>NC_060143.1:347510213-347821386 GCF_021461385.2 Schistocerca piceifrons | reverse complement strand
AGTCACATCTTGGTGGGAAATCATTCCACGACGATGAAGAGATCAAAGATGAAGTTGAAATGTGGTTCCGACAACAGGCGGCAACCTTCTATGACAGTGGGATACAAAAGCTTGTGCACTGACTTAACAAATGTTTGGATAACGAGGGTGATTATGTCGAAAAATAACAAATAATCCAGTTAATAAGATGTAACTGACGTTTTCTAAATAAATGTTCTATTTAAGGAGTGCGAGCCATTGTATCTTTACTTTTCGAAACGACCTCGTAATTGACAAGTGAGGTGAGCGGTACTTCATCATTGTACAAGTGTATGATAAATTCAGACCAAATAAACACACATTTCACAGCGAAAGGTGGCCAAACAGTCGCATCAATACACCGTGCATCCACTCTGGCGCCAACACAGGTGCGAATTTTCGCATGCAAACGATCATAAAGGCACTTGAAATGTACTCGCAGTTGCGAATACGAACAACCGTTATCTGTATGGGGGAACGACGATAATGAAAATTTGTGTCGGAACGGGACTCGAAATCCGATTTCCCGCTTTACGCAAGCGGTCGCCTAAACCGCTCTTGCTATCTGTGCACGTCTCACAGCCATATCCAAACTTCCACATGTCGTCGCTCCTGCGCCACAACCGTACTCGTACACACATCGTGTAATTCCCGTACAAAAGAAGACATTTTAATTGAAAGTCGCTGCCTGGTATCGGTGGGTAAATACAGTATTGCACTACCTGTGTCGTTAAGAAGAACTATGAAATTATAATCATAAAAGTGCCGACTGTGCCAAGCATCTTGCCAATTTTGTTGCATTTCGGCAATGGTTCCTGGGCGAGTTCATTCGTTTGTTCGGAAGGGTAGGGCGACAGTGTCTGCCACCTCTCGGGTAAGTTCCCGTTCTCATCACGTCTCATGTGTGTCCAATGGGCGAGAGATCTCGTTATCTTACTGGGCAGTGCAGCTGGTGTACACCATGAAGAGCATGTCGCATCACAGCAGCCGTAAGTGGACGCGTAACGCCCTGCTGAAAGAGCACTTCATCTTTCCACCGAAGAAATGGCAGCGGCACAGGTATAACAGTCTGTGCAATGTACTGGACGGTGTTTACCTTTCCCCCGCGGAAACACCAAAAGTGACCACGACGAGTAGAGTCCACGCAAAATACGGTGCCCGATGCGCAGTGTACAATTTTGGTCCAAACCGCTGGGCGAGTTCATTCGTTTGTTCGGAAGGGTAGGGCGACAGTGTCTGCCACCTCTCGGCCGGTCGGCGATGACAAAATCGCGGCGCACGCCCTGCAGTCTTTCTCAATCAACTTTACAGAAACTATTAGGTAAAAAAAAATCATTTTTGCGTTACAACTTTATATGTCACGTTCATGATGATGTGCCCATCATTTCGTTAATGGCCATAGTTATTGCGATATTTACATGGAAGTAAGACACCGCGCGAAAAACAAAAAAGTTTGCAGTGAAAAATAGGGGTCGCTATGGCTTTGTGTTTGGTGCGTACAACATAATATGTTGCAGGGTATGAAATTTAGTTAATATGTTGAATTTTTCTTTAGATTTTGGCGCATTTCTCTGTCATCTGTTTTTGTTTTTATAAAACAGATCTGATGATGGTCATTATAGACCGAAATCAGTAATCTGTTAACAAAAAGTTTGTGACCAGAGATGTAAATTAAAGGAAATCTCAAGAAAATTAATCTGATCTAGCTCACTCGTCTCCGATCGCGCAGTGCCACCGATAAAGCCAGAATGAAACATCCAGAACATTCCTCCTATTTCATAAACGGTTTGACATATCAAAAGGAGATTTTACCAAACGATAGCACGCAAAGAGGAGAGTATTTTATCATGTGGTTATTGAGCAAAACTTCAATATCTACCATGTTACTCCACTAACCACAAATTTTCTCGCTCGAAGAATGTAATTTTGAAGGGCCATCGATAGCTAGTGAAACCAGAAATGCTGTGGGTTTTGGAACAATATAAGTGAAGACACTGCACATTTATTTTGTATCCAGGCTATGCTTTTTCATAAGCTACTGACCTTAATTTTCTTCAGCTCCTGACTCAATAAACCGCTGTTTCAGAATTCTCTCACAATTGATCCTGCACAACATGTCCAGCAGGAGATACTGTGTAAACACCCCTGTGTTTTGACAAAAGAGGCAAATTTTAATATGGCGAGAAGAGAAATGTTTGTTTTGCCCAAATTTTGCAGCTCATGACGCTCCTCTGAAAGTTACAAATGTTTAACAACCCAGGCGAAAATAAATCACCTCGTTTTCAGCGGAATTCTTTTTAGATACCAACCAAACCAAAGGAGACAGATCTCTTTCGATAGTCAGCTTGGAGGGGCTTCAGAGATTATTTGCAAGAAATGCGATGATGTTGATGACGTTTCGTTTGTGGGGCACTAAACTGCCGCTTATCAGCACCCGTACAAATTCCCAACCTTTGCTCAGTCCAGTCGCGCCACTTTCATGAATGATGATGAAATGAAGAGGACAACACAAACACCCAATCATCTAGAGGCAGGTGAAAGTCCCTGACCCCACCGGGAATCGCACCCGGGACCCCGTGTTCGGGAAGCGAGAACGTGACCGCGAGACCACGAGCTCGGATTACAAGAAATGTGAGCTTAGGCTTCTGTTTAGAACGGCACTTCCACTCCAGTGCTCAGCATTTCTCCTACAGCACAGGTCACAGTTCGTAGTGATAGGCGGTAAATCATCGAGTAGAACAGAAGTGATATCTGGCGTTCCGCAAGGTAGTGTCATAGGATCTCTGCTGTTCCTGATAAGTGATCTAGATGATAATCTGAGCACCCCCCTTAGATTGTTTGCAGATGATGCTGTAATTTACCGTCTAGTAAAATCATCAGACGATCAGTTCCTATTACAAAATTATCTAAAGAGAATTTCTGTATGGTGCGAAAAGTGGCAATTGGCACTAAACAAAGAAAAGTGCGAGGTCATCCACATGGTTACTAAAAGAAATCCGCCAAATTTTGGGTATTCGATGAATCGCACAAATCCAAGGACTGTCAATTCGACTAAATACCTAGGAATTACAATTACGAGCAACTTAAATTGGAAAGACCACATAGATAATATTCTGGGGAAGGCGAAACAAAGACTGCGCTTTGTTGGCAGAACACTTAGAAGATGCGACAAACCCTCAGTCTAAAGAGACAGCCTTGTCCGTCCTCTCCTGGAATATTGCTGCGCGGTGTGGGATCCTTACCAGGTAGGATTGACGGAGGACATCGAAAAAGTGCAAAGAAGGGCAGCTCGATTCGTGTTATAGCACAATAAGGGTGAGAGTGTCACTGATATGATACGCGAGTTGGGGTGACATTCACTGAAACAAAGGCGGGTTTCTTTGCGGCGAGCTCTATTTACGAAATTTCAATCACCAACTTTCTCTTCCGAATGCGAAAATATTTTGTTGGCACCCACCTACGTAGGGAGAAATGATCATCATAATAAAACAAAAGAAATCAGAGCTCGAACGGAAAGATTTTTGTGTTCCTTTTTCCCACGCGCCATTCGAGAGTGGAATGGTAGAGAAGTAGTATGAAAATGGTTCGATGAACCCTCTGTCAGGCACTTAAGTGTGAATTGGAGAGTAACCCCCACCACTACTGCTCTCCCAACGCATCCCCTGCCAACTGTGGCTCTAGAGGCCACGTTATCCATGGACTCTACATGATGCCATCTCTCACCCCCCCCCCCTCCCCCTCACACATACCGTCTAGCGTGGATGGGACCTGTGCGTCGTGAGGGAAACCACTCTGGAACAGTTCACCAGGCCTACGATGTACACGTGCATGCCCATAAGTTGCACACAAACAGAACCTACTCTCATCACTGAAGACAACAGAGCACCATTCCACTCTCCAGACGGCACCAGAGGAACCACCCTTGGTGGCGTGGAGTCAGTGGTAGCCTGTCCAGAGGCACATGTGACCTTAGCAGGCAGTTCCCAGTGCTCCCTGATGCCCCGATTTCGTCCTTGGATGGTGTTCGGTCGCCCACCGTTGCTCGCATAATGCTTTGTTCTTGACGTGTGTCTTTACTATGCAGCGTTCAGAACCTGATCTACGGGTGTGGGAATGTTCCACTGACCACTAATGAAGGCAGCGATACACCGCCAATGATATATAAGTTCATCCAGCTTCTTGCAGGCCCTGACTGGGACCGCATTCAAATGGCTGAAGCTACTCAACAGGAGGAGGTACTCGTCAGTGCAGTGTGGTTATACCCTAGAATGAATGTTGCAAACACTGTTCATCTCTAAACTTAACATAGTTACTGCCTGACGGGCCTCCTAAGCGCCATCTGTTTGCTGATGACCAGTGAAAATGAACCACTAACATTATAACCTGTCAGTATGCAGATATTATACTCTGGTGCTACGGAACACAATACTGGAAGGTGTTTCATTTCTTTCCAACGGTGTATTTGTTGGGTATGTTCCAATCTCTACCACGCCATACAGTCTTTACCCCATTACAGTCCCCTCTAGTTCAACGGAAGTAATTCTCTGACATCTTCATACGTGTCCTGTAGTTCTGATCCTCCTCCTTGTCAGCGTTTCCGACATTCCTTTTCTCGCCGATTCTGCAGTGCACCTCCTTATTTATTACCCTATCAGTTCACCAAATTTGCAAAATTTTTTAATAGCACTACACCTTAATCGCCTCGATTCTCTTATTTTTCTATTTCCACACAGTCCATCAATCACTTCCATACAATACTTTGTTCCAGACGTACGCTCTGAGGAATTTCTTCCTCAAATTAAGGTCGATGTTTGATACTAATAAACCTCTTTTGGCAAGGAATACTATCTTTGCCTCTGCCAGTCTGATTCTTCCTTCGGCCATCGTGCATTATTTTGCTTCCAAGGCAGCAGAATTCCTTTACTTCGTCTACAATGTGCTCCCGGGTTTTGATGTTTAGCTTATCGCTAAACTCATTTCTGCTACTCCCTCATTACTTTAGTCTTACTTTTATTTATTCTCAATCCATAGATCGGATTTGTTAGACTGTTCATTCCACGCAACAGGTCTTGTTTCTACTTTCATTGAGGATGGCAACATAATCAGCGAATTTTATCTCTGATTATCTTTCACCCTGAAGTCCCAAACTTTTCTTTTATTTCCATCACAATATCTGCGATGTACAGATTGAATGGTGGGGCAGAATGCCTGCATCTATGTCTTACATCCTTTTTAAGCTTGATGGCCCTAATATTTCCGCGTGAAATACATTTTAAGAAAAGAAAAGACGCGTCACGAAGGCATTACATGAATGGGACGGAAATCGGTAGATGTGATGGACACGTACATACATACAAATTATTACAATTTCAGAAAATTGAATGGTTTACTCAAGAGACAGAGCAAGTCAGTAACGTGTTGATCCACCTCTGGCCCTTATGCAAGCAATTATTAGGCTTGAAAGTTATCTATCTATCTATCGCTTGAGCCTTGTCCCGCAGTTACGCAGGGTCAGCCATTGTTAATCGGATTTGGCATGTTAATGTTTTAAGGGGTGGCCAGATGCCTTTCCTGCCGCCATCCCGTACCCCCCAGGATGGAATTAGTGTACCCCAACTGTCTGCGTCGAGTGTAATCCATGTAATAGTGCGAATGTGTTCAGATGTCTACGAGACGTGTAACTGAGGCGGAATATGGGGACCAGCCCGGTATTCACCTATCACGATGTGGAAAACCGCCTAAAAACCACATCCAGGCTGGCCGGCACATCGGCCCTCGTCGTTAATCCGCCGGGCGGATTCGATCCGGGGCCGGCGCGCGTACCCAAGTCCAGGAAGCAGCGCGTTAGCGCTCTCGGCTACCCTGGCGGGTAGTTATTAGGCTTGAAAATGATTGATAGAATTGTTGGGCGTCCTCATGAGGGATATAATGGCAACTTCTGTCCAACTGCAGCGTTCGGTCGTCAAAATTTTGAGTTAGGTGGAGGGCCCTGCCCATAATGCTCCAAACGTTCTCAATTGGAGGGAGATCCGACGACCTTACTGGGATGGCGAGCACGAAGACAAGCAGTAGAAATCTCGCCGTTGGCGGGCGGGCATCATCTTGCTGAAATGTAATGGTGGTTGTCGGGCCGTAATGCCGGCGATGGTCAGGGTAGTATCCCACCGCTGTTCGGGGAGTCTCGAGACAGGTCTTCACTAGCTGTCGTCGCTCAGTGTGAAGCGGGCCTCATCACTGAAGACAGTTCTGCTCCAGTCAATGAGATTTCAGGCCGGAGACGCGTCTGGAGACGGTCGGGATAGGGCTGGGATACCAAGCTTACCGCCGCCCGCCATATGGCCCGACAACAGGAGTCATTGTCTGGAGTGCCATTTCTTTTCATAGCAGGACCTCTTTGGTTGTCATTTGCGGCACCTTTATAACACAGACGTACGTCGACCATATTCTACGCCCCGTTTTAGATTTCAGCATGATGCCCACTCGCACACGGCGAGAGTTTCTGCTGCTTATCTTCGTTTTTGCCGAACACTACCTTGGCCAGAAACGTCACCAGATCTCTTGCCCTGCCGGCCGCTGTGGCCGAGCGGTTCTAGGCGCTTCAGTCCGGAACCGCGATGCTGCTACGGGCGCCAGGTTCGAATCTTGCCTCGGGCATGGATGTGTGTGATGTCTTTAGGTTAGTTAGGTTTAAGTAGTTGTAAGTTCTAGGGAACTGATGACCTCAATGTTAAGCCTCATAGTGCTTTGAGCCATTTCTCTTCCCCATTTGAAAACATCTGGAGCATTATGCGCAAGACCTTCCTACCAGATCGAGAACTTGACGGTCTTAAGCGCCAATTGGACCAGGAAGATATGAAACAACTCTATCAGTTAATGTGAAGCCGAATAACGGCTTACGTAAGGGCCAGATGTGGATCAACGCGTTATAGATATGCTCAATTTGTGAAGCTCTTTCTCTTGTATAAATAAGCTGATTTTTCTGAAACTGAAATCATTTGTTTGGCTGTACAGGTACATCACATGTACCGATTTCCGTCCCATTCGGATAATTTCTTCGTGGTGCGTCGTTTTTTGTCTTAAGAGTGATATTGCATAAATAAGTTAATCAGTTAATTAAGTACGAAAAGAACTAAGTAACAACAGAAATAGGGGAGGAATAAATTTCACTATCAGTAAAAACATATATTGGCGGCAGTAGAACAGTTCTGCCGACTGTCGCACATACCGGTTCTCTAAATTTTCGCAATAGTGATCCGCGAAGAGAACGTCGTTTTCCCCTCCCATTTCAGTTCCCGAAGCATCTCCGTTTCACTTGCGTGTTAATCGAACCTACCGGTTACGAATCTGTCAGCATGTTTCTGAACAGCTTCGTTGCCTTCCGTTAATTCTACCTGGTGGGGAACCCAAACACTCGACCCGTACTCAGGAATGGGTCGCGTTAATGTTCTATACGTAGTATCGTTATGAACGACACTTTCGGCCAATAAACCGAAGTCGATCATTTTCCTTTTCAACTGTTCATATACAGTGGCATTCACATACTTACAGATCTAGTCTGACAAGCAAAGTCTTGGTTACGAAGCCAGTCTGTTATAAACAGCGTAACCTCACTCATTACCTGCAATACAAGCCAAAATGTGAAATGGATAAAGTATCTTGCAAGAATGTCCTTAAAAAAGAAGAAGAATGTAAAAAGGAACAGCAACAAGGTTAATGGGTTTCACTGTAAAGGCGATGGTGGTTGTAATGATTTCGTTGCATAAGGAATGTTACCATTAATGTAGGAAATTCCTGTACATCAATAGCTCATCCACACGAACATAGCAACACAGATGTTTAAATCTACCATAAGATGTGAGTTCTCAGAAGCGCTGTTTGCGAAGGAACTAGAGCAGCAATAAGCTAACTCACCCGAGGAGACTGCTGGAAAAAAAAGAGAAAAAGTCTGCGCATTCCCGTTGTCAGCAATGCAGGCACTGCAGCGTTTTCGCGCTCCAGTTTCTGGAGAAAACAAACAATTTACGATTCTGCTATTGCGCGTTACAAACAAAATCTTAAAACTTTCATTGGAACCGTACGACGTCTTGCAGAGAGCCGCCGGAACGTAGCAACACTGAAAACAAAGGCAAGCGTCGAGTAAGGGTAGTAGCAGGAAAAGTTTAACTTGCAGCAAATAACTCCCAGCCGAAAGAGGGAACAAGGAATTAACTGGCTGCTCCGACACACACACACACACACACACACACACACACACACACACACAAGGGGAGAGAGAGAACAGGTAGACGAAATGGAACACTGAGATTGTTACAACGTGAAACTGGCAAAACAGCACGGTGACGTGTACTGGAGTGGTTAACAATGTGAAATAAAGCAAGAGGAGAAAAAATGTTTCATCTGTGTCATTGGATGTAGGAAGGTAATTATAGTGTAAGATTATTTCCAGTGGAGATTACTTCTTTTTCTATTGTTCCATACCTTAATCGATAAAAACGGGACCCTTATAGGATCAGTTTGTTGTCCTTTTCTCAGGTTTCAGTAGACGTATTAAGCTGAAATTTATGTCACATATTAAAGTCTATGCTCCCTTGGAGGCGTAAGAAACTGAGGCTTCTAAGTCAATGCGATAAAAAATACAGCCATTTATGTAACATGTTTTGATACCGCAAACTCACTCATCAAAACTCCCCGTTGACCTTAGAATAATGAAATTTGGCGAAGCGAGGTTTCACAATACAACTAAAGGAAAACGTACGAAAACTATTAATCTGTAGTTATATCAAAGAAAATAGTTTTTTTGTAATTTATCGTCCGACTGTCTGCCCATCGATTAACACATGTTTTTCACAGGAATGGTTACACGTACGAGGTTCAAATTACGTCACAAACTAACGCCTAGGGTCCAACAAGGATCACTAGCAACTTCGATTCCTTTTATTTTCTTGTTGTTTTCTGTTTTTCAGGTACTTCTTAACATTCTCCCCATGTTTTTTAATTTCTTCAGACCATGTTGCTCCCGCTTTGTTATTTCTTCTCCTTGAAAGTTTTATAAATGTAACATTTTATTCTTAACAATGTATCGGTTATTTCCTATTATTTGAGGTTCTTTCCTTTTCTTGGGTTTGTAATCAACGCTACTGTTGATTTCTTTTTTCAGAAATAAAGGAATATTTGTTTTGCAATCTTGTACTGATTCACTTGGTGAACGTGTCCAATAACTGTATCAAAAGACACACAGGTGTCAAATACATGAGATAGATCACAACCAATGCTGTCAGATGTGCGTATAGAGGACGTCCACTTCACTTCAGTGGTTGTGACTTTTATTTTAGTGTACTTAGTGTGGCATGGGAGTGTCTTTTTTGTGAATTTACCTCCATTCTTTCAATGGGAAAATGGCAATATGCCGCACGTGGGGCCTTTATGAATCAGTATCCCATGATCTGAAGATGGGAACATAAATTTGCTGAAACTAATAACTAGGCTATGCACCAAATGCGATCTCGGCAAAACAGCTATCTTGGAAGCTCTTTTACACTGATACAGAGATGCTCTCCTTTTAGCAATGTCAGGTAATTATACTGGCCTGCAATTTAGACTTTTATCCGTAACAACTGCAGACACCTTGCATGTTCTCGTGTGTTCCCGTCCTAACAATATAACGTTAAACCCTCTGGTCGACTTTCCATGTGATTTGACATTGTATGTTTACCAAGTTAACAAATTTTCCCTGTGGTGAAATAAGAAAAGGGATTTGTAAGCCACACTGCCAACGCATTTCACACAAAAATTAAACGGAAAGGAACTACTCTTGTTAGAAACACATCAAAGACGTTTACATTAAAAAAACACAGGAAGTAATTCAAACAAACATAAGAAAACATATGGCCTAGTTTCTAGAGTAACTTTTTCCAACAGAAAAGCATAAAATTTACAAACATACCACAGTGAATCATACAGGTCGTGTATTAAATCTTTGGAAATCTGTTATCTTATCAATAGCAGTAGTAATTTCAAAGTCATCCCAGTAGAAGTAATTCCAAAGTATGTAGATGTGTGTAATATCTATTTGTAGCCTTACATGTTACGGTGAACTTAACGGCTTATCAAGTGAAAACAATAACATAAACGATAGTAACGTGTGTCTGTCTGATGCATCTCGGCTTGAAAGTATAGTAAAAGCGTCATTGAGATATATAAAGAGAACAAATTCGTACGTATTTGTGAACAATCTGGATTAACGTTGGATCAGATCCCATCTTCAGCAGCGTGTGCTACAGAAAACACAAACGTTTATTAGAGAATCTAATCATCAGCCTTGTGATGCGGCCAGCCTTTTCATCTCACAGTATCCCTTGCATCCTACCACCTCAATTATTTGTCGGATGTATTCCAATCTCTATCATCCTTTACAGGTTTTTCCCTCTAGTACTCGAAGCTATTCCCGGACGTCTTAACAGATGTCCTACCATCCTGTACCTTTTTCATATATTCCTTTCCTCGCCGATTCTGCAAAGAACCTTCTCATACCTGAACTATCGTTGTCGGTGTAAGTTTGCTGATGAGAACAACCCTATCGCTGAACAGTTCACAGTAACTCACTATTTGCATTAGCTTCCTATTGATAAAGAATCTTACTCTCATACCATTTTCTGGTGTTCCTGATATTACCCCATACTCTTCTGACCAAAAATCCTTGTCTTCTTTCCATTTTACTTCACTTATCCCCACTATGTACAGATTGAGCTTTAGCTGTTCCCTTTTAAGATTTTGTAGCTTCCCTAGCATGGTTAAACTTCTGACTTTTGTACTTCAGTTTACATACCAATGCGCAATGCGCAGACAGGTAGTATCAGACGTTCTCCAGGATTCAAATTTAGCTCCTGTTCTATTTTCATTGCACGTTAATGACCTGTCGTACCATACGTATGCTGAAGACATCCAGTTATAGCTTAGTGCCAAACCAGTCTGGTCTGAGGATATATCTACAATGTATAAAAATGTACTCAGATCCTCTTCACACACTAAAAAAAATATAAAATCTCTTCGCTTTTGACCTGAAAGAAAGCTGTACAAAAGTTTGTACTTCTGATCGTTGGTTACACCAATGTTACCGTACAAGGTCTTTCTCATTAAAGATCAGGATGCCTGGAACTAGCGATGGACGCCTGCGCGTACGATTTTCAGTCAAATTTCACCTTTTTATGCACAACTATCCTGGCAACGTGCTGGCAAGTGCAGAGATTGCCACACAGTCTGGCTCCTTTACCGTCTAATCAAAGTATACAGTCTCTCATATCTCTCCTAGATCTTGTTGCTCTTGTCTGAACAACATAGCAGAAACACTCATTTTCATTACAGCAGAATCTTCTGCGTCCCACACCGTCACTCAAGCGCGTTATCATAGCGTTTTCTCAGTAGCAGAAACGAGTCACTGAAATGATCTGACTGACTGTATCACAGAACTGAATAACATCTCCGACTTTTGTTGTTGTTGTTGTAGTCTTCAGTCCAGAGACTGGTTTGATGCAGCTCTCCATGTTACTCTGTCCTGTGCATGCTTCTTCATCTCCGAATAACTGTTGCACCCTACATCCTTTCAATCTATTTAGTGTATTCATATCTTGGTCTCCCTCTACGATTTTTACCCTCCACGATGCCCTCCAATACTAAATTCGTGATCGCTTCATGCCTCAGAACATGTCCTACCAACTGATCCCTTCTTCCGTTCAAGTTGTGCCACAAATTCCTCTTCTCCCCAGTTCTATTCAGTACCTCCCTATTAGTTACATGATCTACCCATCTAATCTTCAGCATTCTTCTGTTTATTTATTTATTTGGCGTATGGCATCTATAGAGTAAAATTGTACACATACTATTAGTTAATATAATAAACAAATTACAAATATATTATTAAATGATTAATTGCAAACAACAATATGCGGAAGATTAGGGAGACAGCCAATGCAGCTATTCCAAGTCCACGTCTAAGCAGGTCATCCGCTGAACAGCACGTGGAGTAGCATTCATGTTATCCCTCCGTTCTCCTTCAAACCTCCTCGCAGGACATTCGAAGATCAGGTGAGGGATTGTTTGTTCTTCTGCACCACAGTCGCATCGTGGGTCATCAGTGAGTTTCCATTTGTGGAGAATGGCCTTACACCTGCCGTGGTTAGTCCTCACACGATTAAGTCTGCGCCAAGTTCTTCCGGCCATTTGCATTCCTTCCACTGGTATCGAAGGATCAAAATCAGTGGTGAAAGGATGGTGATTATTCAGTGATCAGTATTGCCTCCATTCCCTTGCTATGTCGTACCTTTCTGGGAATTTGAGGACTTCGTCTTCCCATATAGGTTTCCTGGATTTTAGGCGGGTAGATGGTAGATGGTCCAGTATTTTTCGGATAGGTATATCTTCAGAGACAGAGGGGCCATTAATGTTCTTCCATTCTCTTGTTGCCTTCTGAGGGAGGGAGGAGCTATATTGCAAAGGGCCTGAAGCCAGGGAAGTGGAGATGATTGCAGAGTTCGTGAGACAATCCTCATTGTGGTATCAAGCTGGACATCTATTTTCTTAGTGTGTGTGCTCTTGTACCAGACTGGGGCGCAGTATTCTGCCACCGAGTAAACAAGAGATTGTGCTGCGGTGCTTAGGGTGTTAGCTTGAGCTCCCGCGGAGGTTCCAGTCAGCTTTCTTAATATGTTGTTTCGACTTTTTATCTTTTGAATGGTTATTTATAGGTGTTTGTTTATAGGTTAGTGACCGGTCAATAGTTATTCCTAGATATTTTGGATGGCTGTTGTGCGTCAATCGCTCATTGCAGAATGTTACTTGTAACTCTCGTCTTGCCTCTTGGGGTACGAAGTGTAGACGACCTCCAAGACGGTGTACCCCGGGCAATGGTCCGTGACGACGGAACGGCAAACAGTCTACACACTAGGCGACCGAACTAGAATGAATTTCTCTCACTGTCAAGAAAATCTACAGAGGAAAATGAAAAATCAAAAAGCATTCTTCTGTAGAACCATATTTCGAAAACTTCTGTTCTCTTCTTGTCTAAACTATTTATCGTCCATGTTTCACATCCATACATGGCTACACTCCATACAAATACTTTTAGAAAATACTTCCTGGCACTTAAACCATTACTCGACGTTAACAAATTTCTCTTCTTCTGAAACGCTTTTCTTGCCATTGCCAACCTACATTTTATAACTTCTCTACTTCGACCATCATCAGTTATTTTCCTCCTAAAATAGCAAAACTCATCTACTACTTTAAGTGTCTCATTTTCTAATATAATTCCATGAGCATCACCTGATTTAATTAGACTACATTCCGACTTTAAAAGACAGTAATGACATATGTACTGAAACAGCACAATGCTTTGAACGGTACGCACCCTTTACCCCAAGCGCAGAGAGCTTCATCAATCCAACCTCCAGAGCGAAGATAAGAACGAGAAATGTCGAAACAAAACTGAAAGCCACCAGAGGGGTACGGCTATCGACCTCCGCCGCACGCTTTCCACGTTAGAGGTAGAGGCAAAGTGGTCACGCAGCTGGGTCTCTTCTACCGGGGGTGGCAGTGGCTGTCTCCAGGGACGCGGCCATCCAGGTCGCACGTGCTTCAGGGAGCAGCCCCCCCCCCCCCCCCCTCCTCAGCCGGTCCATCCGACCAGCGCCTCTCTTCTGCCTTCACTCTGCACCCTCCCACCACACCACCTCGTGTTTCTTCCACATGGAGCATCCGGCTCCATACTTGGAATTTCTGACAGTCGTGCGGAGATGAAATATATTATCAGCTTTCAACTTCTCATAGACCTCGGGCTCAGTTACAGATACACTACTGGCCATTAAAATTGCTACACCAAGAAGAAATGCAGATGATAAACGGGTATTCATTGGACAAATATATTATACTAGAACTGACATGTGATTGCACTTTCACGCAATTTGGGTGCATAGATCCTGAGAAATCAGTACCCAGAACAACCACCTCTGGCCGTAATAACGGCCTTGATACGCCTCGGCATTGAGTCGAACAGAGCTTGGATGGAGTGTACAGATACAGCTGCCAATGCAGCTTCAACACGATACCACAGTTCATCAAGAATGGTGACTGGCGTATTGTGACGAGCCAGTTGCTCGGCCACCATTGACCAGACGTTTTCAATTGGTCAGAGATCTGGAGAATGTGCTGGCCAGGGCAGCAGTCGAACATTTTCTGTATCCAGAAAGGCCCGTACAGGACCTGCAACATGAGGTCGTTCGTTATCCTGCTGAAATGTAGAATTTCGCAGCGATCGAATGAAGGGTAGCGTCACGGGTCGCAACACATCTGAAATGGAACGTCCACTGTTCAAAGTGCCGTCAATGCGAACAAGAGGTGACCGAGACTTGTAACCAATGGCACCCCATACACGCTTCCAATGTGCGTTCACCGCGATGTCGCCAGACACGGATGCGACCATCATGATGCTGTAAACAGAACCTGGATTCATCCGAAAAAATGACGTTTTGCCATTCGTGCACCCAGCTTCGTCGTTGAGTACACCATCGCAGGCGCTCCTGTCTGTGATGCAGCGTCAAGGGTAACCGCAGCTATGGTCTCCGAGCTGATAGTCCATGCTGCTGCAAATGTCGTCGAACTGTTCGTGCAAATGTTTGTTCTCTTGCAAACGTCCTCATCTGTTGACTCAGGGATCGAGACGTGGCTGCACGATCCGTTACAGCCATGCGGGTAAGATGCCTGTCATCTCGACTGCTAGTGATACGAGGCCGTTGGGATCCAGGACGGCATTCCGTATTACCCTCCTTAACCCACCGATTCCATATTCTGCTAACAGTCATTGGATCTCGACCAACGCGAGCAGCACTGTCGCAATACGATAAACTGCAATCGCGATAAGCTACAATCCTACCTTTATCAAAGTCGGAAACTTGATGGTACGCATTTCTCCTCCTTACATGAGGCATCACAACAACGTTTCACCAGACAACGCCGGTCAACTGCTGTTTGTATGAGAAATCGGTTGGAAACTTTCCTCATGTGAGCACGTTGTAAGTATCGCCACCGGCGCCAACCTTGTGTGAATGCTCTGAAAAGCTAGTCATTTGCATATCACAGAATCTTCTTCCTGTTGGTTAAATTTCGCGTGTGTTGCACGTCATCTTCGTGGTGCAGCAATTTTAATGGCCAGTAGTGTACGTGTCTCAAAACAACCAAGTTGTTTGTTCTTACATTCGTTGGCTTCTCCAAATCACAAGCGATCCGTGACTTTCCATCCTAACATAGACCCCGTCTGAAGATAGGCAAACCAGCCTAAAACCAAAAAAGGCGAAATGAATTATCATAAAAAACTGACTGGTCGCAGTTACTTTAATCTTTCAAGAGACAGAGTGAGCCAAAACTCCGCCGACAAACTTTCATAGACTGCTCACGGATACCTTCTGAATAGACTGACGGAAAAAAATGGCAACACTAGAAATTATTAACGTAGAGTAATGAAATTTCGGAAATACATTTGTCTAGGTAACATATATAAACGACTAACTTTGCAAGAACGCAAGTTAATGTAAGCGCGAGATAGGTCATTGCAAATGTGAAACGCTGCTACGTCAATAAAAGGTGTAATCTACAGAATATTGAATTCAAGCACGAAAACGAGTATGGGTTGCGTTGTACAGGTGCGTGATGTCAATTTGTGGGACGGAGTTCGACGCCTGTTGCACGTGGTCGGTTAACGCAGTTTGTGGATGGCGCTACAGTTGTCTTCCGATGATGTTTATGTGAAGATTGGAGACAGATCTGGTAATCGAGCAGGCCAATGCAACATATGGACCCACTGTAGAGGATGTTGGGTTACAACAGCGGTATGTGGACGAGCGTTATCGTGTTGGAAGCATCCCTGGAGTGCTGTTCATGAATGCCAACACAGTAGGTCGAATCATCAGATTGACGTACAATTTTGCAACAAGGATGCGTGGGATAACCACAGAAGGGCACCCGCTGTCATACGAAATCGCACCTCAGACCATTGCTCGAGGTGTAGGTCCAGAAAAACCAGAAAACAAAACCCTGGAGAGATCAGTACTGAATACAGACTTGTGGGCAACGGGTTAATGACCGCAGTAGCACTACTGTTATCAAGATCAGGAACTGCGAGCAAATGGGAATAAGACACTCTCCGAATACCGTCGACAGCACTGTTGTGCACAATTTTCAGTGCAATACAGACACAAAGCTAACTGGAGCAAGGAACTCAGCTAAATGTAATAACTCTATAACAAGCCCCTGGAAACAGCATGTACCTTATTCCATCGTACTCAGAAGGTATCCCTAAAGAGCCTCTGAATTTGTTTTGAAAGAAGTTTCCCCCATTTGACTGTAAATTATTATCCATTTATTTCAAAAAACGAGTATAACAAGCTCCTGGAAACAGCATGTCCCTTATACCATCGTACTCAGAAGGTATCCCTAAAGAGCCTCTGAATTTGTTTTGAAAGAAGTTTCCCCCATTTGACTGTAAATTATTATCCATTTATTTAAAAAAAATCATGCTTTCGGCTTTCTAGCCATTCTCAAGTGAAAGTTGAAATGAAACATTATGTCCGACATGCCTAAATGAAATAGTACCGTCGAGATAACATACATGTGTTCGTCGCATAACAGCATGTGAATACATATCATACATAATTAAGCTAAGATTGTGCATGTATATATGTAGCCATATTCTGTAATACGACGGCTGGTTTATAAAACAAGATATATTGCGTTGGTCCACAAGTGAAAATTTTGCACGAAAATTAATGTGTGTTGGCAGAGCGTTTTATGTTATTCAATAGAGAATTATGTGCCCATAAAAATGGCGTATTTAGTTTATTATGGTGCTATACTCTGTTCTTTTCAGGTCGTTAAAATTGAGTGTCAAGTCGACATAAAGCAGCATTTTCGGCACCTTCTGCTTTTTGCGTTTAATCGAGGTGCCAAAGTCACAAAAACTGCTCTAAAGATTTGTGAAGTGTACTACGAAGAAGTGATGACCCTTAGGAAGGTTCAGAATGGCTTTAAGCAATTAAAAGTAGGCAATTTAGTCCACGAAGACAACAATGCTCCACCATGAACTGCTTGATCGAAACCAAACTGTGAATGCGGAACTTGACGTCGAACAAACGCAACAACTCAGCAACGCTATCCACCAAAAACGACCTGATCGAACACGTGGCGTTGTTCTGCAACACTGCAACATGACAACGCCCCCCCCCCCCCCGCTCTCTATCACCAAGGAAGCCATTCAAGCCGGCCGTTGTGACCGAGCGGTTCTAGGCGCTTCAGTCCCGAACCACGATGCTGCTACGGTCGCAGGTTCGAATCCTGCCTCGGGCATGGACGTGTGTGATGTCCTTAGGTTAGTTAGGTTTAAGTAGTTCTAAGTCTAGGGGACTGATGATCTCAGATGTTAAGTCCCATAGTGCTTAGAGCCATTTGTACCATTTCAACCGATCAAAAACTTGTGAGTGACTCGCTATAATTGGCGGCTGCAATTCCGACGATTGCAAACGTTGAGAGGTCACAGATAAATCAATACAGAGGTTAGAAATATTCCCAATATGTTCAGCTATTCTTCCTCAGGTGCTAGGTCAATGGCAATTATCATGAGATACGAATAAATGTAATTCCTCTTTCGCAACCGAATTATTGTAATAGTTTTTCAGCCAAACACGATTCGCGTAATCGTATTAGGCACCATCAGTTTTCTAAGGAAACAAAACCAAATAGTTAACTATAAACGCTTTGTTGAGAGATATATAATGTTTCCAGACTGTACATTTAAGTTATCTTGCTATTTACAGGTGCACTTTTGTAATTACTTTCATATCTCACAAAAAAGGGAGAGAGACTTAAAGAATAGGACAGACTGGTCATCAGTCACAAGGCTATATACCATATTTGACGATTACTTGAAACAGGACAATGTACCTGAAAACAACTTACCATAATAGTTAAATTTTCCTTTCCTTTCCCAGAAATACATTTGGTCCTCATGACTTTCAGTAGCTCCGCGAATCGGACCACTAGATTATGTTCAGTTCCATACGCGAATAGATTCATGAGCTTACCTGCAAGACAAAGGAAAAATGTATTAGTCTGGCGTAATAAATCGCACTTCTAGTAAAACTGTTTCGTTATGGAAAAATTAGCACAAATATAACGTTATACAAAACAAGTTTCCAATAGAGTGCTATGCATTGCCTATAGTAAGAAATAGAATATACGTGTGCGTAAAAAGTGACAAAGAGGTTGCCGGCCGATGTGGCCGAGCGGTTCTAGGCGTTTCAGTCCGGAACCACGCTGCTGCTACGGTCGCAGGTTCGAATCCTGCCTCGGGCATGGATGTGTGTGATGTCCTTAGGTTAGTTAGGTTTAAGTAGTTCTAAGATTAGGGGGACTAATGAGCTCAGATGTTAAGTCTCACAGTGCTTAGAGCCATTTGAACCAATTTTTTTTTTAACAAAGCCTTTACAACTGTGAATAACTTTGTTATTTATCATTAGTTTCCATTGGTATTTTAGAGACTTAAAGACCAAGGATAAGAGACTGCTTACGCTTATATGTGCAAAATAATCTCCGACATGTGGCCGCATAAATAAATAAAACAGTAATTCACAGTTATAACCGTCACTTCGGCTCACCCTGTACGACTGCTTAAAGCTAAATTTCCTCAAGCAGCCTTACGCACCAGCTAATCTGATCTCATTATATTCTTGATATTAAAATAAAATAACATTCCGGTATTTTCAAAGATTTATTTGCGTAGCAAGTAGGAATTCTGAATTGTTTTTATAGCATCCTAATATTAACGTCAAAAATTTGGGGAAAGGCGTCGTAAATCTGAAATGTTTTTGCAACGAAGTAGTCCGTTCATCTGTGAGCTCCTCCTTTAGTAATCCGTTTGTCTATGCACTAATGAACGACCTGCCAGTAATTACTCATTCAGTGAAATCACAAGCGACGTAAGAAAGTAATGCGGGTGACAGCGAAAGGGAAACAGAGCAGTGCTGCGCATAATTCAGCACGCCCCATAACTCCGATAACGCTCTTCGTGTGTTCGCAGCAGCTTTGCATAAAACCATTTCCATACCCTGGCGTTTCGTAAATTCCATCCACCGTGCCCACCGAATTTGTTGAAAATACAAATGGAAAAACGCGTGCAGTAGAAATGACTTACGCTATTTCGTTATCGCACTCACATATTCGGCTCCGAACCGGAGGATTAACATACTGCAACTCGCGCCACTGGCGGACTACTTCGTTCGGAGTTTTCGATGAAAATTCATGGCAACGCTAACAGTTCAGCGCTTGCACCACCGAGTCACATTCATCAAATTCCTTTTAACAGTCGAAAATTGCCGATACTCTTTTTCGGCTTTTTGCTCCTGTTTCGTGACAGACTGTTGCAATGATAATTAAAGACTAAAGTGGAAGCAGATGCGATGAGCGTAATACTGAACAAACAAATTATTCGATGTAAAGTCACAAGAAACTTCAGTGCTGATTACGTTAATGTTTTCGACGACGATTAAAATCTAATGGTATGGCAAAATTAATGTGTTTCATTAATTCCGATGTAGCTGGATCCATAACTGCAATACAACATTTGAAGGGAAGAGCCAACTTGTGCCCTCCGGCTGTTTCAATTTTTTAAAGGCCGTTTGTCCTATTAAAATTATTATTTCTAAGGGAACTGTAAAAAAGGTACTGTATTTGTAAAACCTTGGTATAATGTAAGAGACGGCTTGATGGCCTAATATATGAAGTTAAATAAATAAATAAAATATTTCAATGTTTCCACGTGCACTTGTTCACTATTTGCTGATTTCAGCACGTGGCGAATATCGTGTACTTCCTCAAGTATCCAACAAACCGAGAAATAATATTGATACAACACTGGCAGAGAAAAGTAGCACAAATTTCGAAATATTGAATCGTCAAACAAGGATTTTATCCTTACACATACATAGGCTTCCGCTGCTGGTGTAAATGTCATTAAAACCCTTTTTACTGCCATATCTATAAGTATATCTACATGGCTGTTCTGCAATTCACACTTACGTGTTTGGCAGAGGATTCATAGAACCACATTCACACTATTTGTAGTACTTTCCACTCTCGAATCGCCGTGAGAACTCCGATTTCTCTTACTTTATGAAGATGATCACTTCTCCCCTTGTAGGTGGGGTGAAAAAATATTTTCGCATTGGGTAGAGAAAGTTAGTGAATGAAATTTGGTGAAAAGATCTCGCCGTAACGAAATTCTATTTTGTTTTAGTTATTGTCACCCCAACTTGTTTATCACATCCATGCCTCTCTCTCCTCTATTTCACGATAATACAAAAGAGCTGCCCTTCTTTGAACTCCGTCAATGCTATCTGGTAAGGATCCCATACAGCGGAACAATAGGAGGAGTTAGGGTATAATCGGGTATGGGGATGAAACTTTGTAGCCTCATATTTCTCTTCACGAATTAGTAACATTGTGTTTTGGCCATTAGCCCATGGCGACATCGGCAACTTCAGTACCACCATGGTAGTGTCAGACGCGTTGTTGTTGAGCAAAATAATTTATTAGATTTTTATGGTTCTGTATCTTACTTTTTGATATTTAGTGCTCAATTAGGAACTTATACCGTCATATTAGAAACTGAAACTAGTCATACAACGAATAATACTTTTAACAGGCTTTATGAATATATGCCATGTTAAACGATTCTTCACCTTCTTTCTCATGCAGAACTAATTTTAATGATATGGTACAGTTGGGGTAAAACCAGGTAAAAACAATGGGATAAAACCGGAACTGTCTAATATTTCCCCACGAGTTCACAACCTATAACTCATATGTGTAACGTAAGAATGCTTTAAAACCGTGTGCTACTTGCGTGTAAACGTTTTAATAACCACACTGTAATAATTCCATATAGAATTTTCAATTATTTTGCGCCAATTTCCTGATTTTTTGTCACTAATAACTTGATTAGTTATTTGTTCATGTGATATGGGACCATTAAGCGCTTTATACAGCCAGGAAATTAAGACAATGCTTAGGAGCCATCCGGGAAGAGTGGGAGCCCAGTACCAAATAGCTCAGTTGTTCAGACTTTCATATGCTAGAACAGCAAGAGTGCAAAATGACCTACCTGGGTTTAAAAATTCGGATATTTTTGCGCTTGGCGAAGAGGAATTTGCACCCTTAGCAACAGAAAGAATAGTGCCAGATTCCCAGAATACAACATAGTCAGTTATCACTTTTTCTCCACATCCTATTCCGTCGACTGAGGTGTAAACACAGTATTCATGCACTGTATCACCGGCGGAGGTTCGAGTCTTCCCTCGGGCATGTGTGTGTGTTTGTCCTTAGGATAATTTAGGTTAAGCAGTGTGTAAGATTTCACACACATTTGAACATTTTTGTAAAGCCAGTTCCTCATTACGAGAGATCACCATCAACCATGTTAAGAGGAAAATGAGCCGTGATCACGGAGGCATCCTAAAAAATGAACTCAATGCAATAAAAGAACCTTCCTGCAGGTTAAAAAACTGTCGAAAGACTGCAGGTATAGACCACAAAAAGGAGTCAGAAGACTCAGAAGACGTATGAGGCAAACAGCTATTCTGAAGTTGAGCCGGCCGAAGTGGCCGAGCGGTTCTAGGCGCTTCAGTCTGGTACCGCGCTACCGCTACGGTCGCAGGTTCGAATCCTGCCTCGGGCATGGATGTGTGTGATGTCCTCAGATTGGTTAGGTTTAAGTAGTTCTAAGTTCTAGGGGAATTATGACCTCAGATGTTAAGTCCCGTAGTGCTCAGAGCCAGTTGAAGTTGAGGATGAGATGAACCGCCGAGTCTGCTTTGCAAGTCTTAACATAAAAATCAGATGGCTGGTTAAAGTATTTAAAGTGTGAGGAGGGGACCCATGAGGATTGTACAGGGTGGACTGAAGGTGACTTGCATCAGTGTCGGTGTGTCCAATCCCTCAGGCGGAAAATATGACATTTCCCGTTTGTACCCCACAGAGTACATTCTTTTACCTCAAGACATGATGGGGTATAACCGTATGTTGCACAATGGTGAGTACATTAAATATAATTTAAACCATCATAAACAAAGTCCTCATAATTCATATATGTTGCTCGTGCCTTGTTTATCTTTCACTGAAAGAACTTTGAAATCCCAACAATGAAAACTGTGACTGGGTTGTTGTTGTGGTCTTCAGTCCAAAGACTGGTTTGATGCAGATCTCCATGCTATTCTATCCTGTGCAAGGCTTCATCTTTCTGAATCTGCTTACTGTATCCATCGCTTGGTCCCCCTTTACGATTTGTACCCTCCACACTTCCCTCTAGTACAAAATTGATGATCCGTTGATGTCTTATATGTCCTATCAAACGATCCCTCCTGTTAGTCAAGTTTTGCCACAATTCTCTTTTCTCCCCGGTTCTGTTCAGCATCTCCTCATTAGTTACGTGATCTAGCCTTCTAATCTTCTGCATTCTTCTGTAGCACCACATTTCAAAAACGTCTACTTTCTTCTTGTATAAACTGTTTATCGTCCATGTTTCACTTCTATACATGGATACACTCCGGGCAAAGACTTCCTAGCACTTAAGTCTGTATTCGACGAAAACAAATTTCTCGTCATCAGAAACACCTTTCTTGCCACTGTCAGTCTACATTTTATATCCTCTCTACTTCTGACATCATCAATTTTTTTCCTTTCAAATAGTAAAACTCATCTACTATTTTAAGTGTCTCGTTCCCTAATCTAATCTCCTCAGCATCAACTGATTTCATTCGACTAGACTTCATTATCTTTGTCTTGCGTTTATTGACGTGCATCTTATATCCCCCTGCTCTTCCAGGTCTTTTGATATCTCTGACATAATTATAGTTGTTCCGGCATAACAACAAGCGCCGGCACATCGGCATGGAACGTAACCGCAGAGAAGTCTGTACGACGACGTCAGCCAATAGCCCACTGACTAGGACCGCACCACGACAGCAGCAGCCTCTATCCGAAGAGAATATAAGAGCCGCTCCAGCCAGCCTCGGCGGCACTAGAAGAGCCGCACCAGAAGACGAGCAGCGATATTAACGATAGCAGTGACTTATGAACTTGTATGATTAGCTCACATGGAAACTGTATCTATCGAAAGACATTGATTATTTACATGTCACCAATTGCTTGCGACCAACCTTATACATACGCAAGTATTGGCAATTTAATTACTGTAAGAAACTCCATTAATATGATTTGCTTGTACGTTGTCTAGCTAGCCGAGAAAGCAGCTTCCTAGGCACCCCATATTACACGAGTGGGCAGGATCACACAATAGTGTCACTGGCAAACCTCAAAGTTTTTATTTCTTCTCCTTGGACTTCAATTCCTAATCCAATTTTTTTCTTTGGTTCCCTTTACTGCTTACTCAGTGTACAGACTGAATAATGTCGGAAGTATGGTACAACCCTGTCGCACTCCCTTGTCAACCACTTCTTCCTTTTCATTTTCCCCAGTTTTATAACTGCCGTCTGGCTGCTGCACAAGTTGTAAATAGCCATTCGCTCCCTGTACTTCAGAATTTCAAAGAGAGTATTCCATCACTTCTCGTCAGTTAAACATCCAGAAGGAGGCGGGCAAGCGTAGTGCAAGCAGTTTCTTTAGTAGATTTCTTACATCTTCTAAGTGTTCTGACGATAAAAGAAAATGGTTCAAATGGCTCTAAGCACTACGAGACTTAACATCTGAGGTCATCAGTCCCCTAGACTTAGAACTACTTAAACCTAACTACCTAAGGACATCACACACATCCATGCCCTAGGCAGGATTCGAAACTGCGACCGTAGCGGTCGCGCGGTTCCAGACTGTAGCGCCTACAACCGCTGGGCCACCCCGGCCGGCCGTAACCCATCTTGTATAATCAGAACCACTTATTAGATGTGATTCTGAGTAGACAAGACGGACAGCTGACACAACTGCTTCGATCTGAAAATGATCCAGAATGATCGAAGCATGTAATCTAATTAAAAATATGCGACTGACACACAGCAATAAATAAGAATGATCTAAAATGAAATCTGATTTTCACGTAACCGCCTGGTACCAGTTTTGCACCATCTCCAGCGCATCAAAGAAGACGATGTAGTCTTTTAAATGGGTGACTAATACCGAATACTTTGTTTCGTATTATCTAGGTTCACACAGATAAGGAGAAGGAGGAAGGCATCAAACTAATCGAAAAACGCGAGACGTCGTACGCCAGGACATTGTGTAACGACGTACGCGTCATGTGGGTCAGATCGAAGCGTCGGGCGGCTGATGGACGACGCGCCTTGGCAGTTGGTTGGCGCAGCCTCCGCTGTTAGGACCACCGCCGGTCAAACTCCGTGCAAACTTGGCAGAGTTTTGGTGCTTCCCGAGGACAGCCGTCAGCGACGAGGGACCCGCCCTCCAAAGTCTGCCGGCGCCGAAA
Source organism: Schistocerca piceifrons (assembly GCF_021461385.2). Taxonomy (NCBI): domain Eukaryota; kingdom Metazoa; phylum Arthropoda; class Insecta; order Orthoptera; family Acrididae; genus Schistocerca; species Schistocerca piceifrons. The sequence continues at coordinate 347,796,842 of NC_060143.1, read as the reverse complement.
AATGAGCTGGCCCGAAACTTGCAGCGCCCTCAAGTCCGGAGCCGCGTCAACCGCTGATTCACAGGCTCCTGCGGAGGTGTCCAGCAAGGAGGTTCCCACGACAGAACATTTCGTATTATCGTGCAGAAGGTGTAAGTGTCACGGCAGACACTTGTTTCTTGCTTATACCGCAATTCTGGCTCAACTCGACTCTCTTTACTGACGCAAATGGGCACGGAATGCGCTGATTTCGTCTTCAGGATTAGCCAATTAGTGTGTTAGAGTCTTTTCACCAACTGTGACATGGTCGCGAATACAGAGATCAAATACTGTCAAATGTTTTTTATTCCAGTCTTTGATCACAATATCAATTCTTTAGACGATGACCGGTTTCAGTCCGTAATGACCATCCTCAGATCTATTTTACACAAAGTCTTAAAGCGATAAGGTCATAATGGCACGGTCAAAACATATAAATATAATCAGCACAGCACCGTCACATAGATCTAAAATAAAGTGTAGAATAGGCCACATCGTCCACACAGTCATTATTGCAATAATGACTGTGTTGACGATGTGGCCTATTCTACACTTATTCATCATGGTTCAATTCTACAGCTGTGGATACCCGCAATACAATATTTGATGATATTTTCTTTAAACAAGGATCCACAGTAGTTAGATATTTTTGATGATTTCTTATGGCCTGCACCTATAAACTCTTCTATTATTTTTCGTACTATCGTACAAATTCGGCCTCAGATCATTTTCAGGTATCTAAAGGCAATTACTACGAGGGTTGGAACTTAAATAGAGGCAACTATTTTTTCACAACCGATACAAAAGAGTTACATGTTTGCATCTGTTAGAGTACTTCAAAGTAATCACCAGTGTTGTGTTGAACTCGTTGCCAGCGATGTGGAAGGCGTAGTATACCGTTAGCAGAGCCTGTTCTGTTGATGGTGAGAATGGAGCGGTCTACTGCCTGCCGAACCTCTAGGACAGTTCTGAAGCGAATGCCACGAAGTAGTTCCTTCATCTTCGGAATCAAATCAAAGTCACAAGGATTTAAGTCCGGAGAGTATGGTGGATGGTACAGTACTTCCCAGTCCCATCGACCGAACAGAGCAGCCACAGCTCGCGCTGTGTGCTCCCGCGCATTGTCGTGCAAAGTGATGGGTGGGTTGTGTAGAAAGTGTCGCCGCTTCTTTCGCAAAGCCTGTCGCAGGTGATGCTCCAAAAACGAACAGTAACATTGTGAACTGACGTTCTGGCGTCAAGGAACGTAATGCGTTAGGATAACACCATCACAGTCGTACAAGAGAATCACCATAACTTTAGACTGCTCCATTCGTACCATCAACAGAACAAGCTCTGCTAACGGTGTACTACGCCTTCCACATCGGTGGCAACGGATTCTACACAACGCTGGTGACTACTTTGAAGGACAGTAACAGGTGCAAAGATGTAACTCTTTTGTATCGGTTGTGAATAAATAGTTGCCACTATTTAAGTTCCAACCCTCGTATCTGCAAGATCATAAACCTACGTATACTATGAAAGTAGGTTTGCCTCTGTTCGACCTATCCTCAAAGACAAGTTACAGTGTCAGTACTGTCTCGAGTGTCCCTATATTTCTACATCAACATCTACAGACATACGGCGCAACAACCGTATGGCACTCAAAATGGCTCAAATAGGTCTGAGCACTATGGGACTTAACATCTGAGGTCATCAGTCCCCTAGAACTTAGAACTACTTAAACCTAACTAACCTAAGGACATCACACACATCCATACCCGAGGCAGGATTCGAACCTGCGACCGTAGGGGTCGCGCGGTTCCAGACTGAAGCGTCTAGAACCGCTCGGCCACACGGGCCGGCCCGTATGGTGCATGGCGGACAATGCCTTTTACCACTTTTAATCAATCCGTCCCTGCTCCACTTATACAGAGAGCGAGGGAAAGACAATTCTCTATATGGCCCCGCACGAGCCATAATTTCTCTTATCTTGGTTTCGCGGCCTTTACACGAAATGTACATTAGCATCAGTACAGTCGTTCTGCAGTAAGCTTCAAATGCCGATTCTCTACATTTTCTCAATTGTGTATCGCGAAAATAACGCCATATTCCCTCCAGGCATTCACATGTGTGCTCACCAAGCATTTCTGTAATACTCACTTGTCGCTCGAGCCTACTGGTATCAAATCTAGCACCCGCCTCTGAACTGCTTCGATGTCTCCCTTTAATGCGACCTACTGGGGATCCCAGACGCTCGATCAGTACTCTATACGTCGCCTCCTTTACAGGTGAACCACACTTTCCCAAAATTCTTCCAATAAAACGAAGTCGGCCATTCACCTTCCCTACCACAACATCACATGTTCGTTCCATTTCATATCGCTTTGCAACATTACGCCTAGATATTTACTAGATCTGACTGCGTCAAGCAGCGCACCACTAATGCTGTATTCGAACACTGTGGGATTGTTTTTCCTACTCAGCTTTCACTGTGCTGTACATAGTAGTTCACTTTCATTCCTATTTTATTATTTTTTATTAGACCTACTCCTGCATTACAATAATTTCTTCTTCTAGTTCTTCTCCTTTTTCTTCATTTATCATGGTGTAGGATCTATGCCTTAGACTTGTTACGTCTTCTAAGCGTCCAGTGCTATTTGTCTTGGTCTTCCTACGGATCTTATATCCAAAGGTCTGGAATTTATGGTTGTTTAGGTAGTCTTGAATCTGGCATTTTTTTGTAGACTTCATAGCCAGTTTTGTCGATTAAAGTTGATCTTCTCATTTGCAGCAGATATACCAAGCTCTGCTCTTATGTCTTTGTTTCTTAATCTATCTAATCTTGTGCAGCCTTTCACTCCTCTTAGAAATTTCACTTCTGCCGCTTGGTTTCTACTTTCTTGCTTTTTAGCAGTTGTAATGTTTCACTTCCAACTAGCAATGTGGACCCTGCCAGTATCTCATAAAACTTGACTTCACTGTCTCTTCTCACTTTATTTCTCAATGTTATATTGATTGTTCCACCTTTCGCTTGATATTTCTGCTGTTTGTTGTCAATGTCGAGTTCATTCTGGTAGCTTATAATATTTACCAGGTAACTAAAGTGACTGACAATCTTAGTCCTCAGCGGTTTTGTCATATACAAAGTCGTCACTTTGGTTTTTGGAATGGATAGTTTCATTTACGAATTTGGTTAATTTTATAGTTGGAGATTTGTAGCGAAGTTTAGCTATCCTGTACATTTGCAAGGTCGTCTGCAAAAAAACCAATTATTATGAAATAAGTCATATGACAATATCAAGTCCGGATCAGTTGTTGTTTCCGTGTTTAAATCATATCGTCAATGTATATATTTATAAGTGTGGGTGATAAGCTACACCCTTCACGGACCCCTTGGTTTGCAGGTTCCGCTAATTTGATTTTAAATTTGTAGCCTTGTACTTGCCTAACCACGTGTGCTGCCAACGCACTTCCATAGATACAAATTGAATTATCTTCGTATATTTTTCATTTACAGTTCAGTATTTTGATTTTATTACTTCGAAATTCAATATCGATGCTGGTAATAATAATAATAATAATAATAATAATAATTATTATTATTATTATTACTGTGACTAGTTGTTCAAAAACACACAGCATGTTTGCCAAATTTTTAGTATTACAGTGTTTCGTCAATAATAATTTATATCTATATATTTTTTACATTCGCAGATAAACCTGTTTGGATGTAAATAAAAATGTTACTAGATCGATAATTGTTTTATACTATGTATCGTATTGTGTACTGTAAAATAAAAGTGTGTCACTGGCCAGTTCCATTATACAGTCCAACATAATTTTTGAAGCTTATTTCCTGAATCGTTAGGAATGCTACGTTAGCGAGCGAATCGAGAGAATTTACGACGTACCCTTGAACAGAATTTACGACCGGCGCGCACGCTACGGTGCTGCAGAGCCCGTCCCTTTTATTTTGCGTCTCCTTTCTGGCGTCGCTAAATATAAAGCGCCGCCTTCCTGATTCGCGGGACCCCATCGGGTCGGCGGCGTCTCGGGAGCGGCGTGGGCGCCGGCAGACACGGCGGCAATCGTGCTTTCGCTACACGTCGCGCGCCCTATTGATCTCACCGCCTCGCCTTCTCAGATCCGCAATTTGCGCCCTGCAAATATAATTCCGAGTAGGTGCGCCTCTGTCAGACCCCGGCATCCCCCCCACCACCCCTCTCCCACCTCCTCCCCACTCCCCAACCCTACAGTTCCCTGTCCACCCCGGCAACTCCCCAACACGCAGACTTAAGCAGTTTATCGCCTCAGCAGCTCTGCTACAACTGCGGAGGAACGTTTTGTTCTTCATTCCTCTTGCTCTGATCAGCACAAATATACATATACAAACACCGCGTTCCCCATTCAACTACAGGCGTACCTCAAGGGGCCGTCTTATGACCGCTACTTTATCTGCTATACACAGGTGATGTCCCGAAGACATCCCCTCCTGTGTATCTTGCGATGGTCTGCCTACATTGACCGTAGAGCGGATTTTTTTTTTCTTGTTGTTGTGGTTCTTCTTCCTCTTCTACGGTGTTTCCCAAAAGGAGTTAACCGTTTTTGATTTCTATAGGCCTGTTTGGTTCTAGTCATCCGGTCCTAGATCCATGTCTTCCATTGCTTCCTGTATGTGTTTACTCCACCACAGCGCTGACGTTCCTCTTCGCCTTCTCCCAGGCGGCTTCCAGTTGGAAATCTTTCTTGGCCACCTTCGGACAGACATTCTCCATACGCGTAAGTACCCCTAAATAGGGCAAAAAACGACCGGTTAAAACCGATACCGATATTTCAGTTCTGAATAATCGGTATTTCTTGGTATTTGTTTAGTCTCGGTTATAACAAATGCTTTTTAGTTTTTATTAATAAGCGAGTAAAAAACCGAAATACCAATTAGTCACAGCAACAGCGCTAAAATTTTTCATTTTTAAATAAACCTTTTTTTTAAAAAAGGGAGTAATTTTACTCGTAAATTTTGCAATGGTTTGAAATATTACGTTATTACAGAAAATGGTAAAAGCGGTCAGTACTATTTTAACTACAGTGCCGACAGAAACGAGCAACATATGGCATAAGAATTGCTACAGCACTGCTATGACAATAACGTCCTTGTTTCCGCCCGGCCGTTGTGGCCGAGCGGTTCTAGGCGCTTGAGTCCGGAATTGCGCTGCTGCTACGGTCGCAGCTTCGAATCCTGCCTCGGGCTTGGATGTGTGTGCTGTCCTTAGGTTAGTTAGGTTCTAAGTAGTTCTAAGTCTAGGGGGCTGATGACCTCAGATGTTAATTCCTATGTTACTCAGAGCCATTTGAACCATTTGAACCTTGTTTCCGCCTGCCATATTTTAAGGCACGCGTGTATGTGCAGCCTGCAAGCCTTGGCCCACTTGGTCTATACACTAGTTTCTTGCTCTTGTTGCCGGACGTCTTTTATACTGCAGAATGGCACCATCCCTAGTCTGAGAATACTGTGATGAAGTGACGATGCAATGAATTACAATGCTTCATTTGCTTTAGAAGCTTAGAAGTTTGTACGCCACTTCTATGAAATAATGAAATAGCAAGGAAATTATGGCAACAGTAGTAAGTTGAAAAATTAACAACAATTCATTCATAGTATACAATACAAATAGAAAGCAGTTCATCTGCTGCCTGTATCTACACAATATGCCTTTATTTGCTAGTAGACCCGGAAACGGACAACTTAACAAAAAACAGAGCTTCTCAACCTCAGTTTTCACCTTTTAGCACTCACTATTCGTAATGCGCAAATAGTGGTATGATTTTTTAGCAGCGTTTAAAGAAATTAGAATCACCAGGGAGCACCGCCGATTTTTTGTAGTATCAGTCACTTATAACTTTTCGAGTAAAGCATCGAATGGTGGACGGACTAAGCTTTCTTTTATATTGCTATTTAACTGAACATTTTGATTCTACGTATCTTGAAATTGAAAGAGTTAAAATTTTTGTCTTTGTTTGATTTCTATTTACATTTATTACAGGAAATAATAGGAATCAAAAACCGAAAATCGTTTATTTCAGAAACCGGTTACATTCAGCAATTTTAACAATCATGCTAAACTGGCGTGAAAAGAAAAAAGCGGTATAACCGAAAACAGGTTGTTTCGGCGAAACCCCATCCCTACCCCTGAAGAGCTCTGTTCTCCATTTTTTTATTTTCTTATTTTTTATGAAGCACGTTGTCTCCATTCGCCTCCATACTTTCTCATTTGGTATCCTATCTCGCCTTGTTAATGGCAGACATCTTCACACATAGTCCATTTCCACTATGCTGATTTTCTCCCTAACTTTCCTTGTTTGATGCCATATACTAGCTCCATAGACAATCACACTGCGAAATATTCTTTTCTTTGTGTCCCGCCAAATGTTATTATACCATATTCTTCTATGCAAAGCTTTAGTAGCCCTCTTCACATTGCTATTCTGGAACTAATGTCATTGTCACGTGTACTGGAGTTATCTTTATTTTTCCCAAATATTTTTACGCTTTTGCAGGATTTTATTTCTCCTCCTTCTGTATGGGAAATGTTTCATTACCAATAAACCATGGTAAATTTTACTACTCCAAATTTTTTTCAAAGGAATTCATAATTTCCAGTGGTATTTTACATACAGAATAATTACAAAATGCTCTGTTTTATATCCAATAATGACAATTTCACAGCCCAAAATGTTACGCGGAAAGAAGTCATAATTTATGATAAACACTAGTTGCAAATCATTATAATTATCATGACTCCAAGAGTATTTTACAAACAAGATGGGAAGGGAGTCTTCTGCTCTCTTCGACGGCCACCAAGGGATTCTTCATCCGATTCCTCATTTGCTGCTTCAACGTCTGTGTTTACATCACTGCCATCTGTACAAATAAGATTATCTTCTTGAACATCGTCCAGTACGTCTTAGATAAGTTCGTACCGACTAAGGTCCAAAGCGAGGGGAAAGATCCACCGTGGTATAACAATCATGTACGAAAGGTACTACGGAAACAAAGAAAGCTTCATCATAGGTTTAAGAGTAGTCGAATCATAGCTGATAAGGAAAAGCTGAACGAAGCGAAAAAGAGCGTAAAGAGAGCAATGAGAGAAGCATTCAACGAATTCGAACATAAAACATTGGCAAACAATCTAAACAAGAACCCTAAAAAGTTTTGGTCATATGTAAAATCGGTAAGCGGATCTAAATCCCCTATTCAGTCACTCGTTGACCACGATGGCACCGAAACAGAGGACGACCGAAGAAAGGCAGAAATACTGAATTCAGTGTTCTGAAACTGTTTCACTGCGGAAAATCGTAACACGGTCCCTGACTTCAGCCGTCGCACGGACGCCAAAATGGAAAATATTGAAATAAACGATATCGGAATTGAAAAACAACTGCTATCACTTAGTAGCGGAAAAGCATCCGGACCAGACGAGATACCCTTAAGATTCTACAGTGATTATGCTAAAGAACTTGCCCCCTTTCTATCAGCAATTTATCGTAGATCGCTGGAAGAACGTAAAGTACCTAGCGACTGGAAGAAAGCGCAGGTCGTTCCCATTTTCAAGAAGGGTCATAAATCAGATGCGAATAATTATAGGCCTATTTCGCTTACGTCAATCTGTTGTAGAATAATGGAACATGTTTTGTGTTCTCGTATTATGACGTTCTTAGATAATACAAATCTCCTTCATCATAACCAACATGGATTCCGCAAACAGGGATCATGTGAAACTCAGCTCGCCCTATTTGCCCAAGAAATTCACAGTGCCGTAGACACTGGCGAGCAGATTGATGCCGTATTCCTGGACTTCAGGAAGGCATTTGATACGGTTCCGCACTTACGTTTAGTGAAAAAAATACGAGCTTACGGAATATCGGACCAGGTTTGTGATTGGATTCAGGATTTCCTAGAAGAAAGAACACAACATGTCATTCTTAACGGTTCAAAATCTGCAGATGTAGAGGTAATTTCGGGAGTACCGCAGGGAAGCGTGATAGGACCTTTATTGTTTACAATATACATAAATGACTTAGTTGACAACATCGGTAGCTCCGTGAGGCTATTTGCAGATGACACGGTTGTCTACAAGAAAGTAGCAACATCAGAAGACTCGTACGTACTCCAGGAAGACCTGCAGAGGATTAATGCATGGTGCGACAGCTGGCAGCTTTCCCTAAACGTAGATAAATGTAATATAATGCGCATACATAGGGGCAGAAATCCATTCCAGTACGATTATGACATAGGTGGTAAATCATTGGAAGCGGTAACGACCGTAAAATACTTAGGAGTTACTATCCGGAGCGATCTGAAGTGGAATGATCACATAAAACAAATAGTGGGAAAAGCAGGCGCCAGGTTGAGATTCATAGGAAGAATTCTAAGAAAATGTGACTCATCGACGAAAGAAGTAGCTTACAAAACGCTTGTTCGTCCGATTCTTGAGTATTGCTCATCAGTATGGGACCCTTACCAGGTTGGATTAATAGAAGAGATAGACATGATCCAGCGAAAAGCAGCGCGATTCGTCATGGGGACATTTAGTCAGCGCGAGAGCGTTACGGACATACTGAACAAGCTCCAGTGGCGGACACTTCAAGAAAGGCGTTACGCAATACGGAGAGGTTTATTATCGAAATTACGAGAGAGCACATTCCGGGAAGAGATGGGCAACATATTACTACCGCCCACATATATCTCGCGTAATGATCACAACGAAAAGATCCGAGAAATTAGAGCAAATACGGAGACTTACAAGCAGTCGTTCTTCCCACGCACAATTCGTGAATGGAACAGGGAAGGGGGGATCAGATAGTGGTACAATAAGTACCCTCCGCCACACACCGTAAGGTGGCTCGCGGAGTATAGATGTAGATGTAGATGTAGAACACAATCTTCCTCTTCGTTAAATTCTCCATTGGCTGTGTCTTTATCAGCTTCTTGAAGCAAATCATTTTTGTGTCACAATCGAACTCAGCACCACCCATATTGTGATAATTTTAGTAGAAAAAGACGAGATAAGCACTGAAAAGGGGCAATGTGACATAAGCCAACACTCTTCTAAATGTGACTGCTTGATATCTCACATCGCTGGAGTAAGGCAATAAATAATTCAGCCATTGTTAACAACTACGTTTTGTGTGAAATTACTAAGAGCACGTGTCGCCAATGTGTCGAGATTGGCGGGAACCATGAAGAGATACCAAACGCAATCGTGAATTTTATGAGGGTTTAGTAATCTATGGTTAACAGCAACTTAAAAATGATAGATCAACAATATTAAAATATTACTTGGCGATTCTAGTGTTGTTCGAAAGCAGCAAGGTGTGTACTGCTTTCTTCCATTCCATAATCTACAAATACCATACTACACCATACAAGCATTCGTCACAATTATCCATACGTCATCTACTGCCCGTTTTAAATTCGTATCACTTTCTATTACGAAATGTGGATCAGTATCACTGACGACCAAAACTTCATTAATCAATTCCTGTAAATGCATTTCGAAATTTGGTTCACTGACTCTCAGAAATCATGGGGATAATTATCTGTTCAAGCTGTTTTGAATAATGAGCTGGACCTGGTAGAGGCTCCATATTCAGAGAATTAATTACGAGGTACTTTCAGTAATAATCATAATATGTAACACCAGAATAACCGGCCGGCCAGTGTGGCCACGCGGTTAAAGGCGCTTCAGTCTGGAACCGCGCGACCGCTACGGTCGCAGGTTCGAATCCTGCCTCGGGCATGGATGTGTGTGATGTCCTTAGGTTAGTTAGGTTTAAGTAGTTCTAAGTTCTAGGGGACTGATGACCTCAGATGTTAAGTCCCATAGTGCTCAGAGCCATTTGAACCATTTTTTGAACCAGAATAACCACAATAAACACGAAAACAAGTCTGACAAATTATAATCACGCAACTGGTATCATATGTCTGCGAGACGTCACGGTGACTTCACTGTGGATTAACTGAAACTCATGCAGTGTGCGACCGACAACCCAGCTCCACAGAGGGAAGCCGGCACTACAACTGAAAGATACACGCAGCGAAAAGTTGAAGCATCCCCGTAAGGGAAGGGTGTGATCACCAGGAAGGACGACAGCCGTGTCACAGTCGTGTGATACCAGTTAAGGATTAATGACGAAAACTAAGTTCTCCTTGCAGAAGTCACTCTAAATGGAAGGGCATCACGCTACTTTCTGGGCGAGAGTCTCTCTAATTACCAAGTATGTGGCCGTTCGTCGGCCACTCCTCCTTCCGGCACAAAGGCGCTGATAAGCGGGTAGTCTGCTGCAGGGCTACAGGCGCTCCTCTGTCGGAGACTGTTTAGGCGCCTCGCCAGTACGTTGCTTGTTGTGGACACCGAATTGATTGCAATTTGTACACAGGTTAAACGCTAGCAGGTGTTACCAGGAGCACCGACATGCCTGTAAGCAGCGCGTGCAGCAACAATGGCGGCGGTGCAATCGAGGGAATTTGCTTGCATCCGCAGGTCATGTGTCCGTCAAGCGCACGTGGCTATTCCTCCGCCTGTTCAGCTCTTCTCTCAGGTTTCTTACCCGTCAGCCGTAGCTTCTGCTGAGTCCAGTTCGGGTCTCATATCTACACAACACTATACATATGACATCGCTCCAAATGCCCGTACAGGCTTGGAATTGCTACAGTGAATCTTTGGCTGTATACTTGTATTAGTGGAATCACTGCACCGACATCCCAACGGACTTTGATTCTGTTACTCAGATCTCATCTAAGACTATTATCTCGATTGCTATTCGTTTTATGTATTTTGTGAGTCTTCAATAAAAGTGTACTTAAAGGCTATCTGAGAATCATCACTCAATCATCAATCATGAGCGTGCAGTTTACAACAAAGGCTGCAGGAGTCACTATCAAATGGGTCAAATGGCTTTGAGCATTATGGAACTTAACATATGAGGTCATCAGTCCCCTAGACTTAGAACTACTTAAACCTAACTAACCTAAGGACATCACACACATCCATGCCCGAGGCAGGATTCGAACCTGCGACCGTAGCAGCATCGCGGTTCCGGACTGAAGCGCCTAGAACCGCTCGGCCACCAAGGCCAGCGAGTCACAATCGTGGAAACCTCGGTTACAGAGTCGCCTACCCGAATTAACTGATTGGCCACAGGAAGGCTTGTCCCATTTGGCGATGTGTCTTGTATGACAGCCGATTGTTGCGAGTAGATATTGTCAATGACGCAAGTCTAGACGCGATACCTGAGGAATTTGTTACAGACAGATGTGCAGAGGACATGACAGCTCATCGTCAGCCAATCATCCTATGATAATCGGTGCAAGATGCTTAGGTCATCCCATATCAGACATAAGAATTCGGGTTTTCGAGGGCAGCAGTACATCGGGTGGCTCTCCAAAGTCGCAGACACCGTGTTTCCACATGCGCAAAAGTCTGACTGTTGCCTCCGCATGACAGTACGGGGCGTTCGGCGGTCTTGCACGAGTCAGCTCGACGCTTCAGCAACGCTTTCTACAGGAGAAGAATGTACCACCTAGGATACAGCAATCGACGAGCGACATCACACTCAGTGTTACCCCATGAGTTTTGGCTACTCAGTCTATAACGTTTCTATGCAGGCTACACTATCTGATCGAAAGTATCCGGTGAGAGCTAACTTCCCACAGACGGTCGGGCTCACATGCAGTTCCTCTTCGTCGAAATGTCTTGGCTCAAACTCGTCTAGGAGATGAACCGCACGTGTCGCATTACACGCCCTAAATTAGACACTTGTGACCCGTTGGATAAATTGTCTGGCTGATGGCAAGTTTGCGAAATACACAGTTAATATAACATATAATAACCGTAATAATAATATCGGGAACTAAATTAACGACCCATAAATGATGTAAGTCACGCAGTTCCGATTTGGGTAGAATAATGATTATTCACAAAGCAAACTAATAGCGGAAGTGGTCGTATTTAGAATCACTATTAGACTCGAGCGCATATCCATTTGACACAGTTCGATCATGCACAAAACTAATAGCGGAAGTGGTCGTATTTAGAATCACTATTAGACTCGAGCGCATATCCATTTGACACAGTTCGATCATGCACAATCTCATCGTGAATTAAAAGTCCAACACTCCACCTCACTAACTATGCGAAAAGTTAAACACAGGCACACAGCTGCTCACCGCTCAGAGACTAAGTCCTGCGATACCACACAACGCGAAATTTTCTAAGTCGTTACACGTCCTAGCTGCCTAAAGGCGGACCGTCCGCTTTCGCGTCTCAATCCGAACTGTACCCTTTGGTGTCTCCAGCCGAACTGTCCGTTTTTTTTTTAAACTTCTTATGTGCTACCATTTTAGGCATTACGATGAACTGGTAACACATAAGAAGTTCATAAAATTGGCTCATTCTGTGTATAGCGATTTTACGACTACGACGCGTGGGGCCTGAAGATGGCATCGTTGTAACGCCGAAACTGGTAGCACATAAAAAGTTCCTAAAATAAATTTCTACAATACATACGGCTGTTGGTAAATTATCGCATCAGGAAATACTTCTCTACATAGTCGCAGCTCCAACTTCGAGTGTTGTCGTGGTGTTGTATCAACTTTCAAATATCCTCGTCATAGAAAGCAGCCGCCTGTGCTTTCGGCCAGTTATCTGCACTGGTCTGCAACTCGTTGTCTGTGGAAAAATGTTGTCTTCATAGCCAACGGTTCTTGTGAGCAGAGATGAGACTCAGGGGAAGACAATTGCGGACTGTATTGTGGGTGATCAAACACTTCTCATCCGAAACGCTGCAGGAGCGTCTTCATTGTCCCTGCAATGTGCGGCCGAGAATTGACATAAAGAAGGAACTGCTCGACAGTTGTGTTATGTGGGCTGCATGACACAGGCGAAATCTTTAACCAGGGCCTCATACTTGGCGGGAGACGCTATTCCCTACGCATCTTTACGTGCTCACTGTTCACTCAAAACTGAAAAGAGCGACGCGACACGATCGACGAGCATACTAGAGACACTGCCCAACACATCTGTGCAAAGCTTTACCGGATTTTCCCAGTGGTTTCCATTTCGCGACGGATCGGAACTTACTTTCTGGACAACCCTCGTATTTAAAGGGGAAGCCGTCGCAACACCGTTCAGCATCTCTTTAACCTGGCACTTGAAAGTAAACTAGCTCTGCTGCATCAATATCTGTGCTGTAGTTAGAACCAAAATTGCGGCACGTTTTTCGACATACGACACATACAATTTCTTTAAGATGCTTGCAGACACGAAGTTAGTGACATGAAATGGTTTGATTGACCCCTGTTTGGCATTTTGCTGTCAGGTACTCCTGCTCAAAAATTCCCTCCTCGAGTACACTCACGTACGACTATGAAGGCTTTATGCTGCAGCCTCGATATTGGTACATAGCTGGCTCGGCTCGGCGGTGATGAAACGTACCCGACACTTATCGGCTCATTTACTCTGTAACAGCGCTGCACAACTCGTTGCGGTTCGCTCGGACGCGCACGTACGAACGACACGACCATGTGGGCATGACTGGAAAAGGACATTAAAATAGACCGTCCAGTGAGATTTGCTACAAGAACTTCATGGAGATAACGTTGTGTTTAACATATAACAAAGAAATGCTACACTCTCGATGCCTTAGCGTGTGTCAGTTCCATTCGAACTTCGGTAACAACAAAATATCAAATACACTGGCCGGTCATATTGATGTAACCACAGCTTTCTTTCGACGTCAATGTGCAAGAACCACACTCGCCGGCCGTTGTGGCCGAGTGGTTCTAGGCGCTTCAGCCCGGAACCGCGCTGCTGCTACGGTCGCAGGTTCGAATCCTGACTCGGGCATGGATGTGTGTGGTGTCTTTAGGTTAGTTAGGTTTAGGTAGTTCTAAGTCTAGGGGACTTATGACCTCAGATGTTAAGTCCCATAGTGCTTAGAACCATTTGGACCATTTTTGAAGAACCACACTCAAACAGTACGCTGCAGCACTAGCAGTGCATGGTATGTAAAGCGTGTCGAGGGGACCCGAAAAACAGAGCAGTCGTTGTCTATAGCGAAGACGGAGCGATTTATCTGACGTCCAAGAAGGGCTTGATCATTGCCTTCTGGGTCAAGGGTGGAAATATTCCCGAAAAAGAGTTTGTAAGCTTGTCGCTCGGCGCCGTGGTTAAAGTATACAGTGAATGGCAAAATCGCGCTATCCAAAACCGGCAACGAGGCAACTACGGTGCACAATGACCATAGATGACAGGGGCGGACGACGGTTACGGAGTTATGCACGGCAAATAGACGCGCAACAGTTCAGCAAATAACCGCCTAGATGAACCGCAGAGCTACCAAGTGTTCCCTCACCGAGCGAGCAGCGAACTTTGCTGCGCATGAACCTCGGCAGCAGGTATCTGATTTACGCACTCATGCTGACTACTGTTCATCGGCGACCAAGACTGAACGCCAGTACCGTAACTGGACGCCCACTGAATGGTGAATCACGTTTTATCTCCATCACACAAATGACCGTTGTCGTGTACGGTGTGGAAAGTCTGAAAGCAAACACCCTCCAACAATCGTCGGAAGGGTCCAGGCCGTAGGGCATCACCTACGTGATTTAGTCATTTTGGAAGGTCCAGTGCATCAGCACAAGAACGCATCTGTCGTTGAGGACCATGTCCACTGCTAATGCAATTTGTTTTTCCTCAGTACGATGGCATCTATGAGCTGGATAACGCAACGTGTCATACAGCTCACAGTGTAAGTGCACGGCTCGAAGAGCACCACAATGAATTTATTGTAATTCCCTTGCCAACAAATTGTCTGGATGTAAATCCAATAGAGCCTTGGTCGGGCTGTTCACGTTATAGATCATCAAGCGACTAACCTAGCGCAGCTGGCCACGGCTTGGCTCCACACCACATCCCCGTCGGTAGCTTCCAGAACCTCACTGTCACTTTTTCTTCACGTCCGCTCTGCAGAAGGTGATTAAATTAACGTGACTAGACAGTGTACATAAGTAATTCCTACTTCCAGTGGTCTTGCGACACCAGGTGCTTGAGCAATGCAGCTGATGTCCAATTGCAGGACACACGTGTCTTTACTTGAGGGTAAAGTTTACGTTGACACGTTATAGCAGTTTTTAGATGCAACAACACCCGTACTGTTGTCATTAGCCTCAGGAACCATATAACTGAATTATTTTTGTTCACAAAGCTGATTGTACGAATCGAAACTTGTGGGAGGGGTAAGCAAATTTCATATGTCCTTCACCATTTTTACCTGCTACTTGCACGGTCGGGACTCGTTCCAGCCCTCAGTAGGCAGAAAGCGGCAAAAATCAGAATCATTCTGTCAAATAGCATATTTGCTTCAGCAACAGCTCGCCAGCCTTTCAGGTTCTACAATACCGTAGCATAGTACAAGCAAGAAGGTTATCCTCCCCACACCTGGGATTAACAAATTCACAGGAATTTTTTCATATTATCCGACAAACTAATTCACAAGCATGACACACAAATGCAGAAGAATTATTTTTTTGATGATTCACTAAGGTATAAATGAAGTCTATTTGTGTGGACCCCCAATCTCTCTTATCGTAAAAACGTACAAGCCTTTGCTTTGTATTTTCTCTTCCTGTTGCAGCCAAATATTTATTTAATTTCAAACAGGCCACTACATTCGCTAAAGTATACAGAAAATAGGTTTCTTAGTGTTAACATTTTCGTAATACATGATTTCAAATACGGGTTTTTGTTGATGCTCTGATGTAGCTTCATATACGCAAGGAAGTAATAATCATACAACAATTTCTGGCAAGCAATAATCTGCTACAGCCATTAAAAAAATCTTTACTTTGTAGTACAAACTTCAAAACAGTTATTTTCCACAATACCTAAGTACATTTCACACTTGATGAACATGACTCTTATCTTGGAATTGCAGCTAGGTTTCCTGCATTTTGAAACATTCTGCCAGCCTGAGTAGCCGTGCGGTTCTAGGCGCTTCAGTCGGGAACCTCGCGACCGCTACGGTCGCAGGTTCGAATCCTTCTTAGGGCATGGATGTGTGTGATGTCCTTAGGTTAGTTAGGTTTAAGTAGTTCTAAGTTCTAGGGGACTGATGACCTGAGATGTTAAGTCCCATAGTGCTCAGAGCCATTTGAGCCACTTTTTGAAACATTCTTTGAATGTTCGGTGCTCAACATTGTCAAACTCAATTTCCACAAGAGAGCTCTGCTTGGATATTTATTAAGGTTTTCTATATCATCTATATCTTCACTGTCAAAGAAATTCACTGTACAAGAATGTTCTCAACTAGCATGACATATTTGTAATTAATTATAACTTTGCCAACATGTGTTTGAGTCATTGAACACCATCTGTGGTACATCATCCAACAACTGGCAATCACACCGTCTATAAAATGATTAAAAATTCACACCGGCAGTTCTTCAGTGCCAATGTAACACTTCTAATGTGATAAAAAAGATCACAATTTTTCCTGTTTTCATGATAGAGTTTCACTATCAGTGGTTGTGAAATATCCTATTTCTCTCGTATTTGCATTATGAGTTGAGGTCCAGGTACGAGGACGTTAAGAAAATGTATTATTTCATACCAATGAACTAAATTTATGCAAATGTGAAGTAATTCGCACCATCTAGAACAGTTAGTGAATTTTAGATAAAAACACAGGTTCTCAGTCTAATATTTAGGTATAATGATCATTTCAAAATCTTTCCGATGTGTAGAAGAAGTCATTTTCAGCATACGACCAACTCAAAACTCACACACGAATAGTTCTTTGCAGCAAGCTGCGCTATAGTGTTAAAATGGAGAAGGTCCATACCATCGCCCTATAAGAGGAAAAATCCTCTTATTTGTGGAGAGAAAAAAAAAAACTAAGAGGAAGAAGAAGTTATTGTTCAACACGAGCGAGCTATGTACGCGTCAGCCGAACGCACTGATGCGAACTGTTCGGAAGTAGTCGTTTCTATAGGATATAATGTGGACGAAATGACATGGGAGAAATGGCACGGTGACAACAAAGTGCGTTTGCAGTCGCGGGCTGAGGGAAAGGCGTCTTCTCGGAGGCAAAAGACAGCAACACGTGCGGCGAGGGGGTAGGTGGGGGGGAGGGGATGGCAGAGAGACGACGGGAGGGGGTTAGAAAACTTGCGTACCTGTCCCGGTTAATACTTAAACCGTCTTTCTTTCTTGCTTTTCTTTTTTCATTTAGTTTTTTCGCAACTTCTGCCCGCTCCCTTGGCGGGGCCCTATCTCGCAACGCCCTCGGTACAGCACTGTTCTTTTCTTGTACGAACTGGTTCACTTCGGCACAAGACTACATCCTTTAGAAAAGCATTCAAGACAATTTATGTTCGAAGTTAGATAATATGGTACTGCAGTGCCTGTTTTGTTAAGAAGAACGCTTTAATGTTCCTTCGGATATGCATGCATGCATGCATGCATGAAAATTTGAGCCGGACCAAGACTCGAACCCGGATTTCTCCCTGTACGCGAGCGGTCACCTCAGCTGCTTCGGCTATCTGTGCACGATTCAAGGCCAGACCCAAACTTCAATATGTCGTCGATCCTGCGTCACAACCTATACTCGCACATAGGTCTTGTAATACCGCTGCAAGGTGGGGGCGGGTGGAATTTTTAATTGAAAGTCGCTGCCTGATATCGGTGGATAAATACGATATGCCTGTGTTTTTGGGTCTGTCTGGCCGTGAGCTGTGCACGGGAATCCAAAGCGGTTAAGGTGACTGCTCGCGATAAAAGGGGAAATCCATGGTTCAAAATGGTTCTGACCTAACATCTGAGGTCATCAGTCCCCTAGAACTTAGAACTACTTAAACCTAACTAACCTAAGGACATCACACACATCCATGCCCGAGGCAGGATTCGAACCGGCGACCGTAGCGACAGCGCGGTTCCAGACTGAAGCGCCTAGAACCGCTCGGCCACACCGGCCGGCGGTAAAATCCATGTTTGAGTCCCAGTCCGACACAAATTTCCATAGTCGTCATTCCACAGCCAGTCGATGGTTGTCCATATACGCAACGGCGAATATATTTCGTGTATTTCATAACGGCTGTAGTCACCGCAGTACCTGTTTCTTCGGTCATGCATGCATGTCCTGGGCATCATTGCAACATTCTTACGAACAAAACAAGCTCTGGACTACCGTATTTATCCGCTGACACCGGGCAGGTCACTTTCAATTACAATGCCAACCTGTGCGGGAATGCAGATAAGGAACGTACGAGTGCAGGATGTAGATACATGGTTGACAAGATATGAAAGTTTGGGTAGAGCTGCCGCTCGCGATAAGCGAGAAATCCGGTTTCGAGTCTCAATCCGGCACAAATTTCCATTGTCGTCATTCCATTGTACAGACGATGGTTGTCCTTCATCACAACTGCGAATATACACTACTGGCCATTATGATTGCTACACCACGAAGATGACGTGCTACACACGCGAAATTTAACCGACAGGAAGAAGATGCTGTGATACGCAAATGATTAGCTTTTCAGAGCATTCACACAAGGTTGGCGCCGGTGGCGACATCTACAACGTGCTGACATGAGGAAAGTTTCCAACCGATTTCTGATACACAAATAGCAGTTGACCAGCGTTGCCTGGTGAAACGTTGTTGTGATGCCTCGTGTAAGTAGGAGCAATGCATACCATCAAGTTTCCGACTTTGATAAAGGTCGGATTGTAGCCTATCGCGATTTCGGTTTATCGTATCGCGATATGGCTGCTCGCGTTGGTCGAGATCCAATGACTGTTAGCAGAATATGGAATCGGTGGGTTCAGGAGGGTAATATGGAACGCCGTGCTGGATCCCAACGGCCTCGTATCACTAGCAGTCGAGATGACAGGCATCGTATCCGAATGGCTGTAACGCATCGTGCAGCAACGTCTCGATCCCTGAGTCAACAGATGGGGACGTTTGCAAGACAACAACCATCTGCACGAACAGTTCGACGACGTTTGCAGCAGCATGGACTATCAGCTCAGAGACCATGGCTGCGGTTACCCTTGACGCTGCATCACAGACAGGAGCGCCTGCGATGGTGTACTCAACGACGAACCTGGGTGCACGAATGGCAAAACGTAATTTTTTCGGATGAATCAAGGTTATGTTTACAGCATCATGGTGGTCGCATCCGTGTTTGGCAACATGGCGGTGAACGCACATTGGAAGCGTGTATTCGTCAGCGCCATACTGGCGTATCACCCGGCGTGATGGTATGGGGTGCCATTGGTTACACATCTCGGTCACCTCTTGTTCGCATTGACGGCACTTTGAACAGTGGACGTTACATTTCACATGTGTTACGACCCGTGGCTCTACCCTTCATTCGATCCCTGCTAAACCCTATATTTCAGCAGGATAATGCACGACCTGTACGGGCCATTCTGGACACAGAAAATGTTCGACTGCTGACCTGGCCGCACATTCTCCAGATCTCTCATCAATTGAAAACGTCTGGTCTATGGTGGCCGAGCAACTGGCTCGTCACAATACGCCAGTCACTACTCTTTATGAACTGTGGTATCGTGTTGAAGCTTCATGGGCAGCTGTAACTGCCAAGCTCTGTTTGACTCAATGCCCGGGCGTATCATGGCCGTTTTACGGCCAGAGGTGGTTGTTTTGGGTACTGATTTCTCAGGACCTATGCGCCCAAATTGCGTGAAAATGTAATCACATGTCTGTTCTAGTATAATATATTTGTCCAATGAACACCCGTTTATCATCTGCATATCTTCTTGGTGTAGCAATTTTAATGGCCAGTAGTGTAGATGTTCATGCCAGACGTAGGACAGTGTTGTGCTTAACGTTGAGTGGCTTCCCTGAACCCGCTTGCCTATTTAGATACATAATTTCAGGCAAGCCAGCAGCAGTGTGGAGCAGAACAATACCACCGCCACGGGATTATCAGGTATGTGACATGGTATTGACAGGGCGCACGGTCACGAATCGACAACCAATTAAGTGACCTCTCCACCCCCCCCCCCCCCATTTGTACCCCCGGGTGTGTTACACAGCTACTTCCCTACCTAGTCGCTGCACCCACTTAGACATCGGTGGTGGGGTGGTACCCAGCTTACCAGTACCATCGTCATAGAAGGCAGCCACTTGTGATATGCGCCTATTCCATATGCTGCTCTGCAGCTCGTTGTCTGTGCCAAAATGCGGTCCTCATAGCCAGCGGCTCACGTAAGCAGAGATGAAACTCAGAGGGAGCCAATGTCGAGCTGTATGGTGGGTGTCCAAACACTTCCCACTTCTTTGCACCTGCAGCGTGCGACCGAGAATTGTCATGAAGAACGGATATCATGACAACTAACTCTGTGTGGGCGGAAAGAAGTCAGACGGAATGCCTCAGCAGGCACTTCACAGCTGGCGGGAGACTCTAGTGTTTTACGCATCTTTATGTTCTCACTGTGCGTTCAGACCCGAAAAGCGCGACGTGACGCGATCGACGGGCGTACCAGAGACATTGTGCAGCAGATCTGTGCACAGCTTCATTGGGTGGTTTTAACTTCGCGACCGATCCGAGCTTCTCAAAAAATATCCCTCGTATATTCCCTCTGGTTGGCCATCATCAGTTATTTTGGCGCCCAAATAGCAGAGCTCATTGACTACTTTTAATGCGTTCATAAAATTTCTTCTTTTGTTCCTTCAAAGCTTGCTCAATGTACAGATTAAATAACGTCGGGGAGAGGTTACAATCCTGTGCCACTCATCCTCTACTGCTGTTTCCCTTTCGTGCCTCTCGATTTTCATAACTTCAATCTTGTTTCTGTACATGTTGTAGATAACGTTTCGCTTCCCGTATTTTACCCTACTACCGTCAGAATTTGAAAGAGTGTATTCCAGTTAGCATTGTCAAAAACTTTCTGTAAGTCTACGAGGGTAATCCCAAAAGTAAGGTCTCCTATTTTTTTATAAGTACATAGACCTGTTTATTTCTACAATGCTTTACATTAGTTTACATTAGTTTACATTTAGCTATTTTTCGACATAATCACAATTTCTGTCGCTGCATTTTTGTAGACGGTGTGGCAATTTTTGTATTCACATGTCATATCATCTCACCGCCATGCTGTTCAGAAAGTTATGAACCTCTTTTTTCACCTCGTCGTCGGAATTGAATCGCTGGGACCGCAATTAACGCTGACAGGTACTGTGAGACTCTGAAAAAACTCAAACGGGTAATTCAGAACCGGAGAAGAGGAATGTTGAGTAAGAGCGTACACATGCTCCATGACAACGCTCGCCCACACATCGCTCGGCAAACCGTTGCTCTCCCGCAACAGTTTCAGTGGAACATAATCACCCACCCACCCTATAGTCCTGACTTGGCGCCTAATGACTATCAAAAAGAACATTTGGCCGGAAAGCGATTCAGCTCCGACGAAGAGGTGAAAGAAGCGGTTAATAACTTTCTGAATAGCATGATGACGAGCTGGTATGACATGGGCATACAAAAACTGCTACGGTGTCTACAAAAATGCATCGACAGAAATGGTGATTATATCGAAAAATAGCTAAATGTTCAAGCTGTAAACTGATGTAAACCATTGTAGCAATAAACAGGTCTATGTACTTGTAAAAATATAGACCTTACCTTTGGAATTACCTTCGTACAAATACTATAACGTAGGTTTAACCTTTGACGTCGGCTTCTAGCAGTTTCCCAGTTGTTCTGTAAATAATTCGTGTCGGTATTTTTGACTTATTAAATGATCACATAAAATAAAAAAGTGTAAGAGTGACGCCGCTGCGTGGAAATTTGTTGGATCATCAACTATGCCAGTAACATCTTCATACAGCAGAAGTTAAACCAGGAGAAAATGTTTTTGTAACTATTGATATTAATTATTAAAGCATGGAGACCTCCCACTATAATTTTTCAGTTTTTGCAGACAGTCTACATGCTTCTCAGCGAACAATTGGACCTCGTATCACTGTTATTTTCGCGACGCAGCGATTTCCATTGCCTTAGATTAATAACTGTGGCAACCAACAGCAAATCGTGGAACGGGGGTAGTGTTCTGAACGTAATGTGTGCCTAATCCCAGAGCGAAAATAAGTTACCCGTGGCGTAGTTACCGTTAAGCTCTCAGTGGATCTTCCGTTTTTCGTCTATAAACCACGCCTTAATCCTGGGAGCCTAGAGGTGCGAAATATGTTTCAGACTACGAAATAAGCAACGCGAAGACAAATGGTGAGGGTAACCATGTAGTAATAACCATGACACTCCTCTGGGGCCCATTTGTCTCTCGTCCCGCTAGAGAATATGATAAACGTGTAGGGCTACATATGAGAACAAATGAAGAACGGGGTAACGAATAAAACAACGCTGCTCAAGAGAGAATGAAAATGGCGTTGCTTTCTGCCCATCACACAGAACTTCACCATTGCTGCTGTATGACTAATGTAACTAGTAGTGTGCAGATGTTTCGTGCTTTACTGAATAAGTCAGAAACAAGCTATTAAACGTCAAATGACGCATCTGTACGCACATGTTTTTTACTTTAAAACTGCACGACGCTTACCAGAGTGTGTAGCATCATCAGGAAGGTTCAATCATTGATAGCGAATCTGTGCCGACGATTCTGTTGACCTCTGCATCGACATCGGAAAGTGAAATGCGAAAGAAAAACAATCATAAGAGTGTTTCAATACAAAATTCTCAAGCGGTTCGGGTGACTACAGAGTGCACAGTTAAACAGCACTGTAATTACTGCAAAACACTTGTAGGCTACATATGAAGCGCAATGTGGTGCAATTTTGATTCCAACCAGAGACTATCAGCTGTCTTATAACAATAAACAATAATGCTTCCAGTAGAAAAGAGTACCATATGATTGCTTTTCTTTGGAAATATTTCTGACAGAATAGGCAAATGCCTGGTTTCAAAAAACATAACTCCGGCTTATTATATTCCTCAGAACAACGGCCAAAAATTCAGACACAAGGAAAGTATGCCTCAGGATAGATTCAAGTTATCGCGTGCCTACTGCATCTCTGAGCAACATTAGCGAACATCATGTCATCTGCAGCTGTGTGAGCGGCTGTTAGTAAACAAAATACTAAAAGGTGAACTTAGTGTATCAGCAATATACACTTGGGGTTGCGGTAGGGTTGTGGAATCTAGTTTTTGGTGTGTCCTGGACTGTTACTTATTTATTCGTGTACTCACATTCGTTGGACGGCATGTAGCTGATTCAGTACATAGATAAACAAAACTTTCGCCCTTTGTTTACGGTCAAGAACATTACGCCATATTGCTGTTCGCGCGAGTCGCGAGAGGTGTATCGCATGTTGCGAGACAGCTATGAAAACTGTAGAAGGAATTGCGATTTCTGTTCCTTATTTATGTCTCTGTGTGTGATAGGGAAGTCAATACCGACAATTAACAATATAATAAAATTATTACATACAAAAAGCTATAGTGGAAGGGAAAAATGTGATAAACGAAAACACAACGCTTTGCAACCCACTCTCTACCGCTGTGAGAGAACTGACCAAGGACACAGAATATAAAGCACACACGCAAAAGAACCACTGCCCCGTCACACGCAGTGACGTAAATAAGGAACAGAAGTCGTCGAAACCCCCACTACAGTTTTCATAGCTTTCTTGCAACATGCAATACACCTCTCGCGACACACGCGAACAGCAAGATGGCATTATGTTCTTGGCCATAAACAAAGTGCGAAAGTTTTGTTTTTCTGTGTATAGAATCAGCGACATGCCGTCCAACGAATGTGAGTACACGAATAAATAAGTAACAGCCCAGGACTCACCAAAAACTGGATTCCACAACACTACCGAAACCCCAAGAGTATGTTGCTGACATACTAAGTTCACCTTTTAGTATTTTGTTTACTAACAGCCGCTCACACAGTTGCAGATGATATGATGTTCGCTGAGAAAAAACGGCAACAGAAAAAAGCACGGAAAATATGTCGGAAACAGCGATAATAATTCTTAAAAACATGCCATAGCACACAATAAATAAGGTAGTACGAAAGTATCCATAGAAAAATATATTTCAAAAACGAACAGTAAAAATGTAATAATGTGTTACTGTGCTTGTATAACTATGCTTTTTCTGCATCTTTTAGATTAAAAAGAACACTGATGATGGTGATATTTGTCGTCGAAATTAGTTTGGGAAACAAACGAGTAAACAAAAAAAAAGGTGTTTTGCATCAAGGCGGACCCAATTTCTGATATCGTTGTTTTTCGAATACGTAACGTTGAAAAGCGACAGCCAGCCGGAGTGGCCGTGCGGTTCTAGGCGCTATAGTCTGGAACCGAGCGACCGCTACGGTCGCAGGTTTGAATCCTGCCTCGGGCATGGATGTGTGTGATGTCCTTAGGTTAGTTAGGTTTAATTAGTTCTAAGTTCTAGGCGACTGATGACCTCAGAAGTTAAGTCCCATAGTGCTCAGAGCCGTTTGAACCATTTTTTTTGAAAAGCGACATGGA
The DNA here is from genome assembly GCF_021461385.2 of Schistocerca piceifrons. Classification (NCBI taxonomy): domain Eukaryota; kingdom Metazoa; phylum Arthropoda; class Insecta; order Orthoptera; family Acrididae; genus Schistocerca; species Schistocerca piceifrons. Next base: position 347,772,266 of record NC_060143.1, on the reverse strand, counting down.
ATGGAATGAGCACGTGAGGTTGGTTGTAGGAAAGACCAACGGCCGGCTTCAATTTATTGGGGTGTAGCTCATCTATAGAGGAGACTGAGTAAGGAATACTCTTGTGGTCCATTCGTGAGTGTATGGGATCCCTACCTGGTCGGATTAAAGGAAGGCATTGAAGCAGTTCAGAAACTGTATTGCTGCAGTAGTTACCGATAGGTTCGATCAGCACGCGAGTATTATGGAAATCCTCTATGACCTCAAATGGGAATCCTGGAAGGTAGAACATGTTTTTTTTGTTTTGTTTGTTTTTGCGAAACACTGTTGAGAATAGAGAATCGGCATTTGCGAAAGATTGCCGAAAGATGCCATTGCTACCAAAGTCTATCACGCGTAAGGACCGCGAAGACGAGAGAAATCAGGGCTTTTATGGAAACATGTATACAATCGTTTTTCCCTCGCTTCACTATCAAGTGGAACAGAAAAGCGAATTACTAGCAGTGGTACAAGATCTGATACTCTATGGTGGCTTGCCAAGTGTGTATGCATATGCAGATGTTATTCTGTTTTCACCCTCTCTCCGTTGGGTTTGTGCATGTGTTTCCTGCAACGTTCATAACATTCATTTCGTGTACCTCACAAAGCAGAGCCAGTTATTTACTGCAACGAATGGGTCGTACATTATTGACTTGTCAGCAGCGTGATAGAACCGGAATAGTTGAGCGCCATCGTGTATTATACACGAGAGCAACTTCCCCGCGTATGAACACGCTAGTTACGGTACTCCAGCGTCGCACTACTCAGCTGCCAAGCAGGCGTCGTGAAACATTCAGAATGATTGCCTCGCATACCTGCGCAGCCTGTGGCTTTACAACGCCACGGGGACACGGCGACACGAATTATTCACGCTCACTGCAGATGACCACGCTGCCGATCGCCCATAAAAGGCCAGTAAACTGTCGGCACGAGACTCCGCGCCAAGCCTGCAATCGACAAGTCCGGCCCAATACACTCACTTTCTATTAATGTGCCGTCGGCGGCGATGCCGTAGCGTTCATTTTGTGCGCCAAACATCAGCTGACTGGTAACAGTGCTTATTAGTTCGGTTCCGAATTCTGTGGGCCTTTAAAAAAAATCATACGCAAGAAATTTTCCGAATGGGAAGTAAATCGGTACACGCGATGTACATGTACAGACAAACAAATGATTACAATTTCATAAAAATTAGATGATTTATTCAAGAGAACTTCGCTAATTAAGCAAGTCAATAACGCGTTGGTTCAGCTCTGGCGCTTATGCAAGCAGTTTTTCGGCTTAGCACTGATTGACAAAGTTGTTGGTTGTCCTCCTGAAAGATATCGTGCCAAATTCTGTCCAAGAGGCACGTTATCTGGTTGGAGTGGCTTTGTATAATGCTGCAGGCGTTCTCAATTCCAGAGAGAAATTTGAAAATTTGTGGTAAGGTCTTATGGGACCACACAGCTGAGATCTTCGGTCCCTTAGCCTACACACTACTTACTCTAACTTTAACTTACGTTATGGACAACACACACACACACCCATGCCCGAGGGAGAACTCAAACAACCGAGGGGGGGGGGGGGGGGGGGGAGCCGCAGGGACCGTGGCATGGCGCCTCAGACCGCGCTGCTACCAAGATAGAGTTTAGCTAGAACGAAGACAAGCAGTAGGAACTCATTTTCATTTACTTTTTGGAACATGGCTCCACAGTTAACCGGGACCGTTACTGTTTGTCACTGGACAAACTGCGACGTGCCATCAAGTCCCACAGACCACAGCTTCAGGGTCAGCTCATCAGACTACACCATGGCAATGCCAAACCCCATACAGCCCTTATGACGCAGGAGAAAAATCAGGAAAATGGGTTGGAAAATTGTTCGTTATCCTCCCTACAGTCCGGACTCGGCTCCGTCTGATTTTTACCTCTTCGGTCGTCTGAAGACCCACCTGCCCGGTAAAACATTGATAGTGAGAAAGACCTCATTTCCACTGTCAATCTCCAGAATTTTACTAAAGCACATTTACATCATGGAAAGAACGTTGGACCAGAAGCGTCACAGCTGATGGAGGCTATATTAAGCAGGCTCAGTGTATAGCTAAATGTTCCAAGAATGTTCACAAAAAAAATTCATTCTCCTCCTGCAAAAAATAAAAAAAATTATACACGACTGTACAAAACTTTTCGAACGCCCTTTGTACAACCAACCTCTGGAATTCCTTACGGTCTGTGTCTTGATTTAGTTGCCGTTTGTTTCCGATTACGCTTCACAATCATAAATCATCAACAGTCTTTTTTGCCCGTTTTAAAAGCTTTTCTTACTTCGATGACATTCAATGGCTAGTGCACGTTGGAAGTCACTGAGCTCACCTTTGTGCTGATACTGCTCCGATACCAACAACACAATACTCACCACCACCTTTTACACTTGAAATGTATTCTTAATAGGGAATACGAACAACTGTCAGCTGTATAACGGAATAGCGACAGTGAAAATTCGTGGTGGACCGGTACTCGAACCCAGATTTCCCGCTGCACGCATCTCCGAAGGAACATCGCATCGTTCTTCTTAACAATACAGGCACTGTAATATCGTATTTATCCGCCGGTACCAGGCAACAACTTTAAGTTAAGATGCCATTCCTTGAACGGGAAATTATATAATGTGTATACAAGTTGGGTCGCAGGAACGACGACTTGTGGAAATTTGGGTGTCGCTGTGAGTCGTGTACGGACAGCCAAAGCGATTAAGGCCGCAGTACCTGTTTCTCCAGCCCGCATCTCGTGGTCGTGCGGTAGCGTTCTCGCTTCCAACGCCCGGGTTCCCGGGTTCGATTCCCGGCGGGGTCAGGGATTTTCTCTGCCTCGTGATGGCTGGGTGTTGTGTGCTGTCCTTAGGTTAGATAGGTTTAAGTAATTCTAAGTTCTAGGGGACCTATGACCACAGCAGTTGAGTCCCATAGTGCTCAGAGCCATTTGAACCATTTGACCCTGTTTCTCCAGACATACATGCATGTCGTATGGAACACTACATCGTTCTTGTTAACAACACAGGCAGTGTTCCTTATTGGCGAATCCAGCTCTGGTGACGTTTAGTGGTGAATTCCGCATCCTGGTTTCACGTCGTCATGTAGTGAAATAGCGGTACAGAGAGTTCTTGTTTTGGAGCGGCCGCCAATTCTGTATCAGCTTTGGCCACGCATTTGACTGACAAACAGCATTATCCGCAGCAGGTTAGCGATGGTTTGGTTGTCTTACATACTGCGGAGAAAGGTCGTATTCTTAATGTGCTGGAAGAATTGAAATTTTAAGAAGTGTACATTCTTATTCTCTTGATACTACCAATGAACGCAAGAGACCTACATCATAAAAATATTTTAATTAATTATCACATAGCTGCGTGGGATTAGCCGAGTGGTCTAAGGCGCTGCAGTCATGGACTGTGCGGCTGGTTCCGGCGGAGGTTCGAGTCCTCCCTCGGGCATGGGTTGTGTGTGTGTTTGTCCTTAGGATAATTTAGGTTAAGTAGTGTGTAAGCTTAGGGACTTATGACCTTAGTAGTTAAGTCCCATAAGATTTCACACACATTTCAACAATTATCACATAATCTAGGCCACCTACCATTTTTCTGTATCTGATTGAACAAATATGTTCGTTACATAGTACTGTTCTTCGTTGCTTTGATGTACACGTTCTCCACCCTCCTTATGTTGTGACTTTTCTCCTAGTTTCACTCTAGTTTATACTGTGTCTGCGTCATTACGGCGTGTGCCCTCGCTGTCCACACCGAACTATTTACCTTTCACAGTTTTCCTGTTTGTGGGGCCGGTCGAGCAGCACAAAAACTGTTCCTGAAATCTATATAAGTGTTTCTACGTAATGTATTCGTTTTCCTTTTGTATCTAATCTTAAATCCTGCGTGATTCAGTTGACCTTGTTTCCTCGTTGTGCCGTCGTTTTAGTAAATTCTCAACTTCATTCTTTTATACTTGAGACACTGAACTTTTGTCCCATGTCAACATAAGGGTGGAGGATGACCTCAGTTGGTTAAGTCTTTTTTTTATGTGGGTAACATCCCGTCTACTTTTTTTTATTGATTCCTAAAGGAATTGTTAAGTGTGTATAAAATATATCTTTATAGATATTGTTTATTCAGCAACAGTTCTGCAGTACCTTCTGTTTACAAAATTACATAGAAGTGTCTGGATACTTTCGGTCTGATTACATATATTCTCACCTCTGTCTGTTCATATCCTCCTCCACACACTCTGTCCACACTCTTTTGCCCCCTCTCCCCCTGTCTTTTGACCCATTTCAGTTACAAGAGGAAAGGGTACAAGAGATGCAATTAAACTGTTGAGAAATATGGGTGATGGATATATTGAAGGATGTAGAGAAGTTTGGAGAATGCATTTGATAAAGTGGAACAAATTAATACATATTCTAAGAAAGAATGGAGTCGTCTGGAGGGATAGAAAACAGAAAATAGGAGTACACATTGTGAATGAGATGCTGGAGGAAAGCGCAATAGGAAGGATAGCGAGGCAAGGCTGCTGTTCTCCCTAGTACTGTTCGATATATACTCATATTATGAAAAACGGGAGCACCGTGAATGACTAGAGATAGCAAATTTAATAATGTACTCTTCCTACTAAAGCTAGCAACAGAAATATTACGTCACTTCTTTGAAATCCCATATTTGTCCCGCACTGCGACTCAGAAGTTTGAAATATGGCTCGAATGTACATCGCACTATCTTCTACTGGACGCAGAGTGTGTGTACAGAGTTATTTTCCAAGTGCCAAACAGAGCTGCGCAAGTGACACTGATATTGTTACCGAACGGGGGAGTCTCAGCGGTGGTGTGTTTGAAACGTTTTCCTTCGCCACCCATAATAAACCGGCATGATTTCAACTGTTAGGGCTCACGGTTCTGACCACCACCGCAATGGCGTCAAACGAAGGGGTTAAATGTCGGTAAGAAAAGATGCGACAATCTCCATATTGTGTGACACGTCCACAGTGGCTTTGACAGAATTTTGGTGAACTTTGGTGCCAGTGTGACATCATAAACTCACCTTAGAAATCATATGAACTTCCAAACTCTGGCCTTTTATTCACATGTGTCGATACTTTGCTGTTTGAAGGATCCCCGAGTTCGAGGAGACGTCGGAGGGCGTCACGTTTTTACACAATTACAGAGGAAGCTTGTAGCCCCCTTTGAACCGCCGGCTGGGGTGGCCGAGCGGTTCTAGGCGCTACAGTCTGGAACCGCGCGACCGCTACGGTCGCAGGTACGAATCCTGCCTCGGGCATGGATGTGTGTGATGTCCTTAGGTTAGTTAGGTTTAAGTAGTTGTAAGTTCTAGGGGACTGATGACCTCAGAAGTTAAGTCCCATAGTGTTCAGAGGCATTGGAACCATTTTTTGAACCCCTTTGAGCCAACTTTCAAAATCCTGCGCAGCAAAGGGAGAAATTAGGAGTTTCAAAAAGTGTCCCTTTAATTGTGTTGCACAGTGTACGAGGACTTGCTGAAACGTAATGCCTCCGAAATTTTTGAATGAAAACTGTTGAAGCTTTTTAAATGTAACAAACTTTATTAACATTATGCGTCATTATTTATTTTTTTATTATTTGAGCTTTTCCTCACTACAGAGGCTTATCTCCAACATAATAATCTACTCGGAAATTACTATACCAAGAATAAAGGTTCTTAAACTATATTTTCAAAATATTCCTCCAGGTGTTTCGATCTTGTGTGTCCTCTTCCTCTGCACCCATTCTCCTCATTGTGTACTGCACATTTTGGAGCCAGGTGGTCATAGGTCGTCATCTTCTTCTTCTCCCCTCCGGTTCCCACTCCAGTATCAATTTTGGTGTTCTGGCTTCCTCCATTCGTTGTACATGCCCGTACCACTGTAATTTCTTCATATCCATTACGTCACATATTCTTTCTTTTATTTCCATTCTCCTTATTATTTCGGTGTTCCTTCTCTTTCCTGGAGAGTCTTGCCGATCTTCTCCAGAAGTCCATCTTTAGAGCTTATAATTTTTTGATGTGCTTCAGGTTAATTATCCAGGTCTCCGTTCCATACAGAACCACACTCTCTAGTATATATTAGTATATTAATTTTTTAGTTCTGCTCATTACATTCCCGCTCCATAAGACTGAGTTAAGTATGCCAATGACCTTCTGTCAACTACTAATGCTTTTATTGATTTCTTACTCTGATTTTACTTCGATTTCTAAAATGGATCCCAAATAACAGAAAGTCTTTATCTTTTTGATTTTCTTTCTTTCAATGCATAGCTCACCTGAGTCATTAGTCAAGTACTGCTTTTTGGTAACTAATCTCCAAATCCCAAGTTTTGTATGCTACTGCTAGTTGATTGCACATATAGTTAGCATCCTCCCCATCTTGTGCTACGACTACTTGATCACCAGCAAACAATAAATGATGTAGGTAAACACCATCTCTTATTTCTAATCCCATACTATTACATTTACGACACCATGTTCTAAGGCTAATATCTATATAGGTTTTAAATAATGATCGTGACATGAGGAAGCCCTGTAAAAGGCCTTTGCTTGTTCTAAATTTTTGTGAAAGTTTATTACCAGCTACATATTTTTTTCACGATATCATCACCATCGTGACTAACATATTTCTGCCAACGAGAGACCACTTTGTTGATAGCGTCACTGTAAAATGTGTGACATTATTGACGAAGCCAAGGCCTCACCTCTGCTTGCAGCGCTGTTTCACTATCAAATTGAAGTCCTTGAACTTGTTAGTTAAGTTTTAGAAACAGATGAAAAGCGGCTGGGGCCAAGTTGGGACTGTGTGGAAGATGATCGCTGGAAACGAACCGAAGATGTCAGATTGTTGCAAATGTCGCAGACCTCTTGTGTGGTCTGTCATTGTCTTGCTGAAAAGAGAAATAGATTGCAATTGAAGCCATGTTTTCCTCGATTAGAAACTCGATAACAGCACGCTGTTTCTCACGCACAGACATCCTTATGTTGCACACCTTCATGTTAAACACTATTATTCGGAGTTATCTAGCGACAGAGGGTTGCAACTTGCGTCAGAGAATCGGGAAAGTCGACCTCAAGCGATATTGAGAACAGAATTAAAGAAAAAAAAAAAAAAAAAAGGCGGCATTATTTTTCAACAAGCCGTCTCATATCGTAAGCACACAATCAGTAAAAATTCGATATCTGCTATCCTTCCTGGAGCTGATGTTTTAAACGCTAGCAGTGTATTACATTACAGATACCGGTTATGGAGGCAAAAGGAAAGCAAAGAAGCACAATGTTTTCGTCAGCAAATATATAGAAAAGAATGCCAGCTAAGAAGTCTGAAAGAGGAAGGTTCACCAGCACCTTTATTGCCCTTCTTGCCAACTGACGAAATTTCACCGAGCCGGACGCGTGACATACACGACAGTAAAGCTCTGGGAACAGCAATCTCGGTGGGTGGATAACATCACGTGACTGCGAGCGAGCGGCACCATTATGGGTTTACGACCGGAATTCGAGAGTCGCGCCAGGAGAGGCTAATGCGGATCGAAGCACTTAATACAGCTATAAACGAACATTGTTATGCCCCGAGTTCCTAGCACGCCACGCTGCCAGTTATCACAGCAGGCCGTAAAACAAAACGGGCTTTTATTGCCCCGTACATGTGCTTGACAGTTGTCTGTCGTCGGTTTTTGCCCTTTCGCCTACACTAACTGCGTCAGCGAGCCACTGTTGTGGCATTAGTGCAATGACCATGATGGCACTCGTTTGGTAATACCTTACTGATACTCGGAAATGCATGTAAACGTAAAACAAGAGGCCCAGGTAGTTTTCGTAACAGGTGCTACTTTCGCTCGAACAATTCGACAATGTTGTTGTTGTGGTCTTCAGTCCTGAGACTGGTTTGATGCAGCTCTCCATGCTACTCTATCCTGTGCAAGCTTCATCATCTCCCAGTACTTACTGCAACCTGCATCCTTCTGAATCTGTTTAGTGTATTCATCTATTGGTCTCCCTCTACGATTTTGAGCCTCCACGCTACCCTCCAATGCTAAATTTGTGATCCCCTGATGCCTCAGAACATGTCCTACCAACCGATCCCTTCTTCTAGTCAAGTTGTGCCACAAACTTCTCTTCTCCCCAATCCTATTCAATACTTCCTCATTAGTTATGTGATCTACCCATCTAATCTTCAGCATTCTTCTGTAGCACCACATTTCGAAAGCTTCTATTCTCTTCTTGTCCAAACTATTTATCGTCCATGTTTCACTTCCATACATGGCTACACGCCATACAAATACTTTCAGAAACGACTTCCTGACACTTAAATCTATACTCGATGTTAACAAATTTCTCTTCCTCAGAATCGCTTTCCTTGCCATTGCCAGTCTACATTTTATATCCTCTGTACTTCGACCATTATCAGTTATTTTACTCCCCAAATAGCTAAACTCCTTTACTACTTTAAGTGTCTCATTTCCTAATCTAATTCCCTCAGCATCACCCGACTTAATTCGACTACATTCCATTATCCTCGTTTTGCTTTTGTTGATGTTCATCTTATATCCTCCTTTCAAGACACTGTCCATTCCGTTCACCTGCTCTTCCAAGTCCTTTGCTGTCTCTGACAGAATTACAATGTCATCGACGTACCTCAGAGTTTTTATTTCTTCTCCATGGATTTTGTTACCTACTCCGAATTTTTCTTTTGTTTCCTTTACTGCTTGCTCAATATACAGATTGAATAACATCGGGGAGAGCCTACAACCCTGTCTCACTCCCTTCCCAACCACTGCTTCCCTTTCATGCCCCTCGACTCTTATAACTGCCATCTGGTTTCTGTACAAATTGAAAATAGCCTTTCGCTCCATGTGTTTTACCCGTGCCACCTTTAGGATCTGAAAGAGAGTATTCCAGTCAACATTGTCGAAAGCTTTCTCTAAGTCTACAAATGATAGAAACGTAGGTTTGCCTTTCCTTAATCTATTTTCTAAGATAATACAGCTCAGTATTGCCTCACGTGTTCCAACATTTCTACGGAATCCAAACTGATCTTCCCCGAGTTCGGCTTCAACCAATTTTTCCATTCGTCTGTAAGGAATTCGCGTTAGTATTTTGCAGCTGTGACTTACTGAACTGATAGTTCGGTAATTTTCATGTCTGTCAACACCTGCTTTCTTTGGGATTGGAATTATTATATTCTTCTTGAAGTCTGAGGGCATTTCGCCTGTCTCATAGATCTTGCTCAGCAGATGGTAGAGTTTTGTCAGGACTGGCTCTCCCAAGGCCGTCAGTAGTTCCAATGGAATGTTGTCTACTCCCGGGGCAACAGCTGATTTAATATTCCAAGTCGGCGAGAGAGAGTGAGGGAGACAGAGTGCAAGAGAGCGACAACTAGGGTTATGAAATGATAATTGAAGACCCTACGTTGCCGACAGGCGTTGATATACATTAACGGGTACAATTGAAAATGTGTACCCCAACCGGGACTCGAACCGGGGATCTCCTGCTTACATGGCAGACGCTCTATCCATCTGAGCAACCGAGGGCACAGAGAATTGTGGGACTGCAGGGACTTATCCCTTGCACGTTCCCCGTGAGACCCACATTCCCAACTTAATGTCCACACACTACATTCGTAGTGCCCCTGCCCATTACACTCATTACTCGCGGTAGACAATGCCAAGTGCCATAGAGTTCGGGCAATACATGTGCATCTTTACAGAACAAGGAGGTCAATTGCTGGTTAGCCTTAACTATATGAAGATGGTATCTGTTCATTCGAACATATCCGAAAGACGACAACTCTCCGTCCACAGTTCTTGATGGAGGGTCATTGTTACCGACCGACCATCGTGTCATGCTCCGGTAATGTCGTAATTGGACGTGATTTGAGGGGTGTGAGGTCAGTTTCGTGACCTGGAGCCGCTACTACTCGTTAAGTGGCTCCTCAACTGGCGTCTCGCGGCTGAGCGCACCCCGTAATAGACATCCCACCAAGGAAAAATCCCCAGCAGTGCCGGGAATCGAACCCGGGTCCGCTGAGTGGCAGTCAGCCGCGCTGCCCTCTCAGCTACGGATACTGACAGACGAGTGTCTGGTAGATGCGGCGAGAATACTGAGAAAATTTTAGGCAATCATAATGTCGCTAGAAATTTCCTTTCCAAACGTGGTACAGTGTCGTACGTATTTCGGAAATATGAGCGACGGAATTAAAGAGTTTGTCTGACAAGCGGGCCACATCGTAATCGGATTTTGGTATTTCTTTATATTTATGACAGTACTCTAACATTATTCCACTAAAATACTCAGATGCTGCTCTCAAAAATTCTCGAGAAAACTGACTTTGAAATTTTGTAACCGTCTTTTATAGCTAAAGGAAGGTCAATTTTTGTCGACAGATCTTGTGGCTGTGTGGTAGAATACTCGCCTGCTACATGTGTGCCACAGATTAATTTCCCAGCCCTGCCAAAGCTTTTAACAAACGTGCATGTTCCATGAACATTTCTATGAAGGGTAAAATACATAAGGATGAAGAAGAATTTAATTTGTAATTTTTTAGTTTAAACAGCTCTTTACATAAGAGCTGTAATAAAGAATGTGTATTTTCAATGAAAGTTGGATTTTTGTTTGCAAAATGTAATTGGAAGTAAGAAGACGTGTACTTTTCATAAAAACAGCAATTAAATATCTGTCAGCATATATTTGATGAAATTTATATTTAAGAGAGGTAGGTATAAGAACTGAGGGAAAAAAACGAAAAAATAATTAACAAAGTAAGACTTGAACCAACGATTACATTACTAGTCTCGAACGCTACTGTTTTTTTTCCATATTTATGTATTTTACACTTCACAAAATTGCAAGCAGGGCAGGCACCACAGTTTAAAATTTTTTATCATCCAGGAATCTAACATAAAACACGGGCTTTCGAGAAAAATCGACCTTGCTTTAACACATTAAAGACTGTTGGAAAACTACAAAATTGATTTTCTCGAGAAATTGTGAGAGTTTGCAATGAATTTTGCCTCCTCAGGACTTTCGTACTACAATTGAAATAAATTTTGGCCTGATTTAATTTTTATACTTAAATTATATATTTGACATTTAAAGATGATTTTACATACATACACTATTTTTCTGATAATATAGTTTTATTTTACACATAGATACATTTAGCAACATCGATATTGAATCACGAAAATTAGTATCACAACTGTTAACTTAAATGAGTCAAAGACACTTTACAGTGTAACTAATATTATTATGCTTTAGTTTTCACGTAAACAAAACTTCTGTTTTCATTTCTCTTTTTCCTAATTTTCTTATCGCTAATTCATCGACAATTATACAAAGACACGAGGCTGATAGTTTTTATAGTCAAAATTTGCAACTTACGTTGTTAATTATTAGGTGCATAAATCTTTAGATAAGTAATTATTTCCAGAAAACATGATGTAAATTACACCTGAAAAATAATTTCAATAATAAAATTCATTTGAACCACATTCTGTTCTAGAAAGATCTGGGAGCTATGTGCGTAATACTTCAGAAATTTTTGGCGCCAAACGCTCCAGAATAGTCGGTGTTAACTATTAAGTTCTTTGCGCTCTGTTGAAATGCTGCACAATGCGTTTACTTAACAAGTAGTGTTGTAAAAAGTATCAAGAATTTATGAATAAGTACTGATGATGTAAAAAAAGCAACAACATTCCAACGACTTTTACTGAAACAAAATTCCTTGGATCCGTTAAATGGAAAGCATAAACAGAACCAAGACCACAGACAACAAGGCAACCATAGCAAGATACGCAACATTTATCTGCTAATATAATGTTGCTGACCTTACGAAATCATATGTAAACGTTGACAACACTAGAATAGTTAGTTCAAAGTAGGCTGTTTACTTTCTGTACGTCTACGAACATTTTGAATGTAAGGGATACGTAACATTATAAGCTGCATTGAAAAATTTGGAGGGTTTTGTAATCGAGTTCTGAGCTTCACGTACCATAAATATGAAAAATTACAGCAATCCTACTGCCACGTCGTCCCCTCGTGAGTCCTTTATTTGGAGAAGTGATTTGTGGAAGGATATATATTATACAGAAGCGATATTACCTAAACCCATGCTTTACTATGGAATATTTTGTTACTGTTAATTTTGAACTCGCTCCGTGGTGTTTTGACATCAGAATTTTTTTTGATGAAGTTAGTAAACTTTTCTCTGCTTCTTCCTTCAATATTTCAAGTTGGTTTTGCGTATCAGTGACATCTTTGGCTGATAATTTGGTGAAACGGGAACAGGCACCACTTTGTTAGGCCTTACGTATTACATACTTCATCCTAAAAAGAAGCAGTTCTGATAACGCTCAAAACGTTACCCTTTACTAAACTAGACTTTTCATCATGTCTTCAGTTTCATTTAAAATTATATCGTGGATAGTGAACAGAAAACGAAATTTTATAGAAATACGAGTGAATCGTATTTATCGCGGCTCAATAGGTTATCCTCTCATATTGGAGGACAGAGAGATAAATGTTTCGAAAGAGATTTTCTGCGAATATTTCGCAATACAAGATATATTCTCTCTTCCCTCGAAATTTTCGTCGAGTTTTGCTCAGAGTACATAGCTGGTCTCGGCTGTGTAATCCGATTTTAATTGGACGAAGAGGTTAAAAGAAGATAAAAACTGAGAGAATAGAGGAGCGTTTCTGTGAGGAGATCTCAAGCTCCCGTGTAACGAACAAGGATGTGGATTTTTAATTGGCTCTTCGACGCTGTTCTTTCAGCAGAGACTAATTGATTATTAACGTTGTAGTCTTTTATTTACGGTGAACTCTCGCCAGAGCCAGTACCGGTCAAAGTACGTGCAAGCTGAAAAATGAAGAACGCACTCGATAGCGAATTTGTTTCGTAATTGCGAATTTACCTCATCTTTCCGCCAGTGCAAGAGGTATAATGTTGGGCGACGCAATTCGCAACAGATGTGATATGATTCTTTTTGTGTACCTCCAGCTTTCCGAGATTCTTACACGAATAGCGACTGTATTAAATTTAAAACGTTACATTTTCTAGAAAACTCGAACGTGCAACACACACACACACACACACACACACACACACACACACACAGGCACGCGCGTCGCGCACATAGAAATCATGAGACGTGTCTGCTTCTCAAACGTAACAAGAGAGATAAAAATATTAGATACTACATCTCATAGAATTTACTGATTATTAGATGTATGGTAACGGCAACTACTTTGTAATGCAACTTCAGGATGAAAAAAACATTCACATGATGTATCACAGCCAAAAAATGCAACTTAGACTATGTATGTACGAGGGTAAGTCAATTATTATCCCTCATTTAGTTACAGTTTTGTTTATTTTGGTAGTACTGTCTTTTTATGTTGATGACGCATGCTTTGCTTATTTGTTGTTATATCTTTACAATTTTCAAACTGCTAGGTTACTTTCGTTATTGCTGCCGCACCAAAGAAGAGCAACGTTCAGTGATCCGTTTTTGTGGTCGGAAGGTGTAATAGGGGCCGAAATTCATCGAAGACTTTCGGTACAGTAAGGGAACAGTGTTTTGCCGCAACGGAGTGTCTACGAATGGATTGAAAAATTCCGAAAAGGTCGCACAAGTGTTACGCACGATGAAGGAGCCGGACGACCGTTTACCGCCACAAATGAAGAAATTATTGAGCATTCACGGGAAATGATTCTCTTAGACAGACGATTAACTATTGACGACGTGGCCCATCGTCTGCAAATTAGTCACGGTTCTGCCTACCAAATCATCCACAACAGACTTGGGTTTCATAGAGTTTGTGCAAGATAGGTCCCTAAACAACTCACACAGTTACATAAACAAACGCGCTTGGGCATCTGCAAAAAAAACCATTTGGATCACTATGGTAACGAAGGGGACAACCTCTTAGACAGGATCATTACTGGTGACCAAACATGGATCCATAATTACGAGCCGGAGATTAGACGGCAGAGTATGGAATGGAAACATCCAAATTCGCCGTGCAAGAAAAAGTTTAAGACCCGACCGTCCGAGGAAAACTGATGCTTAGGGTTTTTGGGACGCACAAGGTCCAGCACTGGAACATTATGGGGAAAGGGGCACAACAATAAACACTGTACGTTACAGTGAGATGCCTACTGCCAGGCTAAAGCCTGCAGTTCGGAGCAAACGCCGAGGATTGCTGTCAAAAGGTGTTGTGTTGTTGCACGACAATGCCCGTACGCATACTGCTGCCTACACTGCTGTAACGCTCCAGGAACTCAAATTTGAAGTACTTGATCATCCTCCATATAGTCCCGATCTAGCCCCTTCTGATTATCACTTGTTTGGTCCACTCAAACAGGCATTAAAGGGCCGTCGATTTGACTCGGACGAAGCAGTGACAGAAGCGGTGCATTCTTGGCTCGCAACTCAGCCGAGAACCATCTTTCATGAGGGTATCAGGAAGCTTGTACAACGAGGGACCAAGTGCGTTGAAACGCAAGGAGACTATGTCAAAAAATGATGTTCTTGTAAGTTTCCTATTTGATTAAAATAAAATTTTATAACTACTTTGCGGATAATAATTGACCTTCATGTATATGCAGAGAGGGAGAGAGAGAGAGGGAGAGAGAGAGGGAGAGAGAGAGAGAGAGAGAGAGAGAGAGAGAGAGAGAAAACTGAAAGAAATAAGCAATAAGACGTACAGAAGTGACTTAGTCAAAGACAGTAATTCAACTGAAGTCACAGTGATTGATGATGGTTTCCTGCTGGACTTTACAAAAGGTTAATAGGGTGTGTGACCACCACGAACAGCAGTAAGTGCTCTGCAATGTGCCCACATGTTGGCCTGGCCACACGTGCGGAAGGACTGGTGTTACAATAACGTTGATCCGTGAGTGTACCGTGTACAAAGAATTGGACGTGAGTACGCCCATGAAACATGTCTCACCACACCATAACACCTACACCACCGATGTTCGACTGTGTTCCTTGGTGCAATGCGTGTTTCCTTCTCTCGTCCTATGAGCATACGTACAGAATCGCTATTCAAACTAAATCCGCTCTCACCCGAGAACAGCACACGACCCTATTCCTTGATGGTTCAGTCTCTACGTTCTTGGCATCATCGCAAACTGTGTTGCTGATGTGCGGGTGTCAACGGCACACAACATACTGGTCGTCGAACAAAGAGCTCTCTCCCGTCCAGTCACAGTGCCACTGTGGAGAGTAAGACTGTGTGCCTTGCGGTCTTATTAAACGTGGTTGCAACTGCATCCACTGTTTGACGTGGATCCGTTCTTGCCGATTGTACATTGTAGCGGTTATTTGATTTCTGCAGTTGACCGTGGTCGACCAGCTTCTTTCCTTCGGACAGCCGCGTCTGTGGTTCTGAACGCTCCTCATACACCTGAAACAGTTCTGTGAGCAATACCAAACTCTTGGGTTACACTCTCCAAATTCGTCCTCCTTCCAATTCCCGATGATTCTCCCCCATGTGAATTCACCCACATGTCTTCTCAGGACCACGTTGTAATGAAGAACACTCCACACTGCACCATATCTGCTCATGTACTAACTCATAATGTCGGTCTCCGTTCTTTCAACTGCCTTGTGTTGTGATGCCAGCTTCTTTTGGTGCTATAGTCACTCTGAACTAGCGCCACTTGACGTATAGCTCTCTGTGGACAACTAGGAGACCTCTGGGAACGTACTACCGCATTTTCATTTGTTTCCACAGACTAGTTAATATGTTACTTTACTTATACTATCTTATCTTAACGTTTTTCAGTATATTTGAAATACTTCATCCTATAAGGAAGTAGTTTAGCCATGGAACACCAGAAATTGTTTTCATTTACCCTCCCAGCTTGCATTCTGTGACCTGTCTTAGGATCCAGATTTCCGTTATTTATCACAGTCAACCCGCAAAACTTAAAGCAATTCTCCCTATAAGATAGCAATTTTCGACTTCATCCCTCTCCAGGCGCAGTATTCCATGCTACTTTTGCTGATTTTAAGCCCCCTCTCTCCCAGAACACGTCTTCTAGCTTGTCGGCCACGCCATCCTTCCTGATGTTGCATGAAGCGATATCGTCTACAAAAGCACGAATTTATGCAGAGAAAATACTCTTATGATTGGAAACACATCGTTTGAAAACAATACACGATTAATATATACGTGGATATCTAGGATGAATGACGACAGACAACAAATTGACTGTATGATAATTCAGAATAGGTACAAAAACTTCCTAAAGAATGCCAGAGCATATCCTGGAGGATGCACAGAACTTAATAGTGGCGGACTTGCGAATAATGCCGAAGAGAGAAATTTGACCTAGAAAGAAAAAAAGTAAGGATGCTGAGTTGGAAAGCACATGAATACCAAAATGGGACAGAGGATTCAATGACGAAAGTGCAAACGAGAGGTGGAAGAGGCGTGCACTACACACCGGAAGCAGCTACTAGGGTAGCAGAGTACGTGTGGCGTGCACACGGGGGTTTTTTAGGTTAGAGGGACCCCCCCTTGGGCGAAACGATAAAATACCTGACGGCTTACCAGAGAGGACATTATCATCGTTGATAAAGAACGTCCGTCCTCAGAGACCAAAAACAGGAAAAGTTAACGTAATATTGGTAAACTGCAGGAGTATCCAGGGCAAGGTTCCTGAATTAGTATCTCTTATTGAAGGAAATAGTGCGCATATAGTATTAGGAACGGAAAGTTGGTTAAAACCGGAAGTGAACAGTAACGAAATCCTAGACACAGAATGGAATATATACCGCAAGGATAGGATAAACGCCAATGGTGGAGGAGTATTTATAGCAGTAAAGAATTCAATAATATCCAGTGAAGTTATTAGCGAATGCGAATGTGAAATAATCTGGGTTAAGTTAAGTATCAAAGGTGGGTCAGATATGATAGTCGGATGCTTCTATAGACCACCTGCATCAGCAACCGTAGTAGTTGAGCGCCTCAGAGAGAACCTGCAGAACGTCGTGAAGAAGTTTCGTGATCATACTATTGTAATAGGGGGAGACTTCAATCTACCAGGTATAGAATGGGATAGTCACACAATCAGAACTGGAGCCAGGGACAGAGACTCTTGTGACATTATCCTGACTGCCTTGTCCGAGAATTACTTCGAGCATATAGTTAGAGAACCAACTCGTGAAGCTAACGTTTTAGACCTCATAGCAACAAATAGACCGGAACTTTTCGACTCCGTGAATGTAGAAGAGGGTATCAGTGATCATAAGTCAGTGGTTGCATC
The DNA here is from genome assembly GCF_021461385.2 of Schistocerca piceifrons. Classification (NCBI taxonomy): domain Eukaryota; kingdom Metazoa; phylum Arthropoda; class Insecta; order Orthoptera; family Acrididae; genus Schistocerca; species Schistocerca piceifrons. The sequence continues at coordinate 347,754,943 of NC_060143.1, read as the reverse complement.
AATGACTACAAGTGTAATAAGAAATGCCAAGAAAGGAAGGAAAATATATTTGCTTAACAAGAGTGATAGGGCACAAATCGCAGAATATCTGAGTGACCACCATCAAACGTTCATTTCTGAGGAAGAGGATGTGGAACAAAAATGGAAAAAATTCAGAAACATCGTCCAGTACGCCTTAGATAAGTTCGTACCGACTAAGGTCCAAAGCGAGGGGAAAGATCCACCGTGGTATAACAATCATGTACGAAAGGTACTACGGAAACAAAGAAAGCTTCATCATAGGTTTAAGAGTAGTCGAATCATAGCTGATAAGGAAAAGCTGAACGAAGCGAAAAAGAGCGTAAAGAGAGCAATGAGAGAAGCATTCAACGAATTCGAACATAAAACATTGGCAAACAATCTAAACAAGAACCCTAAAAAGTTTTGGTCATATGTAAAATCGGTAAGCGGATCTAAATCCCCTATTCAGTCACTCGTTGACCACGATGGCACCGAAACAGAGGACGACCGAAGAAAGGCAGAAATACTGAATTCAGTGTTCCGAAACTGTTTCACTGCGGAAAATCGTAACACGGTCCCTGACTTCAGCCGTCGCACGGACGCCAAAATGGAAAATATTGAAATAAACGATATCGGAATTGAAAAACAACTGCTATCACTTAGTAGCGGAAAAGCATCCGGACCAGACGAGATACCCTTAAGATTCTACAGTGATTATGCTAAAGAACTTGCCCCCTTTCTATCAGCAATTTATCGTAGATCGCTGGAAGAACGTAAAGTACCTAGCGACTGGAAGAAAGCGCAGGTCGTTCCCATTTTCAAGAAGGGTCATAAATCAGATGCGAATAATTATAGGCCTATTTCGCTTACGTCAATCTGTTGTAGAATAATGGAACATGTTTTGTGTTCTCGTATTATGACGTTCTTAGATAATACAAATCTCCTTCATCATAACCAACATGGATTCCGCAAACAGAGATCATGTGAAACTCAGCTCGCCCTATTTGCCCAAGAAATTCACAGTGCCGTAGACACTGGCGAGCAGATTGATGCCGTATTCCTGGACTTCAGGAAGGCATTTGATACGGTTCCGCACTTACGTTTAGTGAAAAAAATACGAGCTTACGGAATATCGGACCAGGTTTGTGATTGGATTCAGGATTTCCTAGAAGAAAGAACACAACATGTCATTCTTAACGGTTCAAAATCTGCAGATGTAGAGGTAATTTCGGGAGTACCGCAGGGAAGCGTGATAGGACCTTTATTGTTTACAATATACATAAATGACTTAGTTGACAACATCGGTAGCTCCGTGAGGCTATTTGCAGATGACACGGTTGTCTACAAGAAAGTAGCAACATCAGAAGACTCGTACGTACTCCAGGAGGACCTGCAGAGGATTAATGCATGGTGCGACAGCTGGCAGCTTTCCCTAAACGTAGATAAATGTAATATAATGCGCATACATAGGGGCAGAAATCCATTCCAGTACGATTATGCCATAGGTGGTAAATCATTGGAAGCGGTAACGACCGTAAAATACTTAGGAGTTACTATCCGGAGCGATCTGAAGTGGAATGATCACATAAAACAAATAGTGGGAAAAGCAGGCGCCAGGTTGAGATTCATAGGAAGAATTCTAAGAAAATGTGACTCATCGACGAAAGAAGTAGCTTACAAAACGCTTGTTCGTCCGATTCTTGAGTATTGCTCATCAGTATGGGACCCTTACCAGGTTGGATTAATAGAAGAGATAGACATGATCCAGCGGAAAGCAGCGCGATTCGTCATGGGGACATTTAGTCAGCGCGAGAGCGTTACGGAGATGCTGAACAAGCTCCAGTGGCGGACACTTCAAGAAAGGCGTTACGCAATACGGAGAGGTTTATTATCGAAATTACGAGAGAGCACATTCCGGGAAGAGATGGGCAACATATTACTACCGCCCACATATATCTCGCGTAATGATCACAACGAAAAGATCCGAGAAATTAGAGCAAATACGGAGACTTACAAGCAGTCGTTCTTCCCACGCACAATTCGTGAATGGAACAGGGAAGGGGGGATCAGATAGTGGTACAATAAGTACCCTCCGCCACACACCGTAAGGTGGCTCGCGGAGTATAGATGTAGATGTAGATGTAGAGGAAACCTTAAGGAATCTTCAGGAGAAGCTTTGAAGGAAATGGAAGAGAGTAGGAACTTAGTAAGGGAAAAGAATGTTCAAAAAGTTGAATAATGAATTTAGGAGAGTAACCGAGCAGGATAGGAATACATGGATGAAAGAGAGATGTAAAGAAATAGGGAAACTAGAAAAGGATGGAAAATATGAAATCGTATAAAAATTACCTGCTGACCCTTTCTTTGAAGCAAGTAAAAGCATGGCAAGTATGGTAATAGGAAGAAGTGATGATACTATGATTCATAAACCGGAGGAAGTCTTGGGAAGGTGGCAAGAATATGGAGAGAGCCTATATAAGCCTGATGAAAAACCAAACGATATTGAATTAGGAAACGAGAGTTATGAAAGAGGACAGAGGATACTGCACCTTGGAAAGAGAAGTAGAAAGGGTATAAGAGAGATGAAGAATCATAAGGCAAGGCGAATTGGTGGATTACCAGCATAATTGTTTAAGAGCCTTGGGAGTAGGGGTGTGAAAGAGTTAACTCATCCATGTAATAAGATATATAAAATAGGTGAATGGCGGGATAACTTTATCTTGGAAGTAATGACACCGATTGAGAAGAAAAGCAGTGCCTACTTTGGGGATTTTAGAACCATAACTTTGATTTCTCATGCATAAGGGTGATGCATAGAAGACTCGACAGAAGACTCAAAAAAAGTGTTGGGGAGAACGGCATGAATTTGAAAGAGAAAGCGTACAATAGATGGAATTAGATTGTTGAGAAATATAGGTGAGAGATACATTGAAAGAGGAAGAGAAGTTTATCCAGTTTTAATTGAATTGCAGAATGAATTTGGTACAGTACAGTAGAATAAATTAATGCACATTCTCAGAAAGAATGAAGTCGTCTGGAGGGATAGAAGACTGATTGACAACCTATATCTACAACAGAAACCACGAGTACAGATTCAGAATAAGATGACATAGGAAAGCACAATTGGGAGTGAGCAAGGCTACTGCCTGTCCCCAGTGCTGTTTAACATGTATTTGAAGCATATTATTCAGAAATGTCTGAAACGAAAAAGAGGAGGATAGAATGTATTCGATTTGCGTGTGATATCGTGTTACTGGTAGAGAGCGAAAAAATTATGATTTGAATGTTAAAATAATTAGATAAGACATGTGAGGTAGTCGGAATGGGAATTAATAAGAAAAAGACAAATTTTATGGTGATAAGTGCAAGAAAAGTAAGAACAACTATAAAGTTAGGACAGGAAGATATAGAATACGTTAATGCTTCCAAATATTTGAGAAATATAATTATAGAGATGCAAGAAGGAGGCGAAAACGTGTATATCTATTGCCAAGGAGGCATTTCATAAGAGGGGGCGGCTTCTATGTGCTTACATAGACAAGAACCTGAGGAAGACACTGGATGAGTGCTTTATATGGAGCACGGCAAAATATAGTCCTGAGACATGGAAAGAGGAAGAAAGAAGAATAGAAGCATTTGGTACGTGGAGAAGCACGGAAGGGATATAATAAGTCGATAAAGTGAGAAATGAGGAGGTGTTGAGAAAAGAGGGAGAAGAGGAGAAATTTTGAAGATAATCAGGAAGAGCAAATACAGTTGGCTTGGACACAGGATGAGAAGAGACTGTTTACAGGTGGATTCTATGGAAGGAACGGCGAATAGAAGAAAAAGGAAGTGGGCGTAGAAGATACCAGACGGTGGCTACTATAGCGACAGAAAACATTTATGAGAAGACGAAGGGGGTAGCAAATGACGGACAGCGTGGATAGCTACGGCTCAACACATGATGATGGCGATGATGTCTTGGTTTCTAAATATCTCTAACAGAACGTTCGCAATTAGATATCTTGTTAGTGACTATTTCGTAGATCATCTGCTTGGTTTCTGTCGAGATGGGTTGGAACGAGTCACAGATGTAAGGGCTGCATGAAGCTATTCCATAACATACCAAGAGGCTATCATCTTGTCTCAAATCGCTGAGAAAAATGCAAATAGTAGGGGGTATTCTTTTTGTCGTCAAACGAGGTGGTAATATGTCAACAGATCTTTGCATAGAATAAGAGTCGCTCAGCTGACATTTCTGGAGGACAAATAATGAGAAAATGCATTACTTGGAATGAGCATAGAAACTTACACATAGGTGCAATTCTCCAGTCACTAAATATCAGCTGTTTTCTGCATCAGAAATGACAAAAATACTAACTCAGTGGAGTAGTTCGAAGTTTATGGAAAGAGGAGCGAATAAGCAAATACGATGTCCGTCGCGCAGTTATGAAATTTCGCGATGTGAAGCGCGGAAATAAAGCTCCATTCTGTGGAGCAGACACGTGGCCGGCGCCAACTCATCTCGTTATCGCAGCACGGCATTTACCCCTTTCAGCGAGTCTGCCCGCAATTTTCACATTCCTGAAGTCGCAGTGGGAGAAGAGAGCTGTTTGCGGCGGGAAGCTGGTTTTGTTCCGTGATTGATCCTGTGTCTAAAGCGAGACTGTAGCAATAGCAGCACACCTCTTTCATTTCCTCGTCCTCATGTCTAATTGTACTCTCATTTCAGATTAACGGCGCTTGGCAGGCAGGACCTCACTGATTCTCTGTGGAAAACGGTCTGCATTGTTCTGAAAATGCCTTCAGTTCGGCGGAACGAACCGGTAGACTTGCAGTCTGCTCTGTTTAATATTTTATGGAAAAGGCGCTGTTCCAAACGTACGTGCTCATTACCAGTACAATCTTCTGCAAATTTCTCTCGCAAAAAGTAACGATTTTTTTAAATGTTATATGAAAACGACAGTTCTTCCTGATGGGCTTTGCTTTCTTCACCTCACTGTCGCGCGATCACAGCCTTTCTCGTTATTCTGCATTATATCATCGTAGTTTCCGTGTCTGCATCGCAGGTAACAGGCCCTTTCAAGAGAAATATCTCAGCTCCAATGGCTAAAACCGAATAAAAATGATTGTAAAATATGGAGACAAGTGTATTGCACCACCCATCAAAGTTATACAGGGTGTTACAAAAAGGTACGGGCAAACTTTCAGGAAACATTCCTCACACACAAATAAAGAAAATATGTTATGTGCACATGTGCCCGGAAACGCTTAATTTCCATGTTAGAGCTCATTTTAGTTTCTTCCACCTACGCTCAATGGAGCACGTTATCATGATTTCATACGGGATGCTCTACCTGTGCTGCTAGAACATGTGCCTTTACAAGCACAACACAACACGTGGTTCATGCACGATGGAGCTCCTGCACATTTCAGTCGAAGTGTTCGTAAGCTTCTCAACAACAGATTCGGTGACCGATGGATTGGTAGAGGCGGACCAATTCCATGGCCTCCACGCTCTCCTGACCTCAACCCTCTTGATTTTCATTTATGGGGGCATTTGAAAGCTCTTGTCTACGCAACCCCGGTACCAAATGTAGAGACTGTGGACGGCTGTGATACAATACGCCATTCTCCAGGGATTGCATCAGCGCATCAGGGATTCCATGCGACGGAGGGAGGCTGCAGGTATCCTCGCTAACGGAGGACGTTTTGAACATTTCCTGTAACAAAGTCTTTGAAGTCACGCTGGTACCTTCTGTTGCTGTGTGTTTCCATTCCATGATTAATGTGATTTGAAGATAAGTAATAAAATGAGCTCTAACATAAGCGTTTCCGGACACATGTCCACATAACATATTTTCTTTCTTTGTGTGTGAGGAATGTTTCCTGAAAGTTTGGCCGTACCTTTTTGTAACCCCCTGTATACGCTGTCCAGACGGCCACGTGAGGGAATGTCATTTCTGGTTATGGCTCTGGCGCATCGTACTGCACATGCAGCAGCAATCTGAGCTGCAGCTGACACCACAGTGACACAACGAATTGTTACAAATCGGTTACTTCAAGAAAAGCTCCGATCCAGTCGCCGTGCAGCGTGCATTCCACTGACCCCAAACCACCGCCATCTGCGACTTCAGTGAGGACAAGCGAGAGGGCTGGCTGGAGGTATGTTCTGTTCTCTGATGAAATATGGTTCTGCCTCGGTGCCAATGATGGCCGTGTGTTGGTTAGAAGAAGGCCAGTTGAGGGGCTGCAACCAACCGGTCTGCGTGGTAGACACTCTGGAACTAAACCTGGAGCTGCGACCTGGGGTCTGATTTCGGATGCACTCTCGTGGTTATCACACGCACCCTGACTACAATTTTGAACATGTTCTGGTGATTCGATCTATTGTGCTGCCAGTCACGAACAGCATTCCAGGGAGTGTTTTGCGAGAGGATAATGGTCGCCCCCATACAGCTGTTGTTACCCAACATGCTCTACAGAATGTCAATATGTTGCCTTCGATCGCCAGATCTGTCCCCAATCGAGCATGTATGGGTCATCATCGGACAACTCCAGCGTCATCCACAAACAGCGTTAACCGTTCCTGCACTGAGCGACCAAGTGCAACAAGCATGGATTTCCATCCCACAGCCTGAAATTCGGCACCTGTACAACACAATATATGCACATTTGTATGCTTGCATTCAATATCCTGGCGGTTACATCGGTTATTAAAGTACCTGCATTTCACGTTTGCGATGGCTATCTCGCGCTTAGAGTAACTTGTGATTCTGCAATGTTAATCACTTAAATAAGTTTCGTAGGCAAATGTAATCCCGAAATTTCATTACTCTACGTTAATTATACAATGAAGGCTTTCACGACCGGATGGTACTGTTATTGATAATTCTTCCAGGTTATATGGCCGTGGTCCATGGAATACTTCTATTCCTAACGTTTCGTCCAATACTACGTTGGACATCCTCAGAGGTATGGCTGGTCCTGTTGGGTCCTGCCGACTGAGGATGTCCAACGTAGTATTCGACGAAACGTTAGGAATAGAAGTATTCCATGGACCACGGCCATATAACCCGGAAGAATTATCTACGTTAATTATTTTTTGGTGTTACGATTTTTTCCGTCATCGTATCCGTAAAACTGCGGTTGTGGACAATCGGTGTTCGTAAGGTAACAAGTTTAAAGATTACAGAAACCCAAGTCTCTGAACAAGGAATATCGTTTTAGAGACAAATACAGTCTGCAGACTCACAAGAGTAGTAAATGAGGTGGTAGTGGGTGTGTACCGGTCTTCATTCCAGAGAATGCTTTGATGTATGTGTCCACGCTAGTCTATCCTGAACCAGCCTCTCAATCTCTGCGTAACTACTGCAGCCTACATCAATTTCAGCCTGCTTACTAGTCAAGACTTTGTTTCCCTCTACAATTTTGACTCCTCGCACTTTCTACCATCGCCAGAGTGACAACTGCTTGATCAGTCATAAAGTGTCCTATTTACCGATCGAACTGTGCCATATATTTCTTTCCTCTCACATCCATTTTAGTACCTCTCTTATTAGTTATTCGATCTACACACCTAATCGTCAACATTCCTTTGTAGCGCGTTTCGAATCTACTATTCTCTTCTTCCCTGACTGTTTGTCGCCCACCTTTCCCTTCCGTACAACGCTAAACAATATATATTAGATAATAAATTCAGCTTTTTCAGAAATGCTTTTCTTGGCACTGCCATTCTGTATTTTACAGCCTCTCTGTTTTCGCCATCAACAGGTATTTTGTTGCCCAAAGAGTAGAGCTCATCTACAACATTTATTGAGGAAAATTTGATAAATTTTAATTTTGTCCCTCTCAGTTGCATGAATATACAATTTATTGCTGCAGTGGTTACCGATTTCGAGCCGGCTTTCATGTTGTCAATCCGCACACCTTCTTATTAACCGTAACTATTTACACGACAGGGTGCCGAAAAGCACGAACTGCTTCACAGTTTGACTCACTCGTATGAAGCAGTTCGTGCCTTTCGGCGCCATGTTTAAGTAGTTACGGTTAATAACAAGGTGTGCGATCTGAGAATGGACGAGTTAGCCCTAAAGCGGCAACCACTGCAGCAATAAATTGTATATTAATGCAACTGAGACGGACAAAATTAGAATTATCAGATTTTCCTCAATATCATACAGCTGCGGACCTACCATTCCGAAGCTGCATGCCTCGAATCAGCAGCTACGTTTAGTATCTCATTTCCTAATCTACTTCCCTCAGCGTCGCCTGATTAATTCGACTACACTCCATTACAATTGTTTTACTATTGTTGATGTTCACCTTATAATCTCTCTTCAAGACACTATGCCTTTGTATTGTATTGTACGTTAAGTGGGACCATAGAAACGACGGAGAGGCTCCGTCCCCGCCGCAGCCGCAGTGCCCACGACGACTACCGCAGTCCACTTCACCCCTCCGCCGCTCCATATCGAACCTCTCTTTCAGGGTTCAGGGTTATTGTGCGGTTCGGCCCCCGGTGGACCCCCCCCCCCCCCCCCCAAGGAACCTCTCACACCAGACGAGTGTAACCCCTATGTTTGCGTGGTAGAGTAATGTTGGTGTACGCGTGCGTGGAGAACTCGTTTGCGCAGCAATCGCCGACATAGTGTAGCTGAGGCGGAATAAGGGGAACCAGCCCGCATTCGCCGAGGCAGATGTAAAACCGTCTAAAAACCATCCACAGACTGGCCGGCTCTCCGGACTTTGACCACAAGTCCGCCGGGCGGATTCGTGCTGGGGACCGGGCGCTCCTTCCCAATCCGGAAAGCCGTGCGTCAGACCGAACGGCTAACCGGGCGGGCACTATGCATTTCATTCGACTGCTCTTCCAATTGCGTCACACTTCACAGCGATCAGATCACTTTTAATTGGGCTGCAGCCCCGCAATGTTCTTATCTATGGACTGAATAGCCCGAGAGGTGCCAGTATTGTCGAAGGTTGTCAAGAACGTCGTCCTTTTGCACATCGAACTGCAGACTGTCGTTTTCTATAGCAAAATGTGTGGAAGTGGACGTCCCAAGGAAAGAGGTAGTTTTATGGACGCCCTTTATGCCATTTCCTGAGGCCTTTTCGAGTCGATTCTTCACGGTAGTGTGTCTGGAATGTTTTCTGGGCTACTCATAAGAAAACCGCGTGAGTTCAACGCTGGTTGTTTCTGTTGCGATCTCCATCGCATAGGGCTCAAAAAAAAAAAAAAAGAAATATGGATAAGGGGTGGTGTGACGACCTGACCAATGTGTGAGACGTCCTACGTGGCTTTAGGCAGAATTGTGGTGAAATCTGGCGACAATGTGACATCATCAACCCACCTTACATCTCACATGAACTTCTGAGCTACGGCCTTTTTCCGGATGTGGCGAGCACTTGGTGTTTCAAGCGTCGTAGAGTCCGAGGAATACATCGCAGGGAGCCATGGTTCTCGCACCATTACAGAGTAAGGTTGTAGGTATCTATCAGCCAAATTACGAACTTACGCGTCGTAATGAGAGACAATTACCGTGTTTCAAGAAAGTGACCCTCTAATTGCGTTGCACAGAGTAGATAGGAACTTTTTAGCCCAGTAATACCGTAAACACAAGATTAAACCCCAACTGTCGTTTCTTTTTATGTTTTTTAACAGATGTGACGATGAGCGATGCTACCAGAAACCAGTAATTTTGAGGTCATAAAATAGACGAATGGAAAAACTGGTAGTCTATCGGGAAAGACCAGTTTGGATTCCGTAGAAATGTTGGAACATGTGAGGCAATACTGACCCTACGACTTATCTTACAAGATAGATTAAGGAAAGGCAAACCGACGTTTCTAGCATTTGTAGACTTAGAGAAAGCTTTAGACAATGTTGACAGGAATATATTTTAACTAAAGTTCAGTCTTGATCACAAGATTTCTGCCTAGTATTAACTGAATGGAAGCTGCTGACTCTTGGGAATAAGCTAATATTGCTAACAACAAACGACATTAAAGAAAATATATACTGTGAGGGCAATGTCAGAATTCCCAGACTATTGAATAAGGGTCGACAAGAGGTTCTCAAACTTACACCACATATAGCTCGAACAGCCCGTTTTTGAGCCAAAAATACCCTTTTTGAATCAGAATTACCCCAAAAAATAATACCATATGACATAAGCGTGTGAAAATATGCGAAGTAGACTACTTTTCGTGTTGAACTGTCACTTATTTCAGATACTGTTCTAATGGTAAATAAAGCAGCATTTAGTTTCTGAACAAGATCCCGAATATGGGCTTTCCACAACAGCTTACTATCTGTCCGAACACCTAGGAACTTGAACTGTTCCGTCTCGCTTATAATATGCCCATTCTGTCTGATCAAGATATCAGTTCTTGTTGAATTGTGAGTTAGAAACTGTAAAAACTGAGTCTTACTGTGATTTAGCATCAAATTATTTTCCACAAGCCACGAACTTATTTCATGAACTACATTATTTGATAATGTTTCAATATTACACACAAGATCCTTCACTACCAAGCTGGTGTCATCAGCAAACAGAAATATTTTTGAATCACCAGTAATACTAGAAGGCATATCATTTATATAACTAAGAAACAGCAGTGGCCCCAGCACCGACCCTTGGGGGACGCCCCACTTAACAGTGCCCCATTGGGACTGAACATCACTACCACTCTCAATATTGCGGAGAATTACCTGTTCTTGAAGTAAGAGGCGAACCAATTGTAAGCTATCCCCTTACTCCATAATGGTCCAACTTCTGCACTAAAATCCTGTGGTCAACACAGTCAAAAGCCTTCGTTACATCAAAGAAAACACCTAGCGTTCGCAACCTTTTATTTAATCCGTCCAAAACCTCACAGAGAAAAGAAAATATAGCATTTTCAGTTGTTAAACCGTTTCTAAAACCAAACTGTACATTTGACAGCAAATTATGTGAATTTAAATGCTCCAGTAACCTTGTATATACAACCTTCTCGATAACTTTAGCAAAAACCGATGGCATAGAAATAGGTCTATAATTGTCAACATTATCCCTGTCTCCCTTTTTATAAAGTGGTTTCACTACCGAGTACTTTAATCGGTCAGGAAACCGACCACTCCTAAAGGAAAAGTTACAGATATGGCTAAGTACTGGGCTAACATACATAGAACAATACTTCAGTATTCTGCTAGATACCCCGTCATATCCATGAGAGTTCTTGGTCTTTAGTGATTTAATTATTAACTCAATCTCCCTCTTGTCAGTATCATGGAGGGGCATTTCAGGTAACAGTCTCGGAACACTTTTTTTCTGCGATCGCTATATGATTCCCTGTTGGGACTAGGTTTCTATTTAATTCACCTGCTATATTCAGAAAGTGATTATTAAATACTGTACATATATGCGACTTATCAGTAACACGGACATTCCCACTACTCACTGATTCTATATCCTCGACCTGTCTCTGCAGACCAGCCACTTCCTTTACGACTGACCATATGGTTTTGATTTTATCCTGAGACTTAGCTGTTCTATCTGCATACCACATACTTTTTTGCCTTCCAAATAACTTTTTTAAGCACCTTGCAATACTGTTTGTAATGGGCTGCTGCATTTAGATTTTGACTGTTTCTAACGTTTTGATATAATTGCCACTTTGTTCTACAGTATATTCTTATCCCTCTAGTCAGCCACCCAGGCTGCCTGTTTGTGCTAGTACCCTGTTTTGAACGTTCTAACGGAAAGCAACTTTCAAAGAGCACGAGAAAAGTCTTGAGGAAAGCATTATATTTATCGTCTACTGTATCAGTACTATAAACATCTTGCCATTCTTGTTCCTTGATAAGGTTTACGAAGGTCTCTACAGCAACTGGATCAGCTTTCCTAAAAAGTTGATAACTATATTTAACATGTGTTGCAGCACAAAAATCTTTTAGAGTTAAAACATGTGCATCATGATCTGAAAGGCCATTCACTTTTTTTGCTAACAGAATGCCCTTCTAGTAATGAGGAATGAACAAAAATGTTGCCTATGGTTGTTCTACTGTTCCCTTGCACTCTCGTTGGAAAGAATACGGTTTGCATACGATTATATGAAGTAAGGAGGTTTACCAGCATCCTTTTCCTTGCACAATCACTTATACAATTAATATTGAAGTCACCACATATAATTAACATTTTGTATTTCCTATAAAGTGAACCAAGAACCTCCTCTAGCTTTTGCAAAAATGTTGTGAAATCGGAGTCTGGGGATCTACTCGTATAAATAACAACAGTTAGAAGCTTAACTCCACTAAATTTAACCACACTTGCACAACATTCAAACACCTTTTCAGTGCAGTACTTTGAAACATCAATTGACTCAAATGGGATACCGTTTTTCACATACATGGCTACTGCCCCGCAACGCAAGGAGCTCCTAGAAAAGCTGCCAGCCAACCTGTATCCTGGTAAAGGAAGCCTCTGAATTATCTCCTTATTTAAGAAGTGTTCAGATATACCAATAATTTCAGAGTCAACATCTATAAGCAGTTCACTCTCTTAATCTCTCATACCTTGTATATTTTGATGAAATATACTAATTCTCTCATTACTCGGATACCTAAGCTTTGTCGAAAGTGGTTTCTTTGCTAGAGACTTTCCTTAAGCAAGAATACCTATCAGCTGACTTCAATCTAAAAAAGGTGCAGCTCTAACACCCACTAGTACAGGAATTTTCCCATGAGTGATCCCACCACCCCCACCTATGCTATCACCTATAAGCTTTGCCAGCCTCCCCTTTCCATACCTGTTGAGGTGCAGGCCGTGTCTAGTGAAACCCGTCCTGCTGATAGACTCCACCGACACCACTGAAATGTGACTCATGCCTTCTGTCATGAGCGCACCCCCAAGTCTCATGTTATTACGCTTGACGGCTGTATTAAGATGAAGCCGATCGTGACGCTGAAACAGTTCCACGAAATGCACATTCGTGTTGCCAGTCTGAGTGGCTATCTTTTCCAGGTCACCATCTATGTCATACTCCCCATCCCTATCAATACTATTACCAGCCCCACCCACAATCACTACCTGATCCTCTTTAGTAAAATCCCTGCATAACCCCCCTATGTTAACAGTCACCTGAGCCAATCCTGCATTAGGTTTCACAATGCTGGTGACCTGGTACTCACTCCCCAACACTTCCTGCAACTGCTGGCCTATGCCTCTACCATGAGAACTACCTAACAGTAGAACCTTCTTCTTTCTCTTAGACTTTGCAACTGTCCTAGCCACCGTAACTGTTGAGGTCTGCTGCATACTTGCTACATCTACAGCTACTAGAGATTCCTCTCCACTAGACTCTGACAGTTGGTCATATCTATTGCAAACACCAATAGTAAAACTATCTGAAAATCTCCTTCTCCTAGCAGATCTCTTGCCAACAGCCAGCTCCCATTCCCCAACCCCCTTCTCCCTCCTCGTCCTATCTAGCTCCTCCTGTGTGTTTTTCGACTGCACCTGAAGGGCACAGATCTTACGCTCCAGCTCCTCTATCAACTTACTCTTGCTACATAACCTGCAGTTCCAGGAGAGGATCTCACTAGAATGCCCACTGGCTTCCCCACTGCATTACCCCCCCCCCCCCCCCCAGTGAAAGTACTTAGAACAACTCTCACACCGCAATCCACTACTCACTAACCTACGGCAAAGCCCACACTTCTCACTCATGGTAAAATTTTACAGTTATTGAAACAAGAAAACTACTTTATCTAAGTTCCGCTAGTACAATAAGAAGATGTTAAAAAACTGACTACAATAATCACAAACTTACTCTACAAGGGAAGTAACTACTATTATTAACAATAATAATCAACAGCAAATGAGAATATAACAAAAGACTAACACAGAAAGAAAATCAAACGTCTAATGACACAGTAACGAAACTGAAAACAGTTCCCAAAAATTTCTTCTAAAATTATTTCACCAGAAAACACCAAGAACACCGGTTGAAGACTACTAAAGTTCCTAAATAAACCACTATACACAAACAATTAATTAGTAATTAGCTTTCGATGCGCCGCTACAGCTGCAACTGGTCAGCGCGGGACGTAAACACAGGTAAGAGGTTAAGTTGCTCGATACGAAACACTCACAAATATCAGGTCACAAGAAAGGCGGAGGTGAATGAAGAAACCACTAATAAGTCACTTATAAAGTAACTATTATCACAAAAACCGTTAAAATATGTATCTGAAACCTAAAAATATATGAAAACTTAGAGAGCGATCTCACACGCATTCACGCGCTTATGACGTCACACCAAAGACTTGTTAACACCGAGTATAGATTTAAGTGTCAGGTAGTCGTTTCTGTAAGTATTTGTATGGAGTGTAACCATGTATGGATGTGAAACTTGGACGATAAATAGTTTAGACAAGAAGAGAACAGAAATTTCTGAAATGTGGTGCCACAGAAGAATGCAGAAAATTAGATGGGTAGGAAACCCGCCTCTAGACTGAAGACCACAACAACAACAACAACAACAACAACAACAAAACAACAATCGACAGACTGAAAATTTTCGAAAAATAAAGATCTTCGATCACTTCCTACTTTCAGATGCGTCCAGTTTTGATTAACAAAGAAAAAAAAGATATCTGCTAGACCTTCAAAAATCACTTACACTGCCAAACAAAGTGAAAGCCAAGCAGCAAGTCGATATAATAGTTAACAGACTGGCAAACAATTATTCACATTAAGGATAAACATTCTGAGACGCTATTACAGGTACTATTAATTTCTCCCAGAAGTAAAGTGTTCTCACTTGCTTATTAACGCTGAAAATAGTTCATGGAGTACCTTAATGAGAGCTGTGTCAGGAAGGAAGGGCTAAAGACATGCACGGAAGGAGGCAGCTACTAAATGAATGTCGCACTTGACACGCGCACCTGCTGCAGCAGGCAAGTTTCGGTCTCGGTACGTCTGGCTGCCATACGCGGTCCCGCAAATGCAGTTCGGTCGTGTAGGCAAACATCAAACAGGGAGCACAAAGCGATGCTGCTCTTGCCGCGTACATGCGCCAATTCGCAGCAGAGGGACCGCAAAAGCATACAGCAGCGAGAGGCAGTTTGGCAGCCAAATAGCACCGAGCAATTACGCCAATTACTCGCGGCAGACTCCGGCATTACGTTTACAGCGTAGACGAATACCTATGGATGCAATACCCACTTGCATTCGAGAGCAGTTTTCTGACAGCTGCACGACTGCACCGAATTAGATTGTGTATGAAAATGTCGAGGGTTGGAAGTTTAATAGTGGCAACTATTTATTTACAGCTCGTACAAAATAGGTACGTGTTTCAAAGTTTTACTGAGCTACTGTAGAACCCGTTGCCACCGATCTGGAAATCGTAGGAGCCTCGCGGGATTAGCCGAGCGGTCTGGGGCGCTGCAGTCATGGACTGTGCGGCCGATCCCGGCGGAGGTTCGAGTCCTCCCTCGGGCATGGGTGTGTGTGTTTGTCCTTAGGAAAATTTAGGTTAAGTAGTGTGTAAGCTTAGGGACTGATGACCTTAGCAGTTCAGTCCCATAAAATTTCACACACATTTGAACATTTTTGAAGTCGTAGGATACTCTTAGCAGTGCCAGTTGTGTTGACAGTTCGAGCGGCGCGGTCTATTCCCCGACGAATTTGTAGCAGTTCTGAAGCGAATGCAGCTAAGTGTTTCCTTCCGTTTAGAAATCGGGTTGAGCTCACGAGGGCTTAAGTCGGGGAGTGCACTAGGTGGTATAGCACTTAGCAGCCCCATCAGTCGAACATATCAAGAACAGCTTGCACTGTACGTGCTTGAGCATTGTCCTGCAAAATGATGGTCAGGTCCTGCAAAAAGTGTCATCACTTCTGTTTCTAAATTTGTCGTAGGTTGTGTTCCAAAAATGAACAGCATAGAGAGAGAAATAATGACACTTTCTGCAGACTGTAGCGCCTAGAACCGCTCGGCCACTCCGGCCGGCACACTTCGGGCCATTCGCATCAGAACTGCTACAAATTCGTCGGGCAATAGACCGCGCCGCTCGAACGGTCAACACAACTGGCACTGCTACGACTTCCACATCGCTGGCAACGGGTTATACACAACGCTGGTGACTACTCTGAAGGTCAGTAAAACTTTGAAATGCGTATCTATCTTGTACGACCTGTAAATAAATAGTTGCCTCTATTAAAGTTCGAACACTCGTATTAAGGCCCCTTTGTTCCTCTGCAGACGATTCTTTAACGCTCGTAATTGTTCGCTTGTACCAAAGAGAAACAATACGTGGAAAATAACCTAAAAACTAAGTGGCTGGACAACAGGTTGTCACTTCTAATAAGAACTATAGTAAAATGGTCGCATCATCACAGTTTTATAGCACAGAGGTCAATGATAAGAAATGTGTATCTCATAAAACGTTGCATCAATGAGTAGAGCGTAGTCCGCTTTGTTTCCTACTAACACATTTAAGGTACGCTGTCAAAGAAGCTGTAGATATCTGACACGACTTTTTTTCTTTTTATGATGTTGTTTTCTATGACGACTTCAGATATGAAAATCGTGTTGGCCTTTCTATGTTTTCGGCTATTTTTCACGCAACGCAGTTAATTACTCCCGTAGCCTGACTAGAACTGCAATGAAACCGTTCTTTGCACAAGGTTACTGCAAATGTTGCAAGTTCTTTGCACTGAGCAGCACAGATTGTTACTGCACGGAAGGACGTGAAATACATTATTAAAAAACAAATAAAAACAGTCTCGATTGCGTTTTCAAATTTTTTATTCGTTAAAAACCGGTTTCGACCCTTTAATAAGACCATCTTTAGCTGTGACATCTTTACTTCCACGGGCCTCGCTCCGTCTGCGCCACCAGCAACCAAATGGTGGGGAAAGCCTGAAGATGGTTTGAGGAAACGGCCGAAACCGGCTGCTAACGAATAAAAATCTCAAAACGCTGTTGAGGCTGTTTTTATTTGATTTTTAGCATTTTATACCGATTGCTACTTTGCTCTAATTACAGAAAGCTTTCTAAAATTCTGAAATACACTGCCTGACAAAAGCAGTGAAGTGCCCAGAAGGGGAGCAGGAAACGAAATGAACCGCACAGTTTCAGCGTGTATGTTACATTATTGCAGTGATGACAAAATCCAGTCAATTTGACACAGAATTAGCACAATGGACTCGCATTCAGGTGGACGACGGATCAAACCCGCCTCCGGCCATACAGATTTAGGTTCTCCGTGATTTCCCTAATTTGCTCCAGGTAAATGCCGGGCATGAAAGGGAAGCAGTGGTTGGGAATGGAGTGAGACAAGGTTGTAGCCTCTGCCCGATGTTATTCAATCTGTATATTGACCAAGCAGTAAAGGAAGCAAAAGAAAATTCGGAGAAGAAATAAAAAGTTTGAGGTTCGCCGATGACATTGTAATCCTGTCAGAGACTGCAAAGGACTTGGAAGAACAGTTGAACGGAATGGATAGTGTCTTGAAAGGAGGATATAAGATGAACATCAACAAAAGTAAAACGAGGATAATGGAATGTAGTCGAGTTAAGCCAGGTGATGGTGAGGGAATTAGATTAGGAAATGAGACACTTACAGTAGTAAAGGAATTTTGCTATTTGGGGAGCAAAATAACTGATGATGGTCGAAGTAGAGAGGATATAAAATGTAAACTGGCAATGGCAAGGAAAGCGTTTCTGAAGAAGAGAAATTTGTTAACATCGAGTACAGATTTAAGTGTCAGGAAGTCGTTTCTGAAAGTATTTGTAAGGAGTGTAGCCATGTATGGAAGTGAAACATGAACGATAAATAGTTTGGACAAGAAGAGAATAGAAGCTTTCGAAATGTGGGGCTACAGAAGAATGCTGAAGATTATGAGGAGGTATTGAATTGAATTGGGGAGAAGAGTAGTTTGTGGCACAACTTGACAAGAAGAAGGGATCGGTTGGTAGGACATGTTCTGAGGCATCAAGGGATCACCGATTTAGTATTGTAGGTCAGCGTGGAGGGTAAAAATCGTAGAGGGAGACCAACAGATGAATACAATAAACAGATTCAGAAGTATGTAGGTTGCAGTAGGTACTGGGAGATGAAGAAGCTAGCACAGGATAGAGTAGCATGGAGAGCTGCATCAAACCAGCCTCAGGACTGAAAACTACAACAACACAACAAATGCCGGGCTGGTTCCTTTGAAAGGGCACGGTCCATTTCCTTCCCCATTCTTGACACAGTCTGAGCTTGAGCTCCATGTCTAATGACCTCGATGTTGACGGAACGTTAAAACCACTCTTCCTTTGTTCCTTTTCCTTTTGACACGGAAGTCGGCTGTATGGGCCCAGCTATCAGTATGACGTCGCATCCTGTCTGGACTAGATGGATGCACTGGATCGGTTGGTAAGGGTTTCATAACGGCGTTGTATGCTCTCCCGAGGCAGGCTGGCTCTGTGTATACATAAATGATCTGGCGGACACGGTACGCAGCAGTCTGCGGTTGTTTGCTGATGATGCTGTGGCGTTGAGTAAGGTGTCGAAGTTGAGTGACTGAAGGAAAATGGAAGAGGGCTTACACAAAATATCCGGTTCGTGTGATGAATGGCAGCTAGACGTAAGGAGGAAAAAAATAAGTTAACACGGATGAATAGGAAGAATAAACCTGTAATGTTCGGATACAGTATTACTAGTGTCTTGCTTGATGCAGTCAAGTCGTTTAAATGTCTGGGCGTAACGTTCCAAAGCGATATGGTATGGACCGAGCATGTGAGAACTCTGGTAGGGAAGGCGAATTGTCAACTTCGGTTTATTGGGAGAATTTTAAGGAAGAGTGGTTCAGCTCTAAGGGGGACCGCATATGTTACACTGGTGAGACCTGTTCTTGCGTACTGCTCGAGTGTTTGGGATCCGTACCACTTCGGATTGCAGGAGGACATCGAACTAATTCAGAGGCGGGCTGCTAGATTTGCTACCGGCAGGTTCGAACAATAAGTGTTACAGAGATGCTTCGGGAACTCAGATGGGAATCGCTGGAGGTAAGGCGACTTTCTTTTCGGGAAATACTGTTGAGAAAATTTAGAGAACCGGCATTTGAAGCTGACGCCGAACGAATCTACTGCCGCCAACATACATTGCGCGTAAGGACCACGAAGACCAGTTACGGGAAATTAGGGCTCATACGGAGACATATAGACAGTCGTTTTTCCTTCGCTCTACTTGAGAGTGGAATAGGAAATGAATTGACTAGTATCGGTACAGGGTATCCTCCGCCACGCATCATACGGTGGCTTGCGGAGTATCTATGCAGATGTATATGTAGACAGTTGTTGTAACTGCTCTTTAATACTTTAATATCCACGATACTGGCGCCGGAACGGAGTTGACGTCTGAGCTGGTCGACACATTTCTATTGGGAACCGGTGTGGAGGTCTTGTTGGTCACATGAGTGCCTCAGCAAACAGTTCATACAGACACGTGCCATTTGTGGACGAGCATTGTCCTGTTGAAAAACTGCACTGCAATATTTTCGCGTGAGAGGTAACACAGCAGGCCGGAAAATGTCCGTGTCGTACCATTATGCCGTCACAATTTACTCAATCGCTACCAGCCGTGACCAGAAGTCGTACTCGACGACTCCCCAACACATGACGCCGCTGTGTCTCTCCAAAATTTGGAAGGAGGGGACCTCTTTCCAGGTCACCGACATACTCGCCGACGATGGTTATCCGCTGTAGTGCAGAAGTGTGATTCATCGCGGAACACAGTGTGACGCCATTCATTAGCATTCCAGGATTCCCGGTCACGACATCTCTCCAAACGCAGCCGCTCGTATTGTAATGTTAATGGCAGTCTACACATGGGACAGTAATTCCAAAGTCCGGCTGCTGATGCTCTCTGACCAATGGTGCACGATGACACAGAATATTGGAGGGAGTCCATTACTCGTTCTGGGATGGCAGGTGCAGATGTGAAGGCGTAGAAACATACGTGGTGCACAACACGGCGATTCTCGTTTTGGTGGTCGATCGGAATCTTCATAAGAGTATGCCGGCCCTGAAATTCCCATGCTGTCCAACATCGGGCCACTGTCACATCTGAATGCGACACAAATCTGAATGTTGCACCATTCGACCGCCGGCCAAACGGAGATCCACAGCGAGGCCTCTTTCAATCTCTGTACGATGCTGATAACGCTGTCTCACACGAGGGACATCGCAATATGTTTTCTCGGTTCGCAGGGATCACTCATCATCTGACGCTATTCGTGCCTCTTAGATGCGCTATCAAGCCTCGTACCAGCACTAAACACAAACAACACCAGCGCAATCTGGTGATCGTTCAGTCACAGAGAATTACACCCCTTCTAACCATTTAAATTCCAGCCGATAGCGTGTAAGTGTTCAAAGTTACATTGATATTCGAGCACGTTTTCTGGGTGCTTCACTTTTTTTTTTTTTTTTTTTTTTTTTTTTTTTTTTGTCAGGCTGTGAAGACTGATGTAAAGTATGTTGTCAGTGTTGTCGGTACAAATCATGAATGTAAAGTGACAGGTTGGTATCAATATGAACTCATTATTTGTACCAACAACACTTACGAGGTATGTGAGAAAAAGTACCACCACAACTGTATCTTGAGAATGTCTTTATTCTATCACACGACTAGTTTCGGCGGCACATTACCGCCATCCTGCACAGCTGCCAAAAGAGCATTTGATTTCCTTGGTACATTTACTGTGGGACGCTTGTTACCAGCACGCGTTTGCTTTCATCAGGATTCTATACTCGACACCGTGTTCTCTCCAACACGGAGAATGATTGGAGGCAACACGGTCTTCATCTTGATGGAAGCCCATGTGTGCTAGTAACAAGGACCCCCCGTAAATGCTCCACGCAAATAAAATATTCTTTTGGCAGTTGTGGGGGTCTGAGGAAGGCAGTAATGTGACGCCGAAACTAGTCGTGTGATAGAATAAAGACAGTCTCAAGATATAGTTATGGTGGCACTTTTTCTCATACATATCATCACCTGAAGTCCCTATTCCAGGCATTAAGGTGGACTTCCATGAACTGACAAGATACGTTGCGTCAACCTATTTCACGACTTGAGGATAGCCAGTGGCCAGAAGAGACCAAGCTATTAATAAAGTATTTGTGAAGCTACTAACTGTAATCCTGCCGAAATTTGAATACTTCTGTGAAGTTTGGAAGGTAGGAGACGAGGTACTGGCGGGAGTAAAGCAGTGAGGACGGGTCGTGAGTCGTGCTTGAGTAGCTCAGATGGCGCCGGCACTGCAGCTCAGCGTGTTCGGTCAGAGAGCCGGTTGACCTCTGTAATAAAAAACTGAGTGGAAGGATCAACAAACGAACTTGGACGGATGCCATGTAAACAACGATAAACAACGAACAAAATGCAAAAAAAAAAAAAAAAAAAAAAGAATAGTAGAGCCCTTGCCCGCGAAACGCACGGTCCCGAGTTCGAGTCTCGGTCCGGCACACAGTTTTAATCTGCTCATCAGTGTGGGATCCGTACCAGATCGGTTTGACGGAGGAGATAGAGAAGATCCAAAGAAGAGCGGCGCGTTTCGTCACAGGGTTATTTGGTAACCGTGATAGCGTTACGGAGATGTTTAATAAACTCAAGTGGCAGACTCTGCAAGAGAGGCGCTCTGCATCGCGGTGTAGATTGCTCGCCAGGTTTCGAGAGGGTGCGTTTCTGGATGAGGTATCGAATACATTGCTTCCCCCTACTTATACCTCCCGAGGAGATCACGAATGTAAAATTAGAGAGATTAGAGCGCGCACGGAGGCTTTCAGACAGTCGTTCTTCCCGCGAACCATACGCGACTGGAACAGGAAAGGGAGGTAATGACAGTGGCACGTAAAGTGCCCTCCGCCACACACCGTTGGGTGGCTTGCGGATTATAAATGTAGATGTAGATGTAGATTCATATCAGCGCACACTCCACTGCAGAATGAAAATCTCATTCTGGAATATCCTTTTATTTGCGGGGACTAGTCTCGGACACGACGTCCGTTATCAAACAAGCACCATCAAACAAGCTCCTTCAACGTAAGTTCTGGAACGTAATACACCCGGTAAATCCGCAAATAGGCACAATCGGCAATCATGAGTAACATGTACAAATTCATCTACAGCGTATGGTAACTGCTTCTCACCACACAGCACCAGTTTTGGAAACAGGTGAATATCGGATGGGATCATCTCCGGACCATGTGGAGGATGATCGAGGACAGTGAACCCAAGGCGACGTATTGTTGCAGATGTCGCAGCGCTCGTGCGTGGTCTGGCATTATCATAGTGAATGACATGTGTGGATGAACTAACTCTCCGTATTTAAAACTCGAATACAGCACGCTGTTTCTCACGCACCGACGGTTACGCCGCACAACGCTATGTTACACGCTACAATTCGGAGCCCTCTAGCAGCAGAGAGTTGCAAATATGTAAACATGAAGAATCAAGATTTAAAATGTTAATAACGTTTGTTTTATTTTAAAAAAACATTAAGAGTTTTTACGTAACAAAATTCGGAGGCATTACCTTTCACCACGGAATCTTATGTCAATGTACGACGCATAGTTGACGTCACAAATATTGAACTGCATGCAAACGAAATTGCAGGGCGAAATTCGATAGAGAGGCAGATGAACTATGTGTGAAATATGTTAAATATATGTGACTTGCGCATACGCGGGCGAAACCACGTGTACAGATCTGCTCCTAAATCCCTGGATCGATTTCAACCAAATTTGGTACACATACTACTTACTATATCGAAAGAAATGCTATGGGAGTAAGAACAAGCAACACTCTATTGAGGTAGGGGTGATAACGTGGAGAGAGAAGTGGGTAGGACAAGGACAGAGAGAGGGGAGGGGGAAATAGAGAGAAAGGGAAGGATAGGATCTTATGGGCACCCAGCAGCGAGGCCATCAGCGGAGAAAGGGGAGAGGAGGAAACGGACAAAGAAAGGAGGAGATGGGGCGAGAGGGGGGAAGGAGAAGATGGACTAAAGGAGATTGAAATAAATACATATCCAGGCAACGCCGTCAGCTAGTAATAAAATACTATCGAGAAGGTATAGTTCCAGCAAAAGCACTATGGCTTCGAAACTCGACACGTACCACTACCGGGAGAGATATATTAGTTCATCAAAGCTTTCATGCCGGGCTGCGTTCGGAATGAGGGCCACCAAAGGTCGACAACGGCTACTCTCAGACAGGTGCGGTTCCAGAATAGAGACAAAGGGCGGAGGTATAGATAGTCGCTCTTCCTCTCTGCCACTCCACCACCCCTTTGAGAGCACACCGTGTCCTCGGATGTGACCTGCTACCGCCCATTTTATGGGCGAACCCAATATAGCGTTGATTAAATTCTTGTCTGGCGGAAACAGGTCAAGCGCGCTTTAGCTAATTCCGCGGAGGAATTGAATTTAGCGGAAAACGCCGCCGCCGCCAGCGTCGCATTATCTCGTCGCTTGGCGGCGCAGCGCCACGCCGGCGGCCTTATGAACTACTTTCACTGTCGGCTGTGCGCCTGGCTGGCACGGACCCTTGTGTACCAAAAAACAAAAGACACGGCCATCGAAAGCGTGGCAGCGGGGTTGGACGCGGCGCGACGCCCGGAATCCAGTTACCGAGTCTGGTGGGCTGAGAGCGTTCTGCGAGATAACGCGCACTGGACGCTGGCTCTCCTGAAAGTTCGCTGGCGGTTTCTTTCCCCCCTCATTTCACAGTTGTATCAAATTACATCGAGCAGCCGACTTTTTCACGAACGTAATTTTTTACAGAATTTTATTGCCAACGGAAAAATGAATTTACCGAGAGAGGAAATATATCTGGTGACAACAAACTTCACATACCTCTCTCTCTCTCTCTCTCTCTCTCTCTCTCTCTCTCTGTGTCTCGGTACGAGGTGTGTCCAAAAAGCATCGGAATTTGAAACTTCACGGGTTGTATTGGGCCGACTCGCGCGATTTTTCGTCGTTGTATTGGTAAACGTATCTGAAACGTATCTGCACGCTGGTAGCCATATTGGATCTTGTCTGTTGTCAGCTGTGTAGAACGTTACATGTGTTTACTTTCTTGCCCAGAAAGGAGTTCAGTGTTCAGCGAAGTATATTTTCAATAAGTTATCAGCAACCATTAAGAGTTTAGTTTCGGACGAGGCACAATTTAAAATAATTTTTGGTGGCCAACTCCTATTTCATCCATGAGTTTCTCAACAAGTGCAGTAGACCATTTTAATGAAAATTTATTATACTTTAATTTTTGACAATACTTGGTTGTAACAACCATGTAAGTACCTACTGTGTGAATGATGGATGTATGGAAAGCAGATGTAAGTCTTAAGTCTGTAAATAGTGGAAGTTTAAATTTGATTCATGTAAATAATTTTACTGTTTATTGACTGAGGATCATTAAAATTAATGAAACTCAAGTTTTTCTAATTACAAATGGTTCAAATGGCTCTGAGCACTATGGGACTTAACTTCTGAGGTCATCAGCCCCCTGTAACTTACAAGGGGAGGCCGCCAATTGTGAAATTCAGATTCGATTCATATTGCGCATAATAAAAGCTCATGGCCAGAGGTGTAATGTGGCAAAGCACCAAGATGCACTTCTCAGCCGTTGTCGAGAAAATCGACAGTTAAAAGAAACCGTTGCGGTGAAATACTCTCTACGATTAAAAATTTTCTACAGCGTCGTGACGCAGCGGTTAGCGCTCGGGTACGTAATCCGAAGGTCGCCGGATCGAATCTCGCGCCATGCAACCATTTTTTTTAGTATTTGTTTTTTGTAATTCATATATAATTCCCGGCAATCAGTTGCAACAATTATGCATATAATAAGTTGTTGAAAGTCGTTTGTCGTGGAAAAACTGGCGACTTCGAACATCATTATGTTTTCCGCAAACAAAGTTGTATTTCACAAATGTTATTAATTGTCTTCATAATGTTAACCACGTACAGTTAACGGAAGACGTAGAAACGGTATTGCGAAACGAATGCATATAGCGTAAGTCAAACGTTCGAATTAGAATAGAGACCCCACGAACACAAATTTGCTGCGGCAGGTATGAAATATAAACTCCGTTACTCGCTCGTTACACTTGAAGGACAGATGTTGAATGGGCCGAACGAGCCGCCGCATAACAGCGTAGTTGCCTGCTAACTTCGAAAGAAGGTAGATGCGGTCCCTAGCGCAACTTATAACATCGTCGGAAATCAGTGCGGACGGGAGAGCTTTGGTACACCCTGTTAAAAAAACGGAAAAATGGAGGCGGTACAATTGGAGAGCGATCCTCATTCACCAACATGCATAAGCAATTCATTAATAGTTTATATATATATATATATATATATATATATATATATAATTACAAAAAACTAATAATAAAAAAATTGCATGGCGCGAGATTCGATCCGGCGACCTTCGGATTACGAACCCGAGCGCTTACCGCTGCGCCACGAGGCTGTAGAAAATTATTAATCGTAGAGAGTATTTCACCGCAACGGTTTCTTTTAACTGTCGATTTTCTCGACAACGGCTGAGAGGTGCATCTTGGTGCTTTGCCACATTACAACTCTGGCCATGAGCTTTTATTATGCGCAATGAATCGAATCTGAATTTCACAATTGGCGGCCTCCCCTTGTTAGAACTACTTAAACTTAACTAACCTAAGGACATCACACACATCCATGCCCGAGGCAGGATTCGAACCTGCGGCCGTAGCGGTCGCCCGGTTCCAGACTCAAGCGCCTAGAACCGCACACGGCCACACCGGCCGTCTTGCATTTCAACGCACTTGGTCCATGTACAATCTTCCTGATGCCCTTATAAAACAAGGTTCTCCATAGGCTGCGAGCCAGGAATGCACCGCTTCTTTCACTGCTTCGTCCGAGGCAAATCGACTGCACCTTAATGCCTGTTTGAGTGGACCAAATAAGTGATAATCAGAAAGGGCAAGATCGGGACTATATGGAGGATGATCAGTACTTCAATCTAATCTAATCCAAACGAATGGCGATTATTGATTAATTTTAAATGTGGATCAGAAAATTTGCATTAAATTTGTTTATAAAAATGGAATAAAATGCAAATAAGTTATGAAAATGTTGACTATTGCTTTAGGTGAGTCTGCTATGAGAACGACAAGGATACACGGGTGCGGAAGATGACGATTTTTTTTAATTTTTTTCATGGGACTTAACTGCTAAGGTCATCAGTCCCTAAGCTTACACACTACCTAACCTAAATTATCCTAAGGACAAACACAAAAACCCATTCCCGAGGGAGGACTCGAACCTCCGCCAGGACCACCCGCACAGTCCATGACTGCAGCGCCTTAGACCGCTCGGCTAATCCTGCGCGGCGTGAAGATTGTTCTGGACGCCCCAACACATTAAGACACGATGAAAAAGCGTTAAAGGTGAGAGAAGTGACTATGAACTATCGCCAAATCACAACTGGAGTAGTTGCTGATAACTGGCATAATAATTGGCTCATACCATGAAAAATTTTCGTATTTTTCGATATGAAACTTCTGACAGTAAAATGTGTGCCGCAGGTGAATTTCGAGCGAAAACAGCGGCGAACAGAAGTTGCTCAGGAGGTTGAAATCTTTTCGGATGTTTTGCGTATGAAATACGTGACAGCAAAATGTATTCAGAGCAAAAATAGCGGCGAAGGCAAAATGTTCAGGAGTCGCTAAATGAAGTCAAAAACGATGTAGAACTATTGCAACGTGTCATAACACGTGACGAAACATATGTAGACGGGCATGACGTCGAAAGTAAGGCTCAATCGTCCCAGTAGAGGCATTCTGGATCGCATAGACAGAAAAAAGCTCGGCAGATGCGGTCCAATGTGACGGTTGTGCTCACTGTTTTCTTCGGTTTTAACGACATAGTGCATCATGAGTTTTTGAGAAAAGTCAAACGATCAATGGGGAGGACTTCCCACAGGTTGAATGCCACTGGCGGAAAGCAACTTGAAAAAGACATCCAGATTTGTGGCGAAACAATTCATGACTTTTGCACCACGATAACGCACTTGCTCACGCTTCATGCAAGGGTTATTCGGAAACTAAGTTCCGATGGGTCGCGAAATAGAAACCACTGCGAAAATCCGATGAATTTTTGCACAGATGCGTTGTTAGCGTGTCTCATTGGTCGTCGATCGCAGTACAAAAAACGGCTCTGAGCACTTAGAATTACTTAAACCTAACTAACGTAAGGACATCACATACATCCATGCCCGAGGCAGGATTCGAACCTGCGACCGTAGTGGTCACAGAGTTCCGGACTGTAGCGCCTAGAATCGCTCGGCCACTTCGGCCTGCGATCGCAGTACGTTGCTCTTCCCAATACCGAGCGCACAGTGAGCACGTAAACATGCCTGGAAAATAGTATATTCCGCCAAGTATGAGAGCTTGGTGAGAGATTTCGCCTGATGTCGTGCAGCCCATATAACATAACTGTCATGCGTTTCACTCTTCCTCATTCGGAGGACGACGGTTCAATCCCACACCCGGCCATCCTGATTTAGGTTTTCCGTGATTTCCCTAAATCTCTTCAGGCCAATGCCGGGATGGTTCCTTTGAAAAGGACACGGCCGACTTCCTTACTCATCCTTCCCTAATCCGATGAGACCGATGACCTCGCAGTTTGGTCTCCTCCCCCGAAAAACCCAATCGCCCTTCTGGACAATTCTCGGCCGCACTCTGCAGGGGCAATGAAGATGCTCCAGCAGAGTTTTCGATGGGAAGTGTTTGATCGCCCACAATACAGCCCGTAATTGGCTACCCCTGACGTTCATCTCTGCTCAAATGAACTGCTGGCTATGAAGACAGAGTTTTGGCACTGACAACGAGCTGTAGACGAGTGTAGAGAACTTGCGGAAAGCACTGGCTGCTTCCTTCTATGACGAAGGTATTGGAAAATTGGTACAACGTTACAAGAAAATGTCTTAGTCGGAACGGCGACTATGTAGAGAAAACATCTTTGATTTTCAGGACGGTTTTCATTTCGCGACCGATCGGAGCTTACTTTCGGAACAGCCCAAGTAGTTTGTTCGTGAATTTTTGGCGAGAAACTATGTTGTAGTGATGCCCCAGCTTCCATATTCGCCAGATATGGTTCTGTGTGACTTTTTTCCGTTTCCAAAAATAAATGTAACCTCACAGGGCCGTCGTTTTACAAGTTTAGGCGGGATTAAAAGGGCATCACTGAAAGAGCTACGTGCAATTCCGAAGATCAAGTTCCAGAAGTGTCTTAGGTGTTGGAAGAAGCGCTGGCATAAGTGTATAAGGTCTAACGTGGACTACTTTGAAGGTGATGGCATTAATGAAGACGAGTGCCAGCCGGGGTGGCCGAGCGGTTCTAGGCGCTACAGTCTGGAACCACGCGACCGCTACGGACGCAGGTTCTAATCCTGCCTCGGGCATGGATGTGTGGGACTTCCCTAGGTTAGTTAGGTTTAACTAGTTCTAAGTTCTGTGGGCTGATGAACTCAGAAGTTAAGTTCCATAGTCCCATAGTCCCATAGTGCTCAGAGCCATTTTTGAAGACGAGTAAATAAAATTATTTCAGAAAAATGTAAGTTCGCGATACTTTTTGAACACACCTCGTACACTATCTCATCAAAACTAGCAAGTCACTCCTTTGTAATGTGGAATTGATCACTAGGTGTCACGGGCCGGCCGCTGTGGCCGAGTGGTTCTAGGCGCTTCAGTCCGGAACCGCGCTGCTGCTACGGTCGCAGGTTCGAATCTTGCCTCGGGCATGGATATGTGTGATGTCTTTAGGTTAGTTAGGTTTAAGTAGTTCTAAGTCTAGGGGACTGATGACCTCAGATGTTAAGTCCCATAGTGCTTAGAGCCATTTTTTGAGGTGTCACGGTCAGCGGATCTGCTAGAACCAAAGGAGGCGAATGGTACTGTGTTTTCAATAGAGGAAGTAAAAAATAAATAAATAACTAAAAAACCCGCCCGAACGGGAGCTGAGGTCCAACGGTACCGACCGCCCGCCGTGTCATCCTCAGGCCACAGGCGTCACTGGACGTGGATAAGGAGGGGCATACGGTCAGCATTCCGCTCTCCCGATCGTAGGTCAGTTTACGAGACCGTCAATAAAGAAGCAGTAACTGTTCATTGGGTCGGTTAGGAGAGCTAGTGACTTAGAAATGTTCGGATGTGTGTGAATTTCTAAGGGACCAAACTGCTGAGGTCATCGGTCCCTCGACTTACACACTACTTAAACTAACTTATGCTAAGAACAAAACACACACACACACACACACACACACATACATCAATGTCCGAGGGAGAACTCGAACCTCTGGCGGGAGGGGCCGCGCAATGCGTGACATGGCCCCTCTAAACTCGCGGCCACTCCGCGCGGCAGTGACTTAGAACGTGAATGTCATCTAACAAATCGATCAGCGACACTTCAACCCTTCTACAGCTACATCAGTCGACTGCTGGTGATGTTACTGTGAAGTGGAAACGCGAAGGAACAACCACAGCCACAGAAAAATCAGACAAATTTCGTGAACTGGCGGACAGAGACCGTCGATCATTTCAAAGAGTGGCTGTAAAAAAACGCTTAAAATCAGCGGAAAGAGCGAATCGTGACTTCCAAAGTGACACCTCCAGTCTAGCTAGCATAATGACTGTGAGTAGGAAGTTTAAATGAATGCAAAGGTCGAGCAACTCCTCAAAGCTTCACATTTTTACAACCAGTGCTAAGCTACGTTTGAGTTCATGGGCGACGCCCCTTGACAGTGGCTGACTGGAAACAACGGATTTGGAGTGACGAATAACGCTGCACCCTGTGGATATTCGACGGGGAACGCTCCATGCTACCATGTGTAGACGCAGCAGTGAACTTTGAGGAGGTGGCGTACGGTAAAGAGATGGTTCTCGTGACTAGGGTTGGTCCGCTTATTAAGCTAACGAAAACGCTAAAAGCGAATGGATATGGTGAAATTTTATAGCATTGTGTACCGCGTACGGTAAACGAGGCCCGCCCGGTTGGCCGTGCGGTCTGACGCACGGCTTTCCGGGCGGGATGCAGCGCCGGTCCCTGGCACGAATCCCCCGGCGGATTTGTATCGAGGTCCGGTGTGCCGGCCAGTCTCTGGATGGTTTCTAGGAGGTTTTCCATCTGCCTCGGCGAATGCGGGCTGGTTCCCCTTATTCCGCCTCAGCTACACTATGTCAGCGATTGCTGCGTAAAAGTTCTCCACGTACGCGTACACCACCATTACTCTACCACGCAAACATAGGGGTTACGCTCGTCTGGTGTGAGATGTTCCCTGGGGGGTTCACCGGGGTCCGAACTGCACAGTAACCCTGGGTTCGGTGTGGGGCGGCGCGGCGGAGGGGTGAAGTAGACTGCGGTAGTCGTCGTGGGGTTGCGGACCACTGCGGCTGCGGCGGGGACGGATCCTCTCCGTCGTTTTTAGGTCCCCGGTTAACATAACATAACGGTAAACGAACAGTTTGGACCTGATAATTGTATGAGCATGATAATGCACTCTGTTTTAAAGCCGCATCTGTGAGGCAATAGCTTGTGGATTACAATATTCCGTGAACGGACTGTCTACCCGGCGTCCCGATTGAAACCAATGGAACGACTCCGCTCCAGACCCCAGCGTCCAGCATAACTAACTTCTCCGGTTTCGCCTCTTGATGAATGTGCTGCCATTCCCTCACAGACGTAATAGACAAGTCACTGAAATTTTCCCCAGCAGCTTTCAAGCCGTCATAAGAACGAAGGGTGGACACATACCACATTAATATTCACTAATAGGTGTCCCGATACTTTCGCTCAGATAGTCTCTCTCTCTCTCTCTCTCTCTCTCTCTCTCTCTCTCTCCGTGTGTGTGTGTGTGTGTGTGTGTGTGTGTGTGTGTGTGTGTGTGTGTGTGTCTGTGTCTGTGTGTGTGCTTGTGTGTGTGTGTGTGTGCGCGCACGTGCGTGCGTCCGAGCGAGAGAGAGACAGAGAGAGAGAGAGAGAGAAGCAATTTCAGGACTAAAACATAAAGAGAGATCGGGTTTTTGCTTAGCGCGGAGCACAAAGTTTTCGGGTGTCTCCACGCGCTATTTTGTGTGGTATGCAAATGGTTACATGCTATTTATGTATAACAGGTTACGTTTCAGACATTTCTAAGTAAGGAAACGAATTTTACAACTGTAGCAGGGCTGAAACTTCCTGGCAGATTAAAACTGTGTGCCGGACCGAGACTCGAACTCGGGACCTTTGCCTTTCGCGGGCAAGTGCTCTACCATCTGAGCTACCCAAGAACGACTCACGACCCGTCCTCACGGCTTCAGTTCTGCCAGTACCTCGTCTCCTACCTTTCACACTTCACATAAGCTCTTCTGCGAACCTTTAATCTGCCAGGAAGTTACATATCAGCTCACACTCCGCTGCAGAGTGAAAATCTCATTCTGGAAAAATCACCCACGCTGTGGCTAAGCCATGTCTCCGCAATATTCTTTCCTCCAGGAGTGCTAGTTCTGCAAGGTTCGCAGAAGAGCTTCTGTGAAGTTTGGAAGGTAGGTGACGAGGTACTGGCAGAAGTAAAGCTGTGTGGACGGGGCGTGAGTCATTCTTGGGTAGCTCAGATGGTAGAGCACTTGCCCGCGAAAGGCAAAGGTCCCGAGTTCGAGTCTCGGTCCGGCAGACAGTTTTAATCTGCCAGGAATTTTCATATCAGCGCACACTCCGCTGCGGAGTGAAAATCTCATTGTAGCAGGGCTGTCAGCCTTCAGTAATATCAGAAATAAATTCTGTAACAGCGATGGGTAACTAAATTCGTATGTTTCAGGGTGACAAAACGATCAAATTGCTACAATTATTTCAATAAAAACCACGTATAATGGCAATATATCTCGTCGACTGCTAGACGTCAGTAAGTACGCACATGTAAAAGTGAACAATCGATGCAAAATGCGAGGATTTAGTTCAGTTAACGACTTTAACGTACTGGTAAATATGCGGAAGTATTTCAACTCAGACGATGCAGGCAATTAAACTTCAGCTTCACGGAGTGTAATGCACGTGGAAATATGCCTGCTGAAAAGATAAACAGTTTAATTACGACTACAATGGTATCTATTGCGATTCTGCATATAAAAAGTAAAATTTAACAGAAAACTTCTAACAACACCAACTCTTTCGAGGAATTCCTCATTTAATTATAGTTTAAGAAACAATGGATGAAATACAATCGTTTCAGTTTAATTTTCTATTACTTCCACTGAAATCTTAGTTTAACAAAATAGCTGTTCAAATTAGCTGCTGACCCGTCGTTGATGGCAAAAATGGCAACAGACTTGACACGGGGTCAATCAGCTGTTACAGTAGCGGTGCTGCCTGTCGTGCCAGACGGGGCTTCGTGTACTCGCGAAGCACTAAAACTTCCTTTCCGTTGACATATCGAGACCGGTTGACCCTTTTTAGCCTAGATAGTGATATTTAAATAATTTTCCAAAACATCATGTCATTAAACACTTCTCACACAACGATAAAATAAGTAAATAAAATATTGTTAATTTTTAACAATAAGATCATTCTAAAATCACAATACGTTGTTACGGGTAGCTTCATTACACAATCTGGTTTATTGCATATTAATATGTCAGAGACTTTTGTTACTCGGACGAACAGCGCACATTTTTTCTATTCATGCTTTCACGAAGTAACATTATAGCTGCAACTGTGATACAAGAAATGTAGCTCGGATTCCAAGGCAAAACAGAGCTATTTTACAAAACGTTTTTATAAGAAATTTTAAAATGCAGCATTATTTAGTAATTTTTGTTAACTGTTACGTAAACACGGTATGATTATGTCTACAGTATCAAACGAGTTTGAGGGCGAAACAACATGGAAGGAAGGAAGATTAGGGTCCCGTCGATATCGAGATCATCAAAGACGGAGCATAAGCTCAGAATGTTTAAGGATGGGGAAGAAAAACGGCCGTACCTTTTCAAATGATGATGATGATGTTTGGTTTGTGGGGCTCTCAACTGCGCCGTCTTCAGCGCCCGTACAAATTCCAAATCGTTGCTCAATCCAATCTCGCCACTTTCATGAATGATGATGAAATGATGAGGACAACACAAACACCCAGTCATCTCGAAGCAGGTGAAAATCCCTGACCCCGTCCGGAATCGAACCTGGGACCTCGTGCTTGGCAAGCGAAAACGCGACCGCGAGACCACGAGCTGTGGACTCCTTTCAAATGAACCGACCCGACATTTGCCTTGAGCGATTTACGGAATGACTGAACGAGAAGGTTGAGACAACACTTATCGGAAACTGAAATTAGTGCCTTCTCCAGCGAAACATGGATCTCAACACCCAAAATATGGTGAAGTGTTTCTAGCACACAGAGCACAGTATGTAATTTGTAACGGAAAGAAATCTTTTGACGTAACAGCAACTTGATGCCCACCAAAGGTGAGTTATATGACTTAATTTTACTTGGAAAAGGCTCGGAGATACGGGAAGATTCCAGTTAGATTGCATCATAGTCAATCAAAGATTCCGAACTCAGGTACTAGACTGTAATGCGTACTCAGGAGCGGATATGGATTCAGGTGACAATTTAGTAATCGTGAAGAGTGTACTGAAGCTTAAGACACCAGGCAGGAACAATTAATCAGTGCTTAAAGCAGTTGGATACAGAAGTACTAAAGAATGAAGAGACATGCTTGACGTTCTCTCAGTTTATAGGTAATGCTATAATGAACAACTCAGTAAGCAGTCAGTTTGAAGAGGAATGGATATCTCTTATACGGGCAGTCACAGAAGTTGGAAAGGAAAACATAGGTACAACGAAGATAACTGCGAAGAAAGAATCCATGGGTGACAGAAGAAATACTTCAGCTAATCGGCAAAAAAAGGAAGTACAAAAATGTCTAGGGAAATTCAGGGTTAGAGAAGTACAAGTCACTTAGAATTGAAATAAATGGGAAGTGCACGGAAGCTAAGGTTCAAAATGGTTGTATGAAAAATGTGACGAAATCGAAGAAGAAATGATAGTCGGAAGGACTGACCGGCGTATAGAAAAATCAAAACAAAAAGAAAGGGCGGTAACATTAAGAGTGCAATGGGAATTCCACTATTAAATGCAAAGCAGAGATGGTTCAAATGGCTCTAAGCACTATGGGACTTAACTTCTGAGGTTATCAGTCCCCTAGAACTTAGAACTACTTAAACCTAACTAACCTAAGGACATCACACACATCCATGCCCGAGGCAGGATTCGAACCTGCGACCTTAGCGGTCGCGCGGTTCCAGACTGTAGCGCCTAGAACCGCTCGGCCACACCGCCCGGCCGCAGAGGAGAGAGCAGATAGGTGGGAAGAGTACACTGAAGGCCTGTATAAGGGGGAAGATTTTTCTGATGTGATAGAAGAAGAAACAGGAGTCAACAGGGAAGAGGTAGGGGATCCAATACTAGAGTGAGAAATTAAAAGCACTTTGGGTGACTTAAGAAAAAAGAAGGCAGAAGGGCTAGATAACATTCCATTGGAGTTTCTAAAATCATTGGGGGAAATGGCAACAAAGAGATTATTCACGTTGGTGTTTAGAACGTACGAGAGTGGCGACATACCATCAGACTTTCGGAAAAACATCATCTACACAGTTCTGAAGATAGCAAGTGCTGACAAGCGCGAGCCTAACAGCTCATCCATACTAGTTGCTGACGAGAATAACACACAGAAGAATGGAAAAGAAAATCGGAGATCTGTTAGACGACGATCAGATCGGCTTTAGGAAAGGTAAAGACGCGAGAGAGGCAGTTTTGACGCTGCGGTTGATGACGGAAGCAAGACTAAAGAAAAATCAAGAGACGTTCATAGGATTTGTCGACCTGGGAAAAGTGTTCGGCAGAGACAAATCATGCAAGATGTTTAAAATTCTGAGAAAAATAGCGTAAGCTATAGGGAAAGACACGTAATATACAATATGTGCAAGAACCAAGGGAATGTCTCACACCAGACGAGTGTAACCCCTATGTTTGCGTGGTAGAGTAATGGTGGTGTACGCGTGCGTGGAGAACTTGTTTGCTCAGCAATCGCCGACATAGTGTAGCTGAGGCGGAATAAGGGGAACCAGCCCGCATTCGCCGAGGCAGATGGAAAACTGTCTAAAAACCATCCACAGACTGGCCGGCTCACCGGACCTCGACACAAGTCCGCCGGGCGGATTTGTGCCGGGTACCAGGCGCTCTTTCCCAATCCGGACAACCGTGCGTTAGACCGCACGGCTAACCGTGCGGGCTCCTTGACCGTACTTCTTCGACATTTCAAAACCAGACCGATTTTTATGTAATAAGAGTTTATACACTTCTACAAAAGGTTCTTATTTACAATATGCTTTACAGATTGGATTTTTGTGTTTATTTTATTATATTACTGTATATGTGCAATCGATACGTCCATCAGCTATTTATTTCTTTTTAACATTCCCTCAGGACGTGTCACTAAATAGTACTCAACGAGATATTGCATATTAAAAATTTCTTCAGAAGCACCCATTTTAAAAGTATTGGGTTTTTGGTCATTATTTACTCTAATAATAGTGAGGTATGCTGCAGTCTAATGAAGCTTTATACAAGGTAACTGTTTCTTCATCTGAAGCATTATCGACTGGGATAGCAAAACCAATTCACAAATAACCATTCACTTTTTTGAAGGTAAATCTATGAAGGTCTTTAGCGATATTATTAGGCATCCTAGAAACAAATAATACGAAAAGTAAGTGATTCCTAAAGATTATCTTAGATTGTGTAACCTGTTGCTAATTCCATCGATCATGAGCACGAAACTTCCCACGTTGTATAACTTGTCATTATGATATAAAATGAAAATGCTACACAAATCTTTTACGCGATTCTGCAGATTTATTATGCATGTTGACATTCTTGTCGTTTAGTCTGTCTGTTTTATGATTGCGATAAATGAATTTGTTTCTAGATTTGACACAACAGAAATGCAAAACAAACACGCATATACTATATCTAATTCGATGTAATGTGAGAAGCTATCAAGCAGCACATTTTTAATTAGTGTTCAAAATTATTTTCGTTGACTGCTAGATTCCGTACATAACTCTCTTATTGTTGCTTACAAATTCACTTCGTTCTAAATTGTTCTCAGTTTGAATAATGCATAGTGTGGATAATTTTTCCTTTTAGTATTTATTTATCAACGTTGTAGTTATTTCCAGAAGGGTGTTATTAACAAAAAAACTTCATAATCGGATAACCTGTGAAGCTACTTTAAGTATACTCAGCTGTGCAAAAATGTGCCTAGGATAAGTTTCTAAGTGGGTACCACGGATTATACGTTCCAGAGTAATAAATACTTTTTTTTCTAAAGGACGAAGTACCTCAAAACACTTCTTACAACAGAAGACGAAATGAAAGGGGATAAGCAAAATACATTAAGACAGAAAATTTACAATTTATTTCCGCAGCCACATTCAGTGAAATTTTTGCTATATTTCATTTTCAAACTTGATAGGAAAAAGAAACCTTGTGTTTACAGTTTAAACAGTAAGGCAATCGTCACTACATATCTATGATAGGAGTACATTTGTTTTTCAGCAAATTTATAAAATAAAATTTTTGTTGAGTATAGCTGTAAAAAGAATCTGTAACAAAATTTCCAACATTATAATGTCTGTGGATCGACGAAGAAACCTGAAGAAGGAAAAGAAAACTATTAGAAGTAACTTCTCTCACTTTCTTCTCACCGAGCGAGGTGGCCGCAGTGGTTAGCACGCTGGACTAGCATTTGGGAGGACGGCGGTTCAATTCCGCGTCTGGCCATCCTGATTTACGTTTTCCGCGATTTCCCTAAATCGCTACAGGAAAATGCCGGGATGGTTCCTTTGAAAGGGCACGGCCGACTTTTTCCCCCGTCCTTCCCCAATCCGATGAGACCGATGACGTCGCTATTTGGTCTCCTCCCCCGAACAACCCAACCCAACTTTCTTCTCAAGATTCTGCTGCTATCTGTAACGATGTAGATGCCCAAGTAGAGTTTTCGGAAGGACGTTTCTACCAACGCGGCCACTCAGATTCTTCCTTGATTTCACACAGGCATTACCTTCGAGGTAAGATCAGGCCTTGGGTAAAATGTACACTCCATTATACAATTTTATTGCGAGTACACTTGCAGAGAGCGCGAATAGCAATATACAAGATAATTGCATTTATGTGTCCTCGTGTTGAAGCTTTCCCTCAGTTCGTAGAGCACTGTGTCGATTTTACACTGACCCAAGAGAAATGAGCATCTGCGAACACCAGCAAGAGCACATCCTTTGATTTTTCCCTGTACACACTTATTGAAAAAGTTAAGCACGCAGTTTTGTGCTCCGTTCGATTCAAGTCAGTAAATATCTGCCTCAGACGAGATCCCGCAGGATTTCATGTTTCACTGTCATTTCCTGTGTGCGGAAATGGAAATTTAATACGCAGATCACAAGCACGATCGGAATTTCCCAACTCGTGGCCATGTTTGGTGCTTTCCAGTGTTTCCATATCAGTCTGCTATTAGATCACAAGTATACTTGCCAGTGCATGACGTATCACTTCTATAATCTACTACCATACGTTTGGCGAGATCGCAGAATCTGTAGGAATTAACATTTCGCAGCATTTTGCAACAGACAAGGTACGACCAAACACAGTTCCTAGAGTCGGTAAAAACAAAATTATTACTGTACTTCCGTTGTTTTAGCTACGTTTCTTTTAAAAACTTTGTGCATTCATTTACCCCACCAATCGTACTATTGTTCAGAACTGTAGTCAACCCACTTGTCAGCAGCCGGCCGCGGTGGTCTAGCGGTTCTAGTCGCTCAGTGTGGAACCGCGCGCCTGCTACGGTCGCAGGTTCGAATCCTGCCTCGGGCATGGATGTGTGTGATGTCCTTTGGTTAGTTAGGTTTAAGTAGTTCTAAGTTCTAGGGGACTGATGACCTCAAACGTTAAGTCCCATAGTGCTCAGAGCCAGAGCCACTTGTCAGCACGTGAGCTCAGTTACCTCGTCGCTTTCTCCGCCACATACGGGTAATTTTTCAAGATTTGTAGTATTACATTTTTGACATGCATTTCACCATGCTGGTTCAAATGGCTCTGAGCTCTATGGAACTTAACATCTGAGGTCATCAGAATTACTGGAGTATATCACCATTAAAATGCAGCAAGGCGGTAATTTTTGCTGTCCATTTTAATGGAGATGGCCCCTACGACTGTGGAAGATGGCTACGTGTTCTTAGTCAATACGGGGCAGTCTCACCATACGAATGCGGTAAATGCTTTTGTCAGATGAACTGGCAGCATTAAATGTGTTCGACTAGGTCCTAAGGTGGCTGGAAGATTTACAGTCGAAAATTAATACGAGACAAAGTAGGATTACGGCTGCGTTTTCTTAATTTTGTGGATCAATTAATACGCCGTTAGTGTGTTTCGATGGCGACTGGTTGTTCAAAAAAATGGTTCAAATGGCTCTGAGCACTATGGGGCTTAACTTCTGAGGTCATCAGTCCCCTAGAACTTAAACCTAACTAACCTAAGGACATCACACACATCCATGCCCGAAGCAGGATTCGAACCTGTGACTGTAGCGGTCGCGTGGTTCCAACCTGTAGCGCCTTGAACCGCTCGGCCACTTCGGCCGGTGACTGTTCGTTACTTGCCGCGATTAAATCATAGAAATACAGATAGCTTTGTAGAGCAATCAATCTTGTTGCACGGTTGAATTGATTACGACCGAAACGAGGACAGCGCGTGGGTGGCATTTGTCTGGCAGAGCGCCTCCACTCGGACGCAGCGGGCTGGCTGCAGTGCTCTGTACGGGGGCAGCGATCGCTGGAAACACTCGCAACCTGCTACCGTTCCCCTCCCTTTCCCTCCCCTCCCCGCCCGCCCCCACTCCCCGCCGTCTGTCTCCTCTCCCAAATTGATGAGCGCGCCACGCCGACCTAATTTCCAGTGAAACAAAAACAAAAGCCGCCGGCCAGCATTTGTCAGCGTCAGTTAGACTATCCTACACTAGATCCAGTGGACACTCGGTTGCTTCCTGTGTTTGCGGGTGGCTGGAAGAGGGGGTCAGAGTGAGCAACAGAGGAGAGAGCGATTGGGGGGGGGGGGGGGGGGGAGGGAGACAAGGGGGGCGCTGCATAGAGGGAGTGTTAAGAGAATAATTACACGAGGAGGATGCAAACATTTACAAACTCAAATGAAACGACGCATCTGCTATTCCTGCCAGGAGGTAATCCTGAAATATAATTTGCTTCTTACTCAAATACTCTTACAACGGTACCGTGCGCACTTCCTCTCACCGATCTGTTTCATGTTGACGGAGTGTGTAGGGCACAACTACGATTTCAACATGTGTGAACAGGAAGGCGCAACTCTTAACCGTTTTCGGGGAAATCGAGTTTGAAAACTTTTGGCGTGCTTATATACTTTGTACGGTCGGCAGTAGGTAACGCGTCCCCAGCCGAGAGAGTAAGTGCTTAGTTCCATAAGTGCGAGGTCTCTTGATAGAATCTCGGTGCTGGTACTACTTTTTTTGTGAGTTATCTGCACTAATAAACGGTGCTACTCTTCGTTATGCGTCGTACCGAGAACAGTTTATGAATGTAAACGAAATTTATTTTGCAATACACACATTGAAAAAAACCATGGACATGCCAAAAGTCGGAGTTACTTACGTCTGCTGTGGGGTGGGAGGGGCACGTTGCAGCAAAAAACAGTTTTTAATTTTTATTACTTTTTACGTTAAACGGGGGAAATTTGAAAATGACTTTGAGAATATAATACTTTTACACATAGCAATCACTAACAAAAAGTCCGTTTCAACCATTAGAATAGCTACAATAAAATATATAAGAGAGGTAAGCACGTGTTTCAGTTTACCCCAATAATGGGGCACGTTGTAACATACCAAAATTTCACTGAAAATAGCCTACTCATTTCGAAATGTCTGACATGTTAGAAGTGTCTTCATTGTGTCCCTTTCTACACACACGTAGGATGGATCATAATTTGCAGATGACCAGTGAGAACATAATTTGCATGTAGTACATTCTCACCATAGGTCAAACAATTATTTTCTTCTTCTTCTTCGGAACATGGATGGAACTGCAATTTTCCTTTGCTGCTAGTTGTTGCTTCCTTATTCCCTTTTTTCCTTTCCATTCTTTGGTGTCTTCTTATCATTTCTCTCTTCTCTTTCTTTTGTCGGGTATCAATTAAGATAGCGCACACTCCATTCTTCCACGGTTGCTCTGTTTCCTTGGTCCAGCTTTAAGGAAAGGGCGAATTTGCTCCGGGGAAAAACGTTTCTCCGCTGAAGTTTCTGGCATAGCATTAACAGCATTCGCCACACTCTCGGATTCAGCCAGAGGATCTGAAAGTTTTTCTTCTGCAACAGGGCTATGGCCACACAAGACGCAGAAAAAACATTTTCTTGGAATTTGTCAGACTCAAATGGCAATACGCCTAGTGCTGAGAACCCTGAAGTAACGTTTGCTGGTGTGAAAGTGGCGAGAAGTACTTTACTTGTAATGGAAGGCAATTCATAAATTGTTAGCGTCTTTCTGGCTTTCAACCAGGCGTCGGTTCCCCTGATGCGCATCTTCTTGAAAGGTCCGTAAAAACACGTAGGGGCTGTAATCTGTGAAAACAGTGGGAAGGAAATGATAGAATTACAGAATTACGTTATTGTTCTTACATTCACTAAGAGCTTCTATGGTGAGATGCGACGAATGGTTGGCCAGCAGTATTAGGATAGGATCTTCTTTTGTTGGTCTGGTTTGCCTAATAAAATGATCGAGAATTGTTAAAAAGTTTGCTACACCATCCATCAAGAGCCTGTGGCAGCACCGATGCATCCGGTGGGCCCATCACGAATAAAATGACGTTTAAAATTTTTCCTTGGAAAAATTATCATGCGTGGAACGAAGGTCCCTCGAGAACATGTAGCAGCTGCTACTGACATCATTTCTCTCCGTTCAGCAGAGCTCACAGTTTCAACATGTTTCATGCCCTTCTGCCCTACTATCCTGTTTGGCTTTAACACTGTAGTTACACCCGTTTCATCCACGTACCAGATTCTTGAAGGGGAAAGAAGATGAGGGGGATAAATATCTCCTAACTTTTGGAAAAACACCCCAATAATTTTGTTTGTTAAATGCTGTCATTCTTCCCAGACTTATGCTTCTGGATTGTGTGATGGGTAGATTATTGTTTCATTTTGTGCCCAAGATGACAGCATTTAAAGTATTTTGCACGAAGATATCCCATTTTTCGTACTACTTCTTTGGTCAACCTGAACAAAATTTTGTCGGATCTCACGATATAGTCCCTGGGTATTATTTCCTGACTGTCTGAAAATACTTTCATGTGTTTTGAGTTCCTACAAGTATGTCTTCCGCCTGTTTCCTTTTTCATTTTGATTAATCGAAAGGGGATGCAGTAACAAATATTAAATCCTTTTTCAATTTTTCTAATAGAATAATCGCCATTTCGTCCATTTTCCTGAACCAAAGTGGCTGCTCTCTGCATCATATCTAAAGGTGTCAGCCTTTTTTCTGTTTTGCGTTTTGTTTATCTGAAAATAAAAATGTAGCCTGAGTAAATGTAAAATACAAGAAGAAGGAAAATCAAAGCATTACATTATCCAACAGACATAAAAAGTCTACCTAACCAAGAGCGGGGTACGTTGCAACACTTCACACCGCCGTGTAAAATACAAGTAAACCTCCTGATAATCACATTAAACTAAAATCAGTTACTAAATTGTTAAACGACAAAATGGAACTTTTATTACTTGTGATTTTAATTTATGTTGCCAGACGTATTAATACAT
Source organism: Schistocerca piceifrons (assembly GCF_021461385.2). Lineage (NCBI taxonomy): Eukaryota > Metazoa > Arthropoda > Insecta > Orthoptera > Acrididae > Schistocerca > Schistocerca piceifrons. The sequence goes on along the minus strand of NC_060143.1, from coordinate 347,713,033 downwards.
ACACAACATTTTTGAAACTGTGAACATTACTTGACAAAGGTAATTTCGGTCAAAGAAAGAGAACACAAAGAAAAACATCTTCAAGCGCAAACTCCGACCACCACAGTGAAGCTACCACGCAGTTAAAGGTGCCGCCACACGATGGCAGCACCTGACAGAATACTTTATGAAAAAATTGCAGATGTTGCAGTGTACCCTTGCTGCAATGTTCTCCTCTCTCCCATATGTAGTGATAATTACTGTTTACCAGTATCATCTTGATTCGTGAAGTGGTGCGTAGGTTAAATATTATACTTGCCAAAAATGTAGATACTATAAATAAAACGAGTACACAGATTTGATTGAAAGTTGTCGTGTATCCTTTTTTCGTTTTCAGTATCCTTCTGGAAAAAAAAATTCCCCTATCCAAGGCAGGTAGGAGAAGCACTTCAGTGCTGGAACTACCACACCTCGGGGTGTTGGCATCCCGTTGACGGACGAGCGAGCGAGCACCTTTTTCATGTTAAAGGTCTGGATAATAGTAAATGAAGAATTAGATATTGATACTTTTAACAGTCATAATAAATCTGTTGTTAGAATTACAAGGAAATACAAGATAAGCTACCAGCATCGGGATTCGATCCACAGATCTCGCGCATACGAAACTAAGCGCTTACTCACTCGGCTGCGGTTTCCTCGAACACTATTACCGCTACAAAGCTTATAGCATCAACATGTCTATAATTTTTAAACTCTATTTTCTCAGAAAAGGTTGGAAGTTGCATCTTCCTGTTTACATATGTTAAAGTCCTAGTAGTGCCGCACACACCCTGTCGATTTGATTCAAATTGTTGTGGGGATGTTCGTACTTTCCCCTTATTGGTGGAGAGTGTTCGTCAGGGCGTCTACGGAGAAAATGCACTTTATTTAAGATGCACGGATCTTTCTCAAGGGAAAACATCACACAAATATACAGGGAGATTTAAAAATGCGTCTCATACTATTAGTGCCTGTTTACAATATCCTTCTAGTGCACGCCAAGAGTCAGCAGAGTTGGTCGGACAACCTAAACGCGCTCCCCACCTATTAACTGCTGCATGTTGTCTTTTCAGTCAGCGAAGACGTATGCAGCTGCACTTTAGAAATCCCGCTGCCCTCTTGGTGAGTGATTTAAAGAAGAAAGAAGGAACAATATGGTACCTTGGTGCAACGATCAAGTGGGTGTGTTAATGGACTAATATGAACTGAAACAGAGGCTTTTTGACATCAAAAGCGAAGATTATCACAACAGAAACAAATGTCATACAGAATTAAACAAAAAAATATGTGCACTAAAAGAGTGAACTGGTGCAGCGGAGGAAAAAAAGGAACGTAATGGCGAGAAATCTACGTCATTGAGACCTCAAATTATAGTGGTGCGGGCAGTGAGGACGTTCAGACAATACGTAAGTTGAGCGTAACTTGGGGCTACATATAGGCTTCGTTTCAACAAAATCGGTTCACAGAAAAAGAAAGCGATCGTAAAGTTTTATCTAAAACTGTCTGCTCAGCTTTGTAGTTTTGATGTTTAATCATCACGGCGTAATACACGAAAGAGCCAATAGAGTGCTGTTAGTTTCACAGTACATCAAAAACCAATAGAAGGCGCTATTAGTATTTTTAACGTACTGAAAGATGCATTTTCGGAAGTTTAAGTCAGAGACAAAATTAAGCGCCTCAATCTTATCTTTACGAATGCAAACTAACAATGAATTTACTTGGTTAGAAGATACAGGTTTATTGATTTCGATTTGTGTATTAAAGGCTTCATGAAATTGTTTTTGGTCTTTCGATAAGTTTTATTTACAAGCTTTGCTAGGAATAATGAATTTGTTAATTTTGCTTTTTGATTTGAATGCCTACTCATTACATTTTAATTTTATTTCGTTTACGAATAAAAATGCCTAGAAAATTGAAGTGAAGAATCACTCTGAATAAAGCAGAATGACTAGAAGACTTAGGACTATGTCGTCTCAAGAATCCAATGAAGATCGTAAGGCGAGACTTGCTGCGGCTCGAGAATACCAGACTCTTTGGAATCTCCTTCTGAAAGTGACGTACGACATAAGTCTGGTTGAGAGTGTCTTGTATTATCTCATTCCTCAGAAACTTTGACTCACATATGTTTAAAGTTAGTTCTCTCTGACGTACCGTCATGGTAGCGGAAATTTTGATGGTAACTGTTGCAGGCGAATAAGTTTTCATACTGTGAATCGCATTTATTCCTAACAATTTACCATTTAGCCGGCTGGTGTGGCCATGTGGTTCTAGGCGCTACAGTCTGGAACCGCGCGGCCGCTATGGCCTCAGGTTCGAATCCTGCCTCGGGCATGGATTTGTGTGATGTCCTTTGGTTAGTTAGGTTTAAGTGGTTCTAAGTTCTAGGGGACTGATGACCTAAGATGTTGAGTCCCATAGTGCTCAGAGCCATTTGAACAATTTACCATTTAACTTTAAACGTGTACAATTGCTAGCAAGTTTATGTCATGACCATAAACAAAGTACAAGGCCAGACACTGCACGTTGCAGGAGTGGACCTTAGTGTCAGTTACCTTTTGCTTGGCCAACTCTATGTGGTTCCCTCCCATGTTAGTGAAGCAGACAACCACTTCGTTCATGTCTCAAATCAAACTACTGCAAGGGTTGTTTACAAAGAAACTGTATAAATCAAAAATAAATTCCACCTGTGTGACGTCTTGGGCACAACTATATTAATACCCAGGCAAGTCGTATTTCTCAGCTAGTAGAACCTGCATCTTTATTATCGACAGTATATGATACAAAAGTAAAAGTAACAGCATTTGGCCATTCCACGGCACAAGAAACTTGCGAATTTCTTCAATACGTCATTACCACAGAGATGGTAAAAAAATAACCTTCACGAGCAAATAGTGTTAACAAGGGAGCAGTAGCTATTCTTCATCCTCATCCTCAAGTTCATATTTTCAATTCCAGTGCTGCCACACAAGGTATTCAACAGCTCTGATTATGGATACATCATCTGTCTACAAGACCTGGAAAGTGCTCTGAAGTTGGTGGTGATATCTATGAACAGTTGAAAAAAGAAAAACACCACCAGCTTTTCAGACTGTATTCATTCTGAATGCATTTAATAATACGTATTTTAATATTTATCTTAGTAATCGGGAAATACTCAATTTTTTTAACCTGAGCTCCAATATAAGCTACCACGTATCTATACCAAAACAGTTAAGGACGAGGTCTTATAGAATGCTGAGTGCTTCACTTAACATGGGTATACTATTTCAAACGCAAAAGCTGATGTTGAAATTTAGTTTCGCCTGACGTCTACCAGCATTGCGTGTAGTCACCATTGGAAGTGTTTTCAAACTCTACAACATGGCACAAGAGAGATCCACTTCAGCTGTGCTAATATTTATGCAAACCACGACTGGTTTTGGGATTTTAAAATCCCATCTTCAGGTGTACGAAATTACTGTATTTGGTAAAACATAACATGCGGTCGGGTCAGTCAGTGCAAGAGCTGCAATCACTGCATGTTGGCCGAAACTGTCCGCCCACCGAGCGAGGTGGCGCAGTGGTTTTAGCACACTGGACTAGCATTCGGGAGGACTTCGGTTGAATCCCGCGTTCGGCCATCCTGATTTAGGTTTTCCGTGATTCACCTAAATCGCTTCAGGCAAATGCCGGGATGGTTCCTTTGACACTGCATGTTGGCAGAAACTGTCCGCCCACCAAGCGGCAGACTTCCTTCCCCATCCTTCCCTGATCCGATGAGACCGACGACCTCTTCCCCCAAATCAACCCAACCCCAACCGTCCGCCCGCGTGCAGTCCTTCGGTAGAAACGCCAACCACTTCTGCACTCACTGGCCTGACTGCAAGTTGCGTGTTACTAAATACAATAATTTCATACACCTGAGGATAGGATTTTAATCCCGAAACCGGTCATGCTTTGAATACATACTAGTACAACTGAAGCGGATCTCTCTCAAATCATTAACCGCAACATTAAAACACAGATCTAATTCTACTCATATAAAGGCGTTGTAGTACTTACTACCATCTGCAGCTGCAAAACGCGGACAACATACAAAAGACAACTAAGATCCAGAATGAGATTTTCACTCTGCAGCGGAGTGTGCGCTGATATGAAACTTCCTGGCAGATTAAAACTGTGTGCCCGACCGAGACTCGAACTCGGGACCTTTGCCTTTCGCGGGCAAGTGCTCTACCAACTGAGCTACCGAAGCACGGCTCACGCCCGGTATCACAGCTTTACTTCTGCCAGTACCTCGTCTCCTACCTTCCAAACTTTACAGAAGCTCTCCTGCGAACCTAGCAGAACTAGCACTCCTGAAAGAAAGGATATTGCGGAGACATCGCTTAGCCACTGCCTGGGGGATGTTTCCAGAATGAGATTTTCACTCTGCAGCGGAGTGTGCGCTGATATGAAACTTCCTGGCACACAGTTTTAATCTGCCAGGAAGTTTCGACAACTAAGATATTTGAGAGACATCACCGGCGATGTCAAAGAAAACTCCTTCCACTGAAGTGGTGATACATAGCACAGTTACATCATCTGCAAAAAAAGTGAGGCACCCAGAGGTGTTGGAGGTCAATGTTACTTCTTACACATACGCACTATCGGCATGTATGTGTGAGAGAGTGGCCACAAGACTACCTTAGTGTTGTTTGTGCTTGGTTGTCCACACAGGCCCAGCAAGGGGTGTGAGCAGCACTGGATGTGAAGGACACAGAGATGCCACATACTCATGTGAGACAGTGAAAGAGATTGAAAATGGCTTCATTGTTGTCTCCATTTGGTCAGCTGGTCGAATTGTGGGGCATTCAGATGAGACAGTGGCCCAATGTTGAAATGTGTGGAAACATGAGGGCAGGAGGCATAATCGTTGTGAAGGTGCCGGTCGACCACATCTGACCACCACGAGGGAGAATCGCTGTACTGTGCAGCAAAGCACACTTCACCATTTCACATTTGTGCCTGCTATCTGAGAACAAGTAATGGACTTCCAGCAACGTTTCTGTCATCCCGCGCCATTGGTCAAAGAGTGGCAGCTGCCAGACTGCGGAACTGCCGTCCATGTGTAGACTGCTGTTAACACCGCAACACAAGTATCTGCTTTTTAAGTGATGTCGTGACTGGGAAGCATAAACTGCCAATACATGACGTCGCATTATGTTCAGTGCTAAATCGCAGTTCTGCACTGCCTCGGATAACCATTGTCAGCGCCGGCCGAGGTGGCCGAGCGGTTCTAGGCGCTACAGTCTGGAACCGCGTGACCGCTACAGTCGCAGGTTCGAATCCTGCCTCGGGCATGGCTGTGTGTATTGTCCTTAGGTTAGTTAGGTTTAAGTAGTTCTAAGTTCTATGGGACTGATGACCTCAGAAGTTAAGTCTCATAGTGCTCAGAGCCATTTTGAATGTCGAGAGAATCAAGAACCGTGCTGTGACTGAATATCTTCATTTGAGGGGAATGACGCCCAAGGAAATTGCAGAGGACCTGCGGAGTACAATTAAGGACAGTGCTCCGTTTATGCAACAGTGAAAAACTGGGTGTCCAGTATCAAACATGGAAGAACAAGTGTGGAAGATGCGCCAAGGAGCGGAAGGTCTGTCACCGTTGCCATTGATGAAACAGTGACTGCAATTCACGATACGATTTTGCAGGATCGTCGAGCAACGTTGCACCACATTGAAACCACATTTGGAATCGCCCATGGCGTGCTCTTGACATTGTTCTGGATATTTTGGGAACGCGGAAAGTTTCATTTCGGTTGGTCCCGAAAGACCGTTTTTGTGCAGTGTTAGAAGAAATCGTCCGCCAATTTGAAGCGGATGAAGACGGCTTTCTTGCAAGGTATATGACGATGGACGAAATGTGGGTTCACCACTTTGCTCCTGAGACAAAACAGTGGAAAAAATCAACCGGTAAGGTGATGGCATCGGTCTTCTGGGATGCAGAAGTGGTAATTATGGTGCATTACTTGCAAAAGGGCGTAACTGCCATGCATCATACTACTGCAGGATCCTGCGCCATTTGAGAGAACAGATAAAGAAAAAAAAGTGCGGAAAATTGGCGCGCGGACTTCTTTTGCATCAGGAAAACGCACCTGCGCACAAGGGTCTCGCAACACTGGAAACTGCGTGACTGCGGGTTCGAATTGTTACGTCATCCGCCATATTTTCCAGATTTGACTCCATCAGACTTGTTTCTTTTCCCAAACATAAAACAAGATCACAAAGGACGACTATTTGACAATGATGATAAAGTGATTGATGCTGCGAATGCTTGGTTGGATTCGAAATGGAAGATAGGTTCCGGAAGTTATCTGAACGTGCCCGAAAGTGTTTTAGTGTACACGGATATTATATTGAAAAGTAGATTAGTGTTACGAATTTTTTGTCATTCATTATTTGTTGTGCTACAAACTATTCGACCAACCCGCCGTGTCTTTATTTTGAAACGAATGTGAATCACTTGTGTTGAAGCTACACTACTGGCCATTGAAATTGCTACACCACGAAAATGACGTGCTACTGACGCGAAATTTAAGCGGCAGAAAGAAGATGCTGTGATATGCAAATAATTAGCTTTTCAGAGCATTCACACAAGGTTGGCGCCGGTGGCGGCACCTACAACGTGCTGACATGAGGAAAGTCTCCAACCGATTTCTCATACACAAACAGCAGTTGACCGCCGTTGCCTGGTGAAACGTTGTTGTGATACCTCGTGTAAGGAGGAAAAATGCGTACCATCACGTTTCCGACTTTGATAAAGGTCAGATTGTAGCCTATCGCGATTGCGGTTTATCGTATCGCAACATTGCTGCTCGCGCTGGTCGAGATCCAATGACTGTTAGCAGAATAAGGAACCGGTGGGTTCAGGAGGGTAATACGGAACGCCGTGCTGGATCCCAATGACCCCCACTAGCAGTCGAGATGACAGGCATCTTATCCGCATGGCTGTAACGGATCGTGCAGCCACGTCTCGATCACTGAGTCAACAACCATCTGCATGAACAGTTCGACGACGTTTGCAGCAGCATGGACTATCAGCTCGGAGACCATGGCTGCGGTTACCCTTGACGCTGCATCACAGACACGAGCGCCTGCGATGGTGTACTCAACGACGAACCTGGGTGCACGAATGGCAAAACGTCATTTTTTCGGATGTATCCAGGTTTTGTTTACAGCATCATGATGGTCGCATCCGTGTCTGGCGACATCGCGGTGAACGCACATTGGAAGCGTGTATTCGTCATCGCCATACTGGTGTATTACCCGGCATGATGGTATGAGGTGCCATTGGTTACACGTCTCGGTCACCTCTTGATCCATTGACGGCACTTTGAACAGTGGTCGTTACATTTCAGATATGTTACCACCCGTGGCTCTACCCTTCATTCGATCCTTGCGAAAACCCACATTTCAGCAGAATAATGCACGACCTCATGTTGCAGGGCCTTTCTGGATACAGAAAATGTTCGACTGCTGCCCTGGCCAGCACATTCTCCAGATCTCTGGTCAATGGTGGCCGAGCAACTGGCTCGTCACAATACCCCAGTCAGTACTGTTGACGAACTGTGGTATCGTGTTGAAGCTTCATGGGCAGCTGTACCTGTACGCGCCACCAAACTCTGTTTGACTCAATGCCCAGGCGTATCAGGGCCGTTATTACGGCCAGAGGTCGTTGTTCTGGGCACTGATTTCTCAGGATCTATGCACCCAAATTGCGTGAAAATGTAATTACATGTCAGTTCTAGTATAATATATTTGTCCAATGAATACCCGTTTGTCATCTGCATTTCTTCTTAGTGTAGCAATTTTAAAGACCAGTAGTGTACTATTGTTAAACATCAACTACGTTGGGTAAGGCTTGTCTCAGGTCATGAAGCGCAACTTGCTATGTATATCACCGTGTTTCGTTCATAAGATTCCCTCGCCTCAAACACCCACCACCGCACATCCCTCGCCCGCACGGCTCTGACGTGAACAGAAGATATTCTCCATAATGGTGGGATCGCAGCGGCCTGAGGTAAGCAATTGTGCCGCTAGGGGGCCGCGCATTCGCGCCGGGTAGCGGCGAATATCGCAGCCGACGTATAATCCGGCCAGCGGCTGTGAAATTCGGTGCGCGCGGCTGCTAAATGTCTGGCAGGAATAATCCTAGCCAGGCGAGGGCTAACGCGGCGGAGCCGAGGCGGCGAAGAGCAGCCAGCAGGGCAGGCGGTGGCGGCGGCGTGGGCGGCTTTGCCTTGCATTGTCTCGGAATAACGGCGGTGCGGTCGCCGGCAAAATGCTGCGCGGCTTAGCGCGCAACCGCCGCCAATAGCAGAACATCCTGCCTGCTGAGAAGCGCAGCTGGCGCGCATTTCTCACCGATCCACAACAATGCTACTGAACTGCCCCCCTCCCCATACCTCGGCGCACACAAAGAGAAGGAAATTACATCACTGGCAATAAGTAACTGTTTACGAAGGACTTTACTTTCTGCAGTGAAATTCCGAGGTAATTATTCGTTTCATAAACTGAAACGCCTTTCTAACGTGTGTGTATTAGGTCGCTTTCATTTTCTGTATGTCTGCTGGGAACAAACGTAGCAACTGACTTTAAACAAACTTCGCGCGACTGCTCCAGTCGCAGGTTCGAATCCTGCCTCTGGCATGGATGTGTGTGCTGTCCTTAGGTTAGTTAGGTTTAAGTAGTTCTAAGTTCTAGGGGACTGATGACCATAGATGTTAAGTCCCATAGTGCTGAGATCCATTTGAACCATTTTAAACAAACTTCCTGATGAGGTAGAGATTTTATATTTTATACATAGCTCAGAACGGGATGATGATGCAGTGTTTACTCACTGTATTGTCGGTCTGTTTTCTAGCGGCGGGTAAGGCTGAAAAAGGGTGGTAACGCCTGACATCTCGGGTGTCTTCTGGATTCGGTGTGTTGTGTTGATAGTATCAGAAGGCAGAGAGAGGAATCGGCAAAATATGTGGAGTACACAGTATGTGATCAAAAGTATCCGGACACTCTCAAAAACATACATTTTTCATATCAGGTGCTGCTGCCACCTACTGCCAGGTGCTCCATATCAGCGACTTCTATAGTCATTAGACATTGTGAGATAGCAGAATGGGGCGCTCCGCGGAACTCACGTACTTCGAACGTGATCAGGTGATTGGGCGTCACTTGTGTCATATACATCTGTACGCGAGACTTCCACACTCCTAAACATCCCTAGGTCCACTGTTTCCGATGTGAAGTGGGAACGTGAAGGGACATGTACAGCACAAAAGCGTACAGATCGACCTTGTCTGTTGAATGACAGAGACTGCCGACAGTTGAAGAGGGTCGTAATATGTAATAGGCAGACATTTATCCACACCATCACACAGAATTCCAAACTGCATCGGGATCCACTGCAAGTATTATGACAGTTAAGAAAACTTGGATTTCATGGTCAAGCGCCTGCTCATTAGCCACACATCACGCCGGTAAATGCCAAACGACGCCTCGCTTGGTTTAAGGAGGGATAACATTGGACGATTGAACAGTGGAAAAACGTTGTTTGGGGTGACGAATCACGGTGCACAATGTGGCCATCATATGGCAGGGTGTGGGTAAGGCGAATGCCAGGTGAACGTCATCTGCCAGCGTGTGTAATGCCAACAGTAAAATTCGGAGGCGGTGGTGTTACGGTGTGGTCGTGTTTTTCATGGAGGGGGCTTGCACCACTTGTTGTTTTGCGTGGCACTATCACAGCACCGGGCTACATCGATGTTTTAAGCACCTTCTTGCTTTCCATTGTGGAAGAGCAATGCGGGGATGGCGATTGCATCTTTTAACACGATCGAGCACCTGTTCATAATGCACGTCCTGTGGCGGAGTGGTTACACGACGATAATATCCCTGTAATGGACTAACCTGAATCCTATAGAACACCTTTGGGATGTTTTGGAACGCCGCGCCAGGCCTCATCGACCGACATCGATACCTCTCCTCAGTACAGCACTCCGTGAAGAATGAGCTGCCATTCCCGAAGAAACCTTCCAGCACCTGATTGAAATGCCTGCGAGAGTGGAAGCTGTCATCAAGGCTAAGGGTGGGCCAACACCAAACTGAATTCCGGCATTACTGATGGAGGGCGCCACGAACTTGTAAGTCATTTTCAGCCAGGTGTCCGGATACTTTTGATCGCATAGTGTATCTGACAATGCATACATGGACGAAGCTGCTGAACAAAAGCTACTACATATGTACAAGGTGTTTCTCAATTCATGTCACACCCTTCTCGAGTTTGCAGAGGGGACTTAGTAGATCACCGTCTTTTGGTACGAAATTACAAACTTTATTTTTTAAATACGTATACGTCCGTTCTTTGTGGGAAGTGTAGGGTCGACACCTAGTTTCCTAACCAGATGCATAATATTTTGTTCCTTGTTTAAGTATATTCACTCAGTACTTTAAGATATCTCAAATAACTTCATTATCCCATTACCAAAATACTAATTTATATTTTCTGTGCAGATACAAACAGAAGATGCAACTTCGGATAGAGGCCTCAAGATAGATTTAATTTTTTCTCTTTTACTAAACCAGACACTGATAACCTGCCCATGAGCTGAGTCACTTACGCAAGGCCTTCAGAAACTAAGAAATACAATAAATACATCGACGAGGAACAGGAGACCAAGTTTGCGTTTATACTGTTCTTTGGCTTTTTGTAGGGGAAGATGAACTGTCTTCTGAAGTGTCTTGTCTAGTCTGGGTCAGGCAACGACATAACATAACCAACCAGCATTACACTAAAGTAGGATGCGGAACAACCCTCTCGAGTACCCCGAGTGTAACAGCACCACGGGAATACCCTGTCGTATATTTTTCACATCTGAAACAGGTTCCGGGTACCGACTTCAGTCTTTGTCAGAAACTTGCCTTCCGTGTTATATGTATTCTTCGTCATGTACGGTACTCTCTGAGTACGTTCTGTGGCAGTGTACACAGAACTTCTGAGCTTTAATTATTTTCGTGATTTCTCCTTGATTTACGGAAACGTTAGGCGCAGTGGTAGTAGTTCTTCAGACTTGTCGGTCATTTGTCTTTATATTGTCTGGCGCTGCGTTGTTTCTCTGGAAGCTTCGCCGTTACGGCCTGCAGAAGGAAGGCGGAGCTGGTCTGCAGCCTCACTTCTCTGGGCTTTATTATTACGCCCACGCGCTGCGAGGTCTTCCGCCTGCCGCCATAACCTTCCACTACATTACCTCCGCCGCAGCCCAGATAACAGGAAGTTTCCGACGTGCGCTTTGTTGCGGGCATTACGATGGACAGATGACCACAAAAGATGGCTTTACTTTTCTGTGCCCATCTTAGTAGCAGCGGTGCGTTTGAGCGCGACTCGACCTGGTCGAACAGTTTACGTCTAAAGTCGAGAAATCTCGACTTCTGCTCGAGATATCCATCGTCCCGCGATCTAATAACTTTTATGCCTTAGGCCGGTTTGAGGCCGACATTACATTATTAAATTTCTTTGACAAAGTTATCTTGTCAAATATATTTGACGTAGTGTACTAAAGAATGAAAGTCAAATGATGTCTTTCGTCAATTTTATTTCATCAACTCTTAGCACCTTACTTTCATCCAAGAAAGCGATCGTGCTCTGTTTGCTGCAAGCGACTGGGATGTATAAATACACTGTTAAACGATGATGTATTATCTTCCGCCTGAATTGTAACTAACTTCCACCCCACAACAGCGAAATCCGTCCCGAGATATACCTTTCTCTCTAACACTATCACAATGCTCGACCTCAAACTATTGTTGATGTGGTCTTCAGTCCAGAGACTGGTTTGATGCAACTCTCCATGCTACTCTATCCCGTGCAAGCCTCTTCATCTCCAAGTAACTACTGCACCCTACATCCTCCTGAATCTGCTTAGTGTATTCATCTCTTGGTTTCCCTCTACGATTTTTACCGTCCACGCTGCCCTCCAATACTAAAGTGATGACCCTTGATGCCTCAGAACATGTCCTACCAACCGATCCCTTCTTCTAGTCAAGTTGTGCCACAAATTCCTCTTCTCCCCAATTCATTAGTTACGTGATCTACCCATCTAAACTTCTGCATTCTTCTGTAGCACCATATTTCGAAAGCTTCTATTCTCTTCTTGTCTAAACTATTTATTGTCCATGTTTCACATCCATACATCGCTACGTCCATAAAAATATTTATCCTTCCATTTTCTCCTCGTCCCTTCATCCACCTTACTGATCTCAATCGCTCCCTCTGGTTCTACAAAAATGGTTCAATGGCTCTGAGCACTATGGGACTTAACATCGGAGGTCATCAGTCCCCTAGTACTTAGAACTACTTAAACCTAACGAACCTAAGGACATCACACATATCCATGCCCGACGTAGGATTCGAACCTGCGACCGTAGCGGTTCCAGACTGAAGCGCCTAGAACCGCTCGGCCACACCGGCCGGCTCTGGTTCTGCAGGGCTCATAGTCACATTCATCATCGTACTCAGTTTCATGTATCACCTAGCATCATTCTTACACCATGGCAACATTAATTCACATTCATCAATGACTATATTTTAATTACAATACAAAATTATCAAATTAAATTTAAAAACGAGCAATATTTTCCATCTATGTGTATTTTACAAAAACTTTATTTACTGTCTTTTGCTTAAAAAATTGTAAATATAGTCTATCAACGCGTTTTTTTTACAAAATCACCTGTTATTGTCATCTTTTAAATAGAATTTACGTAAACTTTGGCTGAAGAGCGGTTTACATCCGCTGTCAGCCCATGCCCTATGTGAGGAGCTGAAATACCAATAAAGGAAAAACAAATGTGTATACGGAGAGCAGAAGCACATTCAGAATGCAAAGCAGGTCGGATTTTGGACTTATTGTGGCGCTATAAATTTGGAAAGGCAGTTTATAATCTGGGATGAAATAAAATGTTTTTTCCCTTTTTAGGCAGGGAGATGGAAACTCACTCTTTCTTCAAAGCGAATCCAAATATTCTGCACTGACAGAAAAGATGTAAAGCAAGTTCATTTTCACGATTGATGTTTATTTTGTTCATTGAAAAGGGAATTGCAGAACTGTTGTTGTTTGTCAAGGCCAGAAAATTAGCACAAAAAGACTCATTGATGATACAGCAGTGGTAACTGACAAAGAGTAGAAATTGAGTTTTGCGCTAAATGTTATGGAACATAGGCTAGCTGTAGGTTAAGATATGTATGTAAACTTGATGGACATGCTAGAGCCGGACTGCTGCAGCCGGAAAAGTGAAACTTGATAAGTACACACAAAGACTATGCCAAAATGTCTATTTTGACGATAAATAATGTCGGAGACGTAATGACAGCGTCTAATTGCAAAATTATTAGACTGAGTCTGAAGTTCATAAAGAAATTAGCGAAACTAACTACAGTTGGCGCCAAGCATCACATAGCGGTTGGCAAGCAAGCGAATAGTTTCTTCTGAAGTTAGAGACATCAGGTCACAATTCATTTGTCACGTTAAAGGATTTTTGATGATACTTGCTTGCTGCGAACTGCATTATACTGCACTGAGATTTTATTATTACACTCCTGCAAATGGAAAAAAGAACACATTGACACCGGTGTGTCAGACCCACCATACTTGCTCCAGACACTGCGAGAGGGCTGTACAAGCAATGATCACGCGCACGGCACAGCGGACACACCAGGAACCGCGGTGTTGGCCGTCGAATGGCGCTAGCTGCGCAGCATTTGTGCACCGCCGCCGTCAGTGTAGGCCAGTTTGCCGTGGCATACGGAGCTCCATCGCAGTCTTTAACACTGGTAGCATGCCGCGACAGCGTGGACGTGAACCGTATGTGCAGTTGACGGACTTTGAGCGAGGGCGTATAGTGGGCATGCGGGAGGCCGGGTGGACGTACCGCCGAATCGCTCAACACGTGGGGCGTGAGGTCTCCACAGTACATCGATGTTGTCGCCAGTGGTCGGCGGAAGGTGCACGTGCCCGTCGACCTGGGACCGGACCGCAGCGACGCACGGATGCACGCCAAGACCGTAGGATCCTACGCAGTGCCGTAGGGGACCGCACCGCCACTTCCCAGCAAATTAGGGACACTGTTGCTCCTGGGGTATCGGCGAGGACCATTCGCAACCGTCTCCATGAAGCTGGGCTACGGTCCCGCACACCGTTAGGCCGTCTTCCGCTCACGCCCCAACATCGTGCAGCCCGCCTCCAGTGGTGTCGCGACAGGCGTGAATGGAGGGACGAATGGAGACGTGTCGTCTTCAGCGATGAGAGTCGCTTCTGCCTTGGTGCCAATGATGGTCGTATGCGTGTTTGGCGCCGTGCAGGTGAGCGCCACAATCAGGACTGCATACGACCGAGGCACACAGGGCCAACACCCGGCATCAAGGTGTGGGGAGCGATCTCCTACACTGGCCGTACACCACTGGTGATCGTCGAGGGGACACTGAATAGTGCACGGTACATCCAAACCGTCATCGAACCCATCGTTCTACCATTCCTAGACCGGCAAGGGAACTTGCTGTTCCAACAGGACAATGCACGTCCGCATGTATCCCGTGCCACCCAACGTGCTCTAGAAGGTGTAAGTCAACTACCCTGGCCAGCAAGATCTCCGGATCTGTCCCCCATTGAGCATGTTTGGGACTGGATGAAGCGTCGTCTCACGCGGTCTGCAAGTCCAGCACGAACGCTGGTCCAACTGAGGCGCCAGGTGGAAATGGCATGGCAAGCCGTTCCACAGGACTACATCCAGCATCTCTACGATCGTCTCCATGGGAGAATAGCAGCCTGCATTGCTGCGAAAGGTGGATATACACTGTACTAGTGCCGACATTGTGCATGCTCTGTTGCCTGTGTCTATGTGCCTGTGGTTCTGTCAGTGTGATCATGTGATATATCTGACCCCAGGAATGTGTCAATAAAGTTTCCCCTTCCTGGGACAATGAATTCACGGTGTTCTTATTTCAATTTCCAGGAGTGTATATGTCAGCACTAGCAGAAGGAGGGATATTATTTTAATTACAATTCGTATTTGTAAAAACCACTGCCCAGTATATTGTTGTGGTCTACAGTCCTGAGTCTGGTTTGATGCAGCTCTCCATACTACTCTATACTGTGCAAGCTGCTTCATCTCCCAGTGCCTACTGCAACCTACATCCTTCTGAATCTGTTTAGTGTATTCATCTCTTGGCCTCCCTCTACTATTTTCACCACGCTGCCCTCCAATACTAAATTGGTGATCCCTTGATGCCTCAGAACATGTCCTACCAACCGATCCGTTCTTCTAGTCAAGTTGTGTCACAAACACCTCTTCTCCTTAATCCTATTCAATACCTCCTCATTAGTTATGTGATCTACCCATCTAATCTTCAGCATTCTTCTGTAGCACCACATTTCGAAAGCTTCTATTCTCTTCTCGTCCAAGCTATTTATCGTCCATGTTTCACTTCCAGACATGGCTACACTCCATACAAATACTTTTAGAAATGATTTCCTGACACTTAAATCTATACTCGATGTTAACAATTTCTCTTCTTCAGAAACGCTTTCCTTGCCATTGCCAGTCTACATTTTATATCCTCTCTACTTCGACCATCATCAGTTTTTATGCTCCCCAAATAGCAAATCTCCTTTATTACTTTAAGTGTCTCATTTCCTAATCTAATTCCCTCAAAGTTTTTATTTCTTCTCCATGGATTTTAATACCTACTCCGAACCCCCTGCTGTTCCTTCGGTGTTCCGCGCATCTCTCATGGACTGTACGCGTCGTCTGCCGGATACATGAAAGGCCACACTTCAGTGAATCAGGTAAACTCCTGCCTTGTGGAGCACTCAAACGTCCTTCACGGAGCACAAGTGTTCTGTGTTCGGATGAAGGCGACATATCACTTTAACTGTGTAATTGGCGGGCATTCGACTTATTTTTGAAAGCTTCTCATATATGGCCGGTAAGCCATGGATTTAAATCTCTCTACTTCGTTTTTCCCATTGCTTAAGCCCACATTAGGTCATATCTACATCGCCTTACTTCTGCATGTTAGATCACTCGGAAAATTGCCGAAAGTTGTACGGCCGAGGTATCATGTGAAGGCATAGTTTCTGCGGCTCCAACGGATGAAAACACTAAATCGAAACTGTATGAGGGTTATGGCAGAATAATCTAGAAAGAAGAGTTGGTATGTGATGTTCTCGAAGAGTAATGGAACAAGGGCTGAAAATTAGGCTACCTCCATTCTCGTTATAGGCCTATACTGTAAACAGTGAAAGGCAGTGATCGGAATGATGTCAATGTGAACATATTTAGGAGAATGGCAAGCAATCTAAAGGGAAATATGATTAGGGTGCTAACTCAACTGTTACAGATGCACAAAGTGTTGTGCCGGTCGCGGCCTGTTAGAGTGCTTCAGTTGTAGCAGCGGCACAGTTCGTTCTGCAGACTATAGGAGGGAAATACCAACTGCCTGCCCACGTATTATTTATATTTAGCGGCATGGCGCATAGTAACGAGTATGAAAGCGCAAAATAATAGCGGAGCACGCTTCAAGCGACGTACAACACTGTTTATTATTCATCAAGTTATGGCCTACGGAATTTACATGCGTGCACAATGCTCCGTTGCGAATATGAGTGTAAACGCCCTCCGTGTTGTTGCAAGTATATCATGCAAATACATATCTTTGGACAAAAGTTTTAAAATGCCGTGACACAAAGTCTCGTTAAATTGTATGTGGCAGGTGAATAGGTAGTACGTAGTTGTTTGTTCGGTCAGTTGGATACATGCAAGGTAGAAAACGACCATGTAATAAATTTACCTGAAAGACAATAATAAGAATGGAAGGATTCGGCTCACGGGGTGTTTGACTACAAATCACAAGTCTATCGTAAAGCAATCATTAAAATGATTCAAATGTGGAAACACTTTGTGTCAAAAACAGCATTTCGCATCGTGATTCGCAATCCATGCCAAGGGGGACCGAAAAGTAATATCGTTTGTATATATTTCGATATTCGTTTGTATTCATCAACTCATTTTTGTACATCAAAGAAAGTCGTGCCAAAGAGATTTTAAGGTTATAGTGACTTGTTTACTTGTAAATAATTAATTTTATTTCTTTATGGTGAAATGGCCAGCCGACTACCAGGGGAAGTACATATCCGGCATTGTATGCTTTTTGGGTTTTGAAAGGGTAGTAATGCATCAGTTACTACCAGAAATACTTGCGAAACTGATACAAGTGGCTTAGACGTTCGTAAATGCCAAAAGTGGATTTAAGTTCAAATCCAGTAATTTTGACCTTTGCAACTCATCTCGATCAAGAAGACCAGCGACTTTAGACAAAGACATGATTACGGCGGAAGCGGAAGCAAAGCTTTGTCCAAATACTTTTCACCGATCTTCGTCAACCACCCAAGATCATTTGCAGCAGGTTGGTAGAGACAAACGAAGCTAATCAATATACGACATACTACTTATGAAAAATGTGATGAAAAATGGGTCCTTTACGATAATCCAAAACGCAAAAAGCACTCTCTCCGAAGCAATCGCTACGAAGTACAGCTAGTGGGAGGTATTGTCTCACCCACCATATCAGCCCGATATTGCGCCGTCGGATTCCCATTTATTCCCATCGTTACAGGATTTTCCAAGTGACAAAAATGCGAAAAGGTGGATGATGTCTAAAAACCATCGCCAGATATTTTTCTCAAAAACCCGTTCATTTTTATCGATTCGGTATTGAAAATTTGTACCTTAGATGGCAAAAAGTTGTTGATAACGAAGGTGATTACATCATTCGACCGCTACGGTCGCAGGTTCGAATCCTGCCTCGGGCATGGATGTGTGTGATATCCTTATGTTAGTTAGGTTTAAGTAGTTCTGAGTTCTAGGGAACTGATGACCTGAGAAGTTAAGTCCCATGGTGCTCAAAGCCATTACATCACTGATTAAAAATAAAAAGCTTTTAATAACATCTGTTTGAATGTAATGTAAAACTACGCTATAACCTTCCGGTCCCCCAAATATTTGGTCTTGCTCAGACGTGGAATATTTAGGAAATTTATAGCACACTGAGGAACCATTTGGAGCAATTAATGCGACCAGATTTGTGACTGGATTCAGATATATCTCTGCAGATAAGGCTGGACACTTTGTTCTAAACAAAACCAAATCAAAAGATATGAAGGTGATTTCGGGAGTACCCCAAGGGAGTATTATAGCGTCTTTACCGTTTAAAATATGTACTAACGACCTAATGGATAATGTTGGAGGCGACATGATACTATTCGTGGACGACACTGTTATCCGTGGAAAGGCTGCAACGCCACACTAACGACATGCAGGAAGACTTGCAAACTATCAATGATTGATGCAGGTACTAGTTGGTGACGTAAATAAATGTAATGTATTGCTCATAAATACGCCAAAATTGACAGGTTACACTCCTGGCGACAAGTCACTGAAAACAGTAACTACCGTAAAACGTCTAGGAGCAACCACCTGGAGTAGTCTAAAATGGAATGACCACATAAAACAAGTTGTAGGAAAACAAATGCCAGCTTGAGATTCGTTGGTACCAGTTGTAACCCATCTGCAGGGCTCCAAAGCGACCAGTGTGAAGGAGGTGATGAATCTTTTCTCGGTGAGCGTATACACGCATAAACAAAAGCTTTGCGTCATCCCCTTTATTTCGAAATTCAAGGCACAGAAAACAAAAATTAGCTCTGAAGCATGCGTATATATTCATTTGCAATGTTTTTAGCTCACCAGATAAAAACAAAAATGTGCAACGACAGAAGGGGCTGTTTCCCGTGGGGGGTTTTTCACAACACTCCTCAGCAACATGAGTAAGTGGTGGAACGTGGCCTTGCTCGGATGCAGGTTTCAATCCTTCGTGACACACCGTTGATATCATCAAGCCACCACCGTTGGTGAGAACTATCCCGTTCTTCAATGGCGATTCTGCGTATATCGCGTAGGGTACACGATCGTTGTCGACGTTCAAAAACAGCTCGTTTCAATCGATTCCCCCCCATCCCAACCTCATTTTCGTTTTGGTTCATGGCTGGAGAACAGGCAGGCCATTCGATTCTGCTCATCCTAGCATGTTGAAGGAAAGTGATCACGACAACAGTGCGATGATCACATGAGTTATCATCCATCAGGATGAAATTCTCGACAAAATCTTGGCGATATTGTCCCACTATTCGTTGCAGAATCTAGTCCCTGTACAGAAGAGCACTGAGAGTGCCCTCAATAACCACGAGATGCGTACGATGGCTCCATGTAATGCTACTCCAGAACTTCAAACCACCACCTTCCTCTTGCACATACGAGGCACAGTGCCCGAGGTGACCGAGATCACCGGCTTGTCTCCAGACACATTGTGTGTGATTACCAGGGTACAAAGAGATCCGAGTTTCATCCGTAAACAACACCCGATGTCAATCCTGGGGTGTCAATTCTGCGTGATTTCTTGCCCATCTGTAGCGGGGTCCGTGGTGTTTTGGTGTACGGCGTGGTGCTCGCCATGGTAGTGGGGAGTTAATATTCGCATTACGCAGTCGTCTACTGTTTGATGTGATACATGACGTCCTGTAACCGAATTCGGTTGTGGAGCGCTCTGTATGTTTCCTGTCACTCAAAATCGCAGATATCGATCGTCCTATGCATCTGTCGAACATGGGGGCCTTTTTCACGACTGTCCTTCGTGGCATGACGGATGTTCACGCTACTCTTCCACAGACGTCCTATTGATGTTTTACTTTCAACTCAAATGCTCCAATCCATTTGAGTGCGGAATTCTACTCGAAGGCAGCGCTCGTGGTAACTGTGTGAATATTTACAAACACCGTCAGTTGTTCCTATCGGTACAGGAACAGTCACAATAGCGACACAAACGTACGATATATCGGGGTGATGCACCAAGTGTGTAAATAAGTCATCTATACATAATGATTTCATCATTTATTGCTCTTGTACACGTTAGATTAAGCCGCATGACAAGGCATGTGCCGCTGAACTACGAGGATTCTAGTGCCCCAAAAATTATATGTCACTTTTAATCTTCTCCATCTATAATGTTAGCCTACGTTTTGATTTTTAGACTTCTTTTTATTATTTTCTTGTTTATATATTCGAGGATGGCTATAAATGACACACAATATGGGCAATTGTAAAAGCAAACCGTTGAATATCAAATGGTTCAAATGGCTCTGAGCACTATGGGACTTGACATCTGAGGTCACCAGTCCCCTAGAACTTTGAACTACTTAAACCTAACTAACCTAAGGACATCACACACATCCATGCCCGAGGCAGGATTCGAACCTGCGACCGTGGCGATCGCGCGGTCCAGACTGAAGCGCCTAGAACCGCTCGGTCACAGCGGCCGGCCCCAGTGATTATCGTAAAGTAAAAGAAGCAAGTAAAAGAAAAAAAGTTTCGTTTTTATTTGTATATGAAAAATCCTATTACACTGACGGCAAAAAAAATAAAAAAAAGAAATTTCAACAGCAAGAAGGAGTTGTGCGACATAAACGAAAGTTGTTAGGCGTGTTGCGTGTTTCTACATCTGAAAGATGACGTCTTTTCAAATATCACACCAGGCGCGTTAGAGTGAAGTCAGTACCACAAGTATGAGGACGCAAATCATGTTTACTTTAAACACAAGCTGTACAGTCGTGATCGTTACTTGCCTGTGTAACTCAACTTGATGTGTTGATGTTAAGAAATCCTTTAAGGCGACAAAGACGACATTATCAACACCTGGCTAAGTCTGAACTAGGTCGTGTAATAGGGCTATGACAAGTGGCTGCTCATTCTGCAGTACTGCTGGAATGTAGCCACTGTTCATGACGGCTGGCAGTGGTGGTCAGGAGAATGTACGGCCGCAACAAGACCGGTTTCCGAACGGCCACATTACACTACCAAGAGGAAAGACCATCGTGTTCGGCATATGGCTCTGACACATCGCACTGCATCTACAGTACAGCAACGGTTGGCACCAAAGTGACAGAACGAACGGTAACAAATCTGTTACTTACAGACAGCTCCGAGACGGACGTCCTGTAGCGTGCATTCCTCTGAAAGCCATTTGAGACTTCAGTGGTGTCAAGCGAGAGCTCATTGGAAAGCAAGGTGGAGGTCTGTTATGTTTCCTCATGAAAACTGTTTCTGCCTAGGCGCTAGCGGAGCCGTGTGTTGGTTTGCAGGAGGTCAGCAGAGAGCATGCAACAAACCTGTCTGTGTTCTAGACACACTGGACTTACACCTGGAGCTCTGGTCTGGGCTGCGATTTCGCACGACGGGAGATGCGCTCTTATGGATATCCCTCGTACCCTGACTGCAGTTTTGTACAACAGTCAGGTGATTCGACCTGTCGTGCTGTCATTTATGAGCAGCATTCCAGGGGGTGTTTTCCAACAGGATATCGCTCGCCCACATAGCGCTGTTCTAACCCAACATGCTCTACACAGTGCCGACATGTTGCCTCGGCCTTCTCGATCTCCAGATCCATCTCCATTCCAGCACATATGGGACGTCATCGGACGACAACTGCAGCGTCATCTACCGACCAATTGCAACAAGCATGGAACTCCATCCCACAAACTAATATTCGGCACCTGTACAGCGCAATGAATCCACGTTTGCAAGATCGCATTCAACATTCTGGCGGTTACACAGGTTATTAATGTACCAGCATTTGACATTTCCAACGGCTTAGCCTGTGATTTTGCAATGTTGATCACCTAAGTGTGTAACCTTGAGAAATGTATTCGGAAATTTCATTACTCTACATTAATTACTTTTTCATGTTGGCTTTCTTTTCTGTTTGTGTATTTAATAAATTTCACCTCGTTTCATAGCTCATAGCTATGATAGTTGCCTCTACACTTACTGAGAAAGAGCGCTGTGCACTGAAAACCACTGTAAAGAAGTGTAATGTGCAAATCAGAGTTTTAAATTGTAGCAATGAAAGGAATAGTTGTACAAAATAGAGACAGACATACGAACGAGGAAAATGACCTCCGTTCTGCACTGAAAAAGAAATACAAACTACAGTTTCTTGCGTGTCTTTGGAGGACGACGCAATTTTATACATTTGCTGTCCTTAGTAGCCTGCGGAACAGCAGTAGCATATTAAAGGTTTCGCTCATATCTGCGGAATAATTTGTAGGACTCATTAAGGTCCTGCAGCAGAAAGTAAGCGGTTAATATTTTTGCTAATAACTGCAGTCGGAATGGCCAGTGTAGCGCGCAGGGCTAATTAATGCGAGACCAAGATGGCGGCTGCGCTGGTCGATAAGGTCGATACAGATGCGAGAGCTGAGCTGACGAGCCGGGATCAGGCGTCACGTCGACGGCACTTCCTGACGCAGCTGACACCCCTCCCTGACCGAGCATTTACAAAGTACGGAACCTCCATTTTGCTTCTCTCCAGTACAAAAAATACTCAACGTAACTGCAATAATAGTGAGTGTCGCTAAGCCGGGAGCACCATCTGCGGGGAGCCCGGCCGCCTGGTACAAGCCTTTTTAGTTAACGCCATATCGGCGACTTGCGTGTCGGCGAGGATGAAATGATTACGAAAACAACGCAGCACCAAGTTGGGCTTGACAATGCTACAGCCTACAATATATTGAATGTCAGTTGCATCTAAAGATACTGCAAAAATGTAATATCAGTTAACTTGCAAACATGGTACAAAACGCTGAAATTACCGTCGTGCAGCTAAAAACCCAGTAATAGTAGATACCTTGTTGCCACTCCGATGCGGCCGGCCGAGGTGGTCTAGCGGTTCTAGGCGCGCAGTCCGGAACCGCGCGACTGCTACGGTCGCAGGTTCGAATCCTGCCTCGGGCATGGATGTTTGTGCTGTCCTTAGGTTAGTTAGGTTTAAGTAGTTCTAAGTTCTAGGGGACTGATGACCACAGATGTTAAGTCCCATAGTGCTCAGAGCCATTTGAACCATTTTTTGAACTCCGATGCGCACGGTCGTTTTGATTCAAAATCGCGTGAGGGTGTTTTTCTCCACGGTTCACATCTGAGTGGTGCTTTAGGTGCTTCCACCTTCGCTTGAGTTTTAGAAACAGCTCTTGGCCGATACAATCCGCTGTCCCATGTTACCCGACCTTCCACTACTGCAACTGTATTTTTTCTGTCGCCTTTAAAAACTAAATTCCACAGCATAATTTTCCCATTTTTTTCCGTTCTAGCCTTGAATTCCATTTCTATTCGATAGAGGTTGCGAAGTTTTCGCAAAGTTGTCTTTTCTATGTACTTCGTAAAATAACGAAGAAATTAGTGCATAATAACACATTTATCCATGTAGCCAATAGATATTTACTGTGTTAACTTCTCTTCTTGTTCTTGAGACAGATACCTGACTCCCGCTGTCTTTAGTCTCCTGCCTTTAGTGTCGTAGTTTGCACACAATCGCCTTACTCAACTTTAAAGTTTTGCTCGCACGTCCCGTCAGGTTTTCCTTCAGCACTGACACTCCTTTCTCCGTCTCACCGTCATAAAATTTATGACCTTAACAACAAATCGTCGCGCCTGCCCATCATGGCCATTTCTGTGACCACTCTCCACATTTTGTTCTAACCTCACAGATATTCCTTGGGTCCACAAACTCTACAAAGATATGCTGATTTTCTTTCACCCTTCCTTCTTTAACTAAATGCTATTCAGAATTGTTTCTCTGGTGTCGTTCCCCTTATCGAAACCTCACATGCTCCCCTTATTGAAACCTCACATGCTCCTTCCATATCGCTTTGAAAAGTTACGCCCAGATATTTAAACGGCGTGACTGTCTCAAGCACGACTACTGACGCTGTATCCGAACACTATGGTTTTTTTTCCTACTCATCAGCAATAACTTCCATTTTTCCACAATTAGTGCGAGCTGCCACTCATAACATCAACTAGAAATTTTGTTTAAGTCATCGTGTATCCTCCTACAGCCATTCAAACCCGACACCTTATCCTACATCAAAGCATCATCAGCAAACAACCGCAGATTGCTGTCCACCCTGTGCGCCAAATCATTTATGCATAGAGAGAACAACAGCAGTCCTACCACTCCTTTTAAGATACCCTTGTCTCTTATAAACACTCGCCATCGATAACAACATACTGTGTTCTATAACTTAAAAAGTCTTCGAGATACATATCTATGAACCTGTTCTATATGCTCGTACCTTTTTTAACAGCCTGTAATGGGGCACCTTGTCAAACACCTTCCGAAAATCTAAGAATAGGGAATCTGTCTGTTGCCCTTCATCGATAGTTCGCAGTATATCGTGCGACAAAAGGGTAAGCTGAGTTTCACACGAGCGATGCTTTCTAAAACCATGCTTGTTCGTGGGCACAAGTTTCTCAGTCTCAAGAAGATTTATTATATTCGAACTGAGAATATGTTCAAGGATTCTGCAGCAAACCGAAGTTATGGATATTGCCCCACTAGAAATTTTATATTGTCGAACTTTGAATACAATGCAATTCTCCTACATAGTGGACAGCAGAGCGATGAATTTATCAAATGAAGGCGCTATTTTTACACTTGGTCTGTATTTATTGAGATAGATTTTCCGTTTCAAACCTATTCGATAGGTTGTGTAGTTAGAACAAGATGCCACACGTATGGAAATGGCAACACAACAACAGGAGGCGCTTCTATTAGCTTTTGTATACAAATTGTACTGTAAAGCTACCAAGAATAACACCATTTATAAATCAGATCTAATGGAAACAAATGATATGGAAGCTCTGTCATTTTCATAGTTGTGGCACCTTGGCTAAACACTCGACAACGCCTAAAAAAAAGCCGCAAACAGTTATGAAACGAGGAAGTCCAAATAAATACAACCTAAGTAGAAAAATAAGGTTATTAAACCAAAATTCTTCTCCACGAAATGTTCTAATTCCTGTTTCCCTCGCGTTTCTTGTGTCTAGTAATCAGTCTTCCAGCCAACGGCCTTGCCGCAGTGGCAACACCGGGTCCCGTCAGATCATCGAAGTTAAGCGCTGTCGGGGCGGGTTAGCACTGGATGGGTGACCATCCAGTCTGCCGATCGCTGTTGGTAAGCGGGGTGCACTCAGCCCTTGTGAGGCAAACTGAGGAGCTACTTGATTGTGAAGTAGCGGCTCCGGTCCCGGAAAGTGACATACGGCCCGGAGAGCGGTGTGCTGACCACATGCCCTTCCATATCCGCATCCAGTGACGCCTGTGGGCTGAGGATGACACGGCGCCCAGTCGGTACCTTTGGGGCTTCATAGCCTGTCCGGGAGGAGAGAGTTAATCAGTGTTCCGATATGTTTAAAGCAACACGCCGTAAATTCCTCTCCTGCGCCAACCTCTTGATCTGAGAGTATTCCTCAGTTATTTATTGGATATAATCCAGTGTCTACCTTGCTACTAAGCTCCCCCAGGTACCACGGCAGTTATTTCCTGTATGTCCTATCATCCTGCTCTTTCTTCTCATAAGTGTTTTCCACATTTTCGTGTCTGTGGAAAATTTCCTGATTTCTTATCTCATTAGAGTCCCTGTGATTTTTAAGATCCTTCTATTGCACCACACCTCAAACACTTCAATTCTCTTTGTTGTGTCCCCGCCTATGGACGTAACCAGAGCTCGCGCGCTGGGACAGTTTGTCACTGGCGCCGACAACCACAAGCATGGTTCGATCAGCAACCTTCGCGCCGCAGCCAGTGAGGTGGACTTTCTCATCGTGATAAGCTGCGGTCACAGGCAGCAACGGACAGTTTATTTCGGCGGTGCCGAGCGACAGTTCCAGTACGGAGTTCCAGTGTTGCTGCTCGTATCTACCGTTCGCAGTGGAGATCAGTCTACAACTGGAACCTCTTACAGACTTCGCACAGGGACAAGTGATTACTACAATGATTGACAGTGTTTCATCCAGGACAGACATACTCTTGTCGACATTGTTTTCAGTAACGCACGCCTTGGAAGGCCACTGTTTAGTTGTATCTGTCCACAAGCACATCGGACGAGTTGCTGTACAACTTAAGTTAAATACTGCAGTGCAGTAAAGTCTATATTTGAGTGTCACTAATGTGTCTGCACTGTCACAGTTCCTCCGTCCACCTCGGAACGTCTAAACGTAACACGATGTGTGCGAGCTGTTCCACCCAGACGACCCGTACACATCACTCTTCTTTTCCGATTTCTCCACAACCCACGATTCACTACTACTTAATGCTGTGCTCCAAATTTTGTATTCCGCCTGGAAAGCGGCGCGTGGGTCTGCTCCTGTAAATTGAAGGGTAGGCCGAATGTAGGAAGTGAGTAGGAGCAGGAAAAGGTGAAAATCTCTCGGTACTGCTCTTAGACATGGTTTTACTATATCACAGTATTAACTGAATACATAATAACGTAAAAGCACTCCATCTTCAGACCACGAGTGACCTACCGGGACCATCCGACCGCCATGTCATCCTCATTGGAGGATACGGATAGGAGGGGCGTGGGGTCAGCACACCGCTCTCCCGGTCGTTATGATGGTATTCTTGACTGAAGCCGCTACTATTCGGTCGAGTAGCTCCTCAATTGACATCACGAGGCTGAGTGCACCCCGAAAAATGGAAATAGCGGATGGTGGCTGGATGGTCACCCATCCAAGTGCCGGCCATGCCCAACATCGCTTAACTTTTGTGATCTTACGGGAACCGGTGCATCCAATGCGGCAAGGCCGTTGCCAACATAATAACGTGAATAACTAAATTTGCACTGAGGAGCACGTAGGTGCGAAGTCTCAGACCCGTCGTAAGTAGTGCAAAGCGAAGTGTTCCGGCCGTCTGCTCTTGACCAAATGGGCACAATCTGGAGCGACGCTCGCAGAGCTCTACAGCAACGGCTAGAGGGCGCTGTCGTCGATGTCGGTGCCGTAGTGCCAACCTAACAACTTGCACCTACGCCGTGGCATCGTAGCTATCGATATCACACCAAAAGTACCTTCTCAAAATTTTCTTCCTCAAACTGAGGCCAATGCATGATACTGGCAAACTCTTTCGGCCGGGAATACCGTCTCTGCGTGTGCTAGTCTGCTTCTTACATCATCCTGGCTTCATCAAAAAATGTTCAAATGCGTGTGAAATTTTGTGGGACTTAACTGCTAAGGTCATCAATCCCTAAGCTTACTCACTATTTAACCTAAATTATCGTAAGGACACCCATGCCCGAGGGAGGATTCGAACCTCCGTCGCGACCAGCCGCACAGTCCATGACTGCAGCGCCCCAGTCCGCTCGGCTAATCCCGCGCGGCTGGCTTCATCCATCACGAGTTCTTTTCCTTCCAAGATAGTAAAATTTCTTCACTTTGTCTAATTCTCGGCCCCCCCGTTCTCTTATTAAAGTTATCGCTGACCCCATTTCTGCTGCTACTCGTCATTATTTTCGTTTTTTTTTTTAAAAAAAAAACCTTAGTGTGTGATAAACTGTCGATTCCATTAAACAAGTCCTGCAATTCGTGGTCACTTTCACTTGGGATACAACGCAACGAGGAGGACTGGTTGCGAACAGCACCGAGACCATTACGAAGGAGAACCGACCGTCTGCTACATCAGTGTAATTTAGACTAACGGCAGCCGTAAGCAAACATTCAATCCCTCAGTGTGAGAGAAGTGCAGAACACGCAATATGTGCCGCAGCCTCCCCACGCCGTCTAATTACTTCGTCACTAGTCTTATCAGCCCGGTTGTCACAGCAGCCCGCCGAAGCATATTGCGTTTCGCATAGTAATCACCTCCAGAGCTGTCACGCATAGCCTCCCAAACGCGCAACGAAAGCTAGCTCAGTGAAAAAGACCAAGTCTCCCTACATATACCTCATTGTTCCACAATCAGACAAGTATATTCTTAATCAATTGTGAGTACCAGAGTAAAATAACTAGCCATCGCAGTTTGTGCTAATTCAGGGGTCTCCAAACTTTTGAGTCCGCGGGCCACATTGACTCCTCCACGAAGTCATAAGGGCCAAGATCTACCTAGTGGGATTAAAGCAACCTGGCACTCCATGATCACCGTTATGTAAGGCTAAAGGAAAGATGAAATCGCAAAAATCTAAGGTTATGGGAATAGCTAGCACTGAAACGGACTACGATTTTTATTTAATTACATAATTTTGATTGGTGGACGTACCTGACCGAAATTCTGGTGAATTCCACCGACAAAAAAGTATGTCACTGCACATTCTGTATGTATTTTACAACGAAATCAAAAGAAAGTGAATCCTCGCTTAAGAAGCATCTTCCATAACGATTGATTACTAAGGCCAGTCGCCGAAGTGGCGTCCATTTGAAAGACTTGCACCAGACTCTTGAGTAGAATAAAATGCAAAGAATTTTTTCACTTAAATGTTTTCGCCAAACTAGTCTGTTAACCGTTCTTTTTTTTTTCACCATCGCACGAAGAATGGTCTGTCTGTTTATTGTGGATAGCCACAACTTTAACCATGACCTTCCGCTTTGTAAAGATAGAGCTCCGACAATGTCGCGGTGTATTGGTCACGATAGGCCTCGAAACTCAATTGTTGCCAGTATAGGTACCACCTCAAATATTTGGCGGGCCGGATACCGGGGATGTCCGGCCAGCTAACGCGGGCCGGTTTGCCGGCTGTGGCGGGCCGGTTTCGGCCCGCGGGCCGTAGTTTGGAGACCCCTGTGCTAATTTGAAACTTCCTGATAGATTAAAACTGTGCACTGGGGCGGGACTCGAACCCGGAACTTTTGCCTTAAGAGGCCAGAGATCTTCCTACATTTTCTCCTTCTATGAAACCAAAAGTTCTTCCTATCTTAAAACAATGATACAATTTCTACTCGTAAAAATTTATTTCGTATGAACAAACAAATCCTGGCTTTTCTGTCGTTCTATATCTGTTCTTCAGCAAGGAAAACAGCAAAGTGAAGATTTTGTACTCCTTAAAAAACTGCAGTATGCTATTGGCAAATTGAATAGTTTCTTTGGAAACCAAAAGTTTCTGCTTGAGGGAAGAAAGAAAGTGTTCACTTTCTAAGGAGATGACTCCCCCCCCCCTTATTTTCTAACCAAAAGCTCTCTTGAATGGGGCAACGGCCTTACCGCAGTGGATACAGCGGTTCCAGTCACATCCCCGAAGTTAAGCGCTGTCGGGCGTGGCCGGCTCCTGGATGGGTGACCATCCCGGCCGCCCTGCGCTGTTGCCATTTTTCGGGGTGCACTCACAAGGGAACCTCCCCATCGCACCCCCCTCAGATTTAGTTATAAGTTGGCACAGTGGATATGCCTTGAAAAACTGAACACAGATCAATCGAGAAAACAGGAAGAAGTTGGGTGGAACTATGAAAAAAATAAGCAAAATACACAATCTGAGTAGTCCATGCACAAGATAGGCAACATCAAGGATAGTGTAAGCTCAGGAGCGCCGTGGTTAGCGTGAGCAGCTGCGGAGCGAGAGGTCCTTGGTTCAAGTCTTCCCTCGAGTGAAAAGTTTACTTTCTTTATTTTCACAAAGTTACGATCTGTCCGTTCGTTCATTGACGTCTCTGTTCACTGTAATAAATTTAGTGTCTGTGTTTTGCGACCGCACCGCAAAACCGTGCGATTAGTAGACGAAAGGACGTGCCTCTCCAATGGGAACTGAAAACATTTGATCTCAAGGTCATAGGTCACCCGATTCCTCCACAGGAAAACACGTCTGATATATTATATACGACACTGGTGACGGCATGTGCGTCACATGACAGGAATATGTTGTCGACCCACCTAACTTGTACACTTGGCGAACGGGTAAAAAGATTCTTCTACCTTGCTCGATTTAGGTTTTCTTGTGGATGTGATAATCACTCCCAAAAAAGTGATGAAAACATAAGAGTTTGTCACATAAACTGCAACAAATGAATGCAGCAGTTTCACAGTCGCACAGTTTTCCCTGTGCTCTGTCAAAACATATGTTTTTAACGTTTTCAAATTTTTCCGTGTGTAAACCGTCAAATCCTGCATATGTCCAAGCAAATCTGAACATGTCCTGGAATTTTGGAGAGCGAAGTTGATTGTGTGTCCCCATACTACGGCGCAGTTACCTCGCATCGGACGGACGGACGGACAGATAATAATTGTCTGAAAATAAAAAATTAAACTTTTCACTCGAGGGAAGACCTCAACCAAGGACCTCTCATTCCGCAGCTGCTCACGCTAACCACGGGACCACGGCGCTCCTGAGCTCACACTCTGCTTGATGTTGCCTATTTTTCGCATGGGCTACTCAGTTTGTATATTTTCCTTATTTTTTTTTCATAGTTCCACGCAACTTCTTCCTGTTTTCTCGATTGATCTGTGTTCAGTTTTTCAAGTCCTATCCACTGTGCCAACTTATAACTAAATCTGAGGGGGGTGCGATGGAGAGGTTCCCTTGTCAGCCTCTTGATGCCACTTGAGGAGCTACTCGACCAGGAGAGCGGTGTGCTGACCACACGCCCCTCCTATCCGCATCCTCGGCTAAGTATCGCACGGCGATCGGATGGTCTCTATGGGACACTTATGGCCTGAAGACGGAGTGCTTCTCTGTTGAATAGCATGTATCAGTATGATAGTACAGCAATGAACAATCTGCCGAAGTTATCTTTGCACTTCATGCAATGCAGCAGTTCTTTGTGCTCCACTGGTAGGTAGTACAGTAAGACGCATTTCGGTTTTCTTGTTAATTGAGTAGCAGTTATAACTGGCTACGAGCCACAGAAATGCGTTGTTTTTCATTCTCGGATAAAAGAACTCGTCACGGAACAGAAAGCATTGTGAGCCGTGTGTGGATTTTGAAGTACACGTTGTGATTGCTACTTTTTGCTCCTCCATTGTCGAAAACGTGGAACGCATCACGATTTTGCATGTGATTCTTGCTCAGGGGACATACTAATCTTCTCTGTATCATTCAAATTTTACTGTATATACCGCCGAAGCGAGTACACCGCCTGAGGTATCCAACCACGACTTAAGGCCCGTCTCCAAAGCTGCAAGTCGCCCAATTGGCGTCCAACTGAAAGAGTTGCACCAGGTCATCGTACCACACATTTTTTTCAGCTTTAGTTTCGCCAGGAACTCATTTCGTACCTTACAAAGTTCATTCTGGAAAGCACCCCCTCAGGCAGTGGCTATGCCATGTCTCCACAATCTCGTTTCCTCCAGGAGTGCTTGTCCTACAAGGCATGCAGCAGAACTTCTACGAAGTTTGTAAAGTAAGAAAGAGATAACGACGGAAGTAAAGTCGTGAGGGCGGGACGTGAGTCGTGCTTGGATTGCTCAGACAGTAGAGCACTTGCCTACGAAAGGCAAAGATCACGGGTTCGAGACGCGGACCAGCACACAGTTTTAATCTTCCAGTAAGTTCAAACTACGAATACGTTTAACTACGGAATAAATTATGAAAGGATGGGACCTACTGTAGACTTTCAGCGGTACTACTTTACTGGCCATTTTAAGTCTGTACGTGCGTGTGTTAGTTGACAAATTTCCATTGTCCAATATGGCGGCGCACATAGAGTGAACGAAGTATGTAGTGATATGAAAGGGCGTTTAACATCTCGGACCCGTGTTGGAGCTCTCTGATGAAGGAATGTAAACCAGAGACAGAGAGAGAGAGAGCAATGAACTAACAAACAAACCAAAAATAAAGGAATTTACAGTTGATATCTGATGATCATTTGACGGAAACACAGAAAATGAGATCTTTTAACTTATTCAATACAAAAATTTACATAAGTGTACATCTACAAAAACAAAACGTTTCTAATGACAATAAGGAACCCCTGACGGGCTCTTACCGTATGAATGTGATATCACGCCAGTTCGTAGCCATTTTTCCATAGCACAGCACTCACCTGAAACAAGAAAAGACAAAGGTTTTATTTCATTCTAACATTCTGCGTGGTGTCTGTTTGTTCTATATCGTGTCTCCCTACCACTTTCGCGCAACGACGCTCTGAGCGTGTTTTTTAGGGAATTGACTAGTTTGAACCTGGGACTTGTTGCTGGTAAGGAGACGTCAGACCACACATGACATGTAGAGTTCAGAAGAGTTCAGTGAGACTAGCGATGATATAACCAAATACTTAATGATTTCAGCGTCAGCTCCACTGCACTCCCTGTAAAAGAATCTTAATACTAACTAAATTTAGTGGAAGGGGTTCAAGGCATTCCTATTTCTAGTTAGCTGGTAAGATAACGTCGAAACAGCAGTTAAGTTTACCACTGGAAATTTTATTCTACTCACAAAACATTGTTTATAAATTGCACTATTGATAAAAGGAAATGTTTTAATACAGGATGGTAAAAACCAACTGCGATCAACAAAAATGTGAACGAATATTCCCTGAATGGGTTTCCAAGTTCTACAATGGATCGAAGAATGACCTATGGCATATCAAATCTATAATCTAGGTTTAAATTAAGTTTCACAAAAGAGAAAACTATCAAAATGGTCTACAGTGACCCTCAATTATCTTTAATTACTTATCTAACTTGTCGTAAATTACAGTGGCTGATGTGGCTTCTCAATAATTATATAACAGAAAAATCATCGCGCTTCAGATTTTTACTTCAAGTGGCAAATGTGAACACCATGAGCTTTAATTGACGATCGACACTAGTATTACGCAAAAAGGGGGTGTAACAGATGAGACTTCTGCAGTTCTGAGTGAAGCTTTATGCGCTGTTATTTCTCGTTACTCCAATTTACCGAAGTTGGTTTAAAAAAACTATCTGGCTGTGTTTTCATCTGACCAATCAGGGTCTCAATGTTAACCTTAAGCTCCGCCTACATAAAATCTGTCTATCCAATGAGGAACGTTATACTTTTCGTGGTGGGGCAATGTTTTTAAAGTTTGCAACGTAACAGAGACGCGAAAAAGTCTCACGCTGAAACTTGCAGCTGGTGTGGTCCTTTTAGTGTTATCGTAAGATCTATACTGTTCTTCTGGAGGACTCTTTAACGTGGACTGGGGGGTGGTCCTAACGTAACAGAGACGCAAAAAAGTCTCACGCTAAAACTTGCGGCTGGGGTAGCCCTTTTTGTGTTATCGTAAGATCTATACTGTTCTTCTGGAGGGCTCTAGCTTTGAAACATGGGCTGGGGGTGGTCCTAGCGGTTAGCTGGCGACGTGGGTGTCCGTTCCTTATCGTAGGGCCTTCTAGCTTAACACGGTTCTGCTCTCCGCTTCTGTTCTCGTTTCTCCCTTCGGAACTGCGTCTGTCTCACGCAGGGAAGGTATGACATGCATTTTGGCATTCTTGTGTTAGTCTGTGGTATTCCATTTGCTCACTCGTTACTCGTATTACTTTGGTTAATTTAATTTCACTATTTATTCGGAGCTATGTAACATACTACTGGATTTGCTTATCATGTCAGGGTTTTCATGGAAGGTGTTGGATTTGCCTGACACCTTACATCATATGCTATGATGAAATTATGTATACACATATCGCTATATTTACAATTATTTGTGGAAGTATCCGCCCTTATTTGTATGCTCGTCTTTTGTGTAAGTGCATAAAGAAACTCGATACGCGGCGCGGTGTAAAGCGCCTTGCACGGTTCGCGCGGCTTCCCCCGTCGGAGGTCCAAGTCCTCCCTCGGGCATGGGTGTGTGTGTTGCCCTTAGCGTAAATTAATATAAGTTAGATTAAGTAGTGTATAATCCTATGAACCGATGACCTCAGCAGTTTGGTCTAATAGGAACTTACCATAAATTTCGAAAATTTGGAAACACGATACATGTTTTTGAGGAACTCTCGTCGCAGTTTATACTTTTGCGTCTTACAGAACATAGTGTTAATGTCACTGGTATATCTATAGCCACTGCTGATGTTCACATCTTTCCATATCAGTCTCGAGCTAAACAAACTAACAAACTCCGTTTACGCATTCTCCACGCGCGCGGGTGCGGGAGTCTGTGTGTGTGTGTGTGTGGGTTTTTTTTTTTTTTTTTTTTTTTTGCTTGCTAGTTTGTGTGTCAATGTGTGGTTAGACTGACTGTAAACACTGGGGATTATGCTTGTGGGTTTGCTGTATATTGCAAAATTATGTGTGTTGTTGGTTCTTTGTATGATAAGATATAGAAAATTTTGCACGTTTTCTGTTTCTGTTTCTAATACTAACTGACTTTTAGGGTGTTAATCGTTTATTTAGATATGTAGCTATTTCATGAGGCTACGTGATTTGTCAATCAGCAATAATGTCATCGATGTAATGATACCAATATATAATTTTGTATTTTTTGTTACACGTCTAAGTACCTTGTTTTCTAAGACGCTTATGAATGTATTAGCTAAGAGACCACTACTTGGTGAGCCCGTTTGCAGTGTTGTCAACCCAAAGTATTCAACACAAAGTAGTTTTGTGCAGTTACATATTGCGGCATACGGGTCCTGTTTCTTCGGTTTGTGTGTCTCGTGTGTTGTCTTGCTGTCTTAGTCTTCTTGCGATGAAGATGATTGTTTCATCTATTGGAATGAAGTACAAATTGATGTGACATCAAACGATACAGTGATTGCCATGTCTGGAATCTCTGTGGTCTTGATCAAACTTAGTGACTGGTCTTCTAGGAATATTTTGTTAGTGTACTTTTGGTAAGGAATTCAGAGTATGTCATTGGATTTTTCTGTCATTCTTATCCAGCCATACGTAAATATGTTTTAATGTTTTTAAGTGTTTGTTTAATGTTTCTCTGGTTTCTTGGAACTGGGTCACTTGTCATCTTGGTGATGATGTTACCCTCCAAAAACACTAATGTTAGATGTACTCTTTTCATTCATGATCATAATTACGTTGACTCTCTCCACTTTGTCAGTTTGGATTTGTGCTGTTTTATTTTTTGCCTTAGCTTCTTAGATGTAATATCTTTGCATGTTCTGCTTTTGGAGATTAATGGTGGTTTTGTGGGTTTTGATTATTTGTGTTCTTTCTACAGTTAATAATTCTCTTGTCAGGTTTACATTAAAATTTGGTTTGCTGTTTTTCTCTTGTTATTTTATGTTTTTCAGATTTTGTTGCAGGGGCTTCTGCTGTTTATTATGTTACTTTTGTGTCCATGTTTTATTTGGTCCTCTATCAAGAAATCACTTCTCTGGTTTCGGTAGATTTATGTCAGCTTGATGATTTTTTAGTGGAAAATATCTTTGAATTTGGTGTTGTTTACATATCTGAGCGTTTTTTCCTTTTGTTTCTCCTGTTTTCTTGTATTACCTCTTATCTGTGTACGCCTTTACTCCTTCTATTATTTGCTTAAAGTAAGCTATAATTTTGACTTTATCGGTCAATTCCGGATTTGTTTTTGTAAAGTTCAGTGTTAAGCAATTGTTTTTAGCATATATTTCCTACATTTCTTGTTTTTACCACAATATATCGACCTTCCTTTTTATTTTTCTGTGGATGGCATGCTATTCGGAGTTACATTATGGTACAGACAACTTTCATTTATATTGAGGATTGTCTTCTGATGTTTCGATAGGGTTTTCCCATATTTATTACTGAGATTTCTCCGGAATACCCGAATATGCGATTAAGCGATGAAATAATCACTGTTCGGTTTTGTAGCTCTAATACTAGCCGTGTTTGTGTATTAAACTATGAAGATTCAGGTCCCACTTATTATACAAGCAACTGATTATAAATGTTTATAAACAATAGTTGTTCGCCTAATGGGCAGATCTGAATTTCCATAATTTAATCAGCAAACATAGTTACTGCTAGAGCTTAAAACCAACTCAAATGAATTTGGAAAAACGACATTCAGAAAGAATGATGCAACTGCTTCTGTGTGTCCCAATGGAATTTTTAGGGTGGCGCAAAGTCCATTGCGTGTAATACGATGACATCACTTTGACACTGGGTCATACAAAAGAAGTTGCGTGACAGATAGTGTATTTCCAGGAATAGAATGCATCTCCGTATACCTTCGCTTAAATCTGCATCTTTCGCTTCGTGCTTAAGTCGACTGTGCGAGCTGTTGTAGAGCTTTTGGTTCGTCTCAAATAAAATCCAACGATCCTGGAGTGGAGGAAAGTGGAATATTTGGGAGTAAATTGCCAATTCAGGCATTTACCTGGCAAAAAAATCCTGAAAACCTTAGTTGGCATAGTTTTTCTACAATGGCACTTTCTTGCTTTCTAGTTATTTTTATTAACATGTAATCGTCTTAGAAAATCAAGTATTATTTGAAGTTAAAAGATAGATTTCGCACACGTTATTCATTGGAGGCAAAGAGATTGTCAGGCATACCCCAGGGAAGTGTGATACGACCTCTCTTGTTCTTTATATACATACACAATGTGATGCACTGGAAGAGCAGCAGTCTGCGACTGTTTGCTGAATACACTGTAGTGGGCGAGACAGTGTCGTCTTTGAGTGATGTAGAACGATACACGTTGACTTCCATGGAATTTCTCTGCGGTGTGAAAAATGGCTGCTTGCTCTTAATGTGGGTAATGTAAGCTAATGCAGGTGAGTAGTAAAAACAATCATGTAATGTACCACAATAAAGTCCCTTTCAAATTCTATCAGCTGCTGATAACGCTCTCAAACACGAGTACGCGGCACTTCTTTCACAACTGACACCGCTCGAGTTTCTTATATAGCCTGCCAGACCTAGGGCCCCCCCGTCGGGCAGACCGATCGCCGGGTGCCGGTCTTTCAATTTGACGCCACTTCGGCGACCTGCAGTCGATGATGATGAGGACAACAGAACACCCAGTCCCTGGGCGGGAAAATTCCCCGACCCAGCCGGGAATCGAACCTGGGCCCAGAGGACTGACAATCCGTCATGCTGACCATTCAGCTACTGGGGGCGGACACCAGGCCTGGTAACAACACTAAACACAAACAACACTAATACGCTCTCATGGCCGTTCTACCTGTCACTCATCATTTATATCCCCGCCGATGGTGTGCACGTGTATCAAGTTACATTGATATTAGACCATGTCTTCTGAGTGCTTCTCTTCTTTTTATGGCAGTGTAGCTGTAGTAACAGCTATCACGATAGCGTGCTCTTAAAATGACGTTACGTCGATCTATGAAAAAAAAAAGAAGAAAGAAAGAAAAAAGAAATTAATGGTTATTGGCTGTGGACCCAAGCACAAAGAAAACAACTTCAATACTGATGGTCTTATCTATTTACTAGCTTAGCGCCCGCCGCTCCGCTACCTTATACTGTACGGCCTGGAGAGATTTTTTTGTTTTTATTTAATCGAATTTTTGTGTTACTCACAAATCGCAACACTTTCTAAGCTTTTCACGCTAAGTGAGGCCATATAAGCCTGATCTTTGTTCAGATGTTCTTCTGATCAAAAAGCGATTCTGGTAGCTGGAGTCCAAAGCTTTTGTTAACCATGTTTTCTGCGTTCTCGTGGAGCAATTTTCACAGTAACTTTCATCCCCTAACGAAGATTTCTTTTTATATAACCGAGAAGTGAAATACCAATTAAGCTTTGAAATTTTTTTATTTTAATGAAATATTTTCTTAAAAATTTTCAGCCCCTATTGCACTCCCTTCAGGGTTAAATTTCCAGAAACATTCACATACGTATTTTTTTTTTTTTAATTTCTAACCCAGAAGTCAGGTACCTATTGTCATAGATGTAGCCTTAAAAATCCGTTAGTAGTTCTTTAGTAATCGTTTTGAAACAACCTTTTACTCACTTTTTTACGCCCTTAGAGGTTAAATTTCCAAAAATACTGAAGCACATATTTTTCATTTTCTGACGGAGAAACCAATTACGTTTTCGTAGCTATAGCTTCAAAATTCCCTTAACAGCGACGTACTTTCAAAAAGCCTTTCATCCCCTCTTTTACCCCCTTAGGAGTGGAATTTAGGACAGTCTATTCTTAAACAATACCTACTGCATAAGTTCCACACCCACTCCAAACTTGAGGTTTCTGTCCTTAGCGGTTTTGGCTGGCGATGATGATTCAGTGATTTCGCCTGACCCTGTTTTCCCTCATTAGGGATGGAATTTCCAAAAACAGTGACATGCGTATGTTTTACAGCAGAGAAATCAAATACAAATTTTCATAGATTTAGGTTCAAAAATGCTTGCAAAATGAAACATTTCCATAAAAACTTTCATCCCCGTTTCACCCTCATACGGGCTTAATTTCCAAAAACAATGAAAAGTATTTTTTTATTTCCAACTGAGAAGCCAAATTTAGTTCTTCACCGATTTAGGTTTAAAAATGCTTTGATAATAAAATATTTTCACATACAGTCTCATCCCCTATTTCACTCCCTTAGGGGTTTAACTTACAAAACCGCTGAACCACTTATTTTTTTTATTTGTACTCGAGAAGTCAAATACCAATGTTCATAGATATAGCTTTAAAGATACTTTGGTAAATCTTTAGTAACAATATATTTTCAAAAAAAGCTTTCACCCACTATTTCACCCCACAGGGATAAATTTCCAAAAATGCTGAAACATATATTTCTTTATTTATGGCCGAGAAACCAAACACCAATTTCTATAGGTCTAGCTTCAAAATTGTCTTAATAGAGACAGTGAGAAACACTTAAACCTCTATTTCACACCATTAGGGTTGAAATTTCGAAAAATACCTTCTTAGTCAACGCCTACAGTATTCGACCCGCACCTTCTCCAAACTTCAAGTTTCTATCCTTAGCGGTCTGGGTTGAGTGATGGTGACTCAGTCAGTGAGGACAGTGCCTTTTGTATATAGAGATGTCAGTATTTCCTTACTTATGGGAACTGAATCTAAATCCACGTTGACCACGATGTAGGTTTAATTCTCTGAGAGTGCGACCAGTTTTAAAAATGTTTTCACTCCATGCTTACATTTGCTTTTTAGATGCCATTACACTACAGACAGTTTTGCCGCTCGGTGACGATGTTCGACTTCCGTCAGATCTATGTGGCATGCCCTGTAGGCAAGTATGCAGAGAACAAGAACGAAAGAAAGAAAGAAAGAACGGGGAAAGCACTTCTGGAAGAGTACACGTCGGAAGCACCGGAGGCTAAAATTTGCGCCGCTGCTCTGCCGGAAGAGAATAGTTTCCAGAGCGCCAAATAGAGCAGAATAACGAGCACCGCTGCGACTTAACTCGGCCCCGGGGCTCAGTTCTGAAATCCGCCATAAAAAAAAAAAGAAGCGAAGCGGGGGCGCCTCCTTTGACGGCAAGCGCCAAGCGAGGAGCTTCCGCGGAAAAATGAACGTGAAAAGCGGACGACTTTTGAAACGTAGTTCCATAGAAGGCCAAGAATAAGCGGAACTGGCAGGTGCTACATGGAAAAAGAGGGTCGACGTTCCTTCGAAAAGCGTCAAAGGTCTTTGTAACAGGTAGGCTTCAGTCCCTGCGCTACAGTACTCTGTTGTCAATGGAAACCTGCCCGAATAGCTGCAAGCCACGTGGGTACCTATTCAGTTGCTTCTGCTAGAAGCTGATAAAAAATAATATAGCTCGTAAGGCTTATCCTTCATCAGTTTGTAAAGTGAGCACATCCTCGGGTAGCTCAGATGTCACCTCACATTTTTATTGTCATACAATTTTTTTGTTTTTAACACGCAAATTAATGTCTGAGTTAAACAATTAAAGCGGTATCCCTTTGATTTCAGTATTTGATTACAAAAGTACCGTGAAAAAATGATGCGTTTAGAAACGACTAACACGTGAGAAATTATTATTTTTTTCTGTGAACGCTGGAATTGTGTTGATGTCACCAGAGCATGCTACAGGGTCGCCAGTAGAGTATTCGGAAGGTCACAGAGGGAAGACAGGCAAGGCTGAAGTGGCAACAGCGGATGGCGTGTGATTACGGTCGGAAGTGTGTGCGCAGGACAAAAATTAACTCTTATAAAAATCATGTTGAGGGATCAAGAAAGGCGAGAGTATCACGAATCAGTAACAGGCAAAGTACTGTGTTCATCTGGGTGCTCAGCGAACTGTGTAACGTGATTGACAAACATGCTTGAATCGCTTCTAGCTGATGCCGAGAAGCTAAAAGTAATAATAATAACTCTTAACTCAAAACAAATAAAATTGTGGGCTTCTTATTTAACGTAATTATCTCCCCAGGAATATCACTTCAAAAATTGACAGTGACATTACCATAATGGGAGTGACGCACTAAACCAGCGTTCGCCGCGATGATAAAGGTAACATAGCACATTATTGGCATTTTCCGGTAACATCACTTGGAGAACAGGTCAAGTCACATGTTCAACATGAGAACAAAGGTATTCAGTATTCCAGAACAGACATTGCATGTCGCAGATTCTTTTACCAATATTACACTATCAGACTGAAATACGATCCCTCCTTTTGGTCTAGTTGTGTCATATAAATGTCTACTATCACAAATTCGATTCAATGCCTACTCATTAGTAGATGTTCTACCCATGTAATCTTCAGCATTCATCTGTAGCACTACATTTCAGAAACTTCTACTCTCTTCTTGTCTGTACTGCTTACCATCCGCGTTTCATTTCCATACAAAAAGTTCAAATGGCTCTGAGCACTATGGGACTTAACATCTGAGGTCATCAGTCCCCTAGAACTTAGAACTACTTAAACCTATATAACCTAAGGACATCACACACATCCATGCCCAAGGCAGTATTCGAACCTGCAACCGTAGCGATCACGTGGTTCCAGACTGAAGCGCCTGGAACTGCATGGCCACACCGGCCGGCATTTCCATACAAGCCCACTTTTTTTTTTCTTTCGCTTACGCCATAGTCCCGCAGCGATCGCAGGGTCGGCGTGGTTACAACGGATTTGGCAGTGTTAGTGTTAGGGATGGCCGGATGCCTTTCCTGCCGCCACTCCGTAACCCCCAGGCGGAATCAGCATACCCCAACTGTCTGCGTCTAGTGTAAATCGTGCGGACGTGTTTCAAATGTCTGCGACGTGTGGAACTGAGACGGAACGTGGGGACCAGCCCGGTATTCACCTAGCGGGATGTGGAAAACCGCCTAAAAACCACATCCAGCCTGGCCGGCACACCGGCCCTCGTCGTTAATCCGCCGGGCGGATTCGATTTGGGGCCGGCGCGCCTACCGGAGTCCAGGTAGCAGTGCGTCAGCGCACTCTGCTACCCTGGCGGCTCTTCCATACAAGCCCACTACCCAGACAAATACCTTCAGGAAATAGTTCCTAACATTTAGATTTATGTTACATGTTAGAAAATTCCTCTTTATCTATTTTACTGTTTTTGGCGCCACAAT
This sequence comes from Schistocerca piceifrons, assembly GCF_021461385.2. Taxonomy (NCBI): domain Eukaryota; kingdom Metazoa; phylum Arthropoda; class Insecta; order Orthoptera; family Acrididae; genus Schistocerca; species Schistocerca piceifrons. The sequence goes on along the minus strand of NC_060143.1, from coordinate 347,671,742 downwards.
AAAACCAAAATTATATTTCTTTATTTTTACACAAGGTGCCTTAGAAATATTGCAGCAGGCTTCTAGGGGAAGTGGGTACGTCGTAAGCATTAAGAATTGCATAGCAAATCATGGACGCCGGCCGGTGTGGCCGTGCGGTTCTGGACACTTCAGTCTGGAACCGCGTGACCGCTACGGTCGCAGGTTCGAATCCTGCCTCGGGCATGTATGTGTGTGATGTCCTTAGGCTGGTTAGGTTTAAGTAGTTCTAAGTTCTAGGGGACTGATGACCATAGATGTTAAATCCCATAGTGCTCAGAGCCATTTGAACCATTTTTGAAATCATGAACACAAACAGCAGGAGTAAATGGCAGCAGAGGTCGAAGATCGAAAATGAATCAAGAGAGTGATTCATCTGAAATGACCACAGCTCTAATGTTACAACAGATGACAGAAGTTTGCACCACCAGATGCCACACATGTCTGACACTGACAGGGCGTCGCCTGCGGGACATGCTCAAACGCACCCCGAATTTCTTCGGTTGTCGCATCTGCGCAAACAACTCTTGCGACAAGATCCATTTAAGACCACATATGCCTCACACTGACAGTGCACAGATTGCTGGACATGCTCGAATACATCGGGAGTTTCTTTGATTGTAGCAGCTGCGCACAGGATTCTTGCGATGAGATCCATTTCAGACCTTGCATGCCTGACACCGACGAAGCGTTGACTACTGGGCACACTCAAACATACTAGGAGTTCCTTTGACTGTAGCAGTCGTTCAGACGATTCCTGCGAAGAGCTCTATTTTAGATCACGCATGCCTGACACTGATGGAGCATCGACTGCCAGACATGATCGAATACATCAGTTTGATTGTATCAGCTGCACAAACGACTCTTGCAATCCATTACAGACCACCACATGCCTCACACCAACAGAGCACGAACTGCATGACATACTGAAACACACTGGGAGTTTCTTTGATTGTAGCAGCTGATCAGACCTTTCTTGCGAGAGGTCCGTTTGAGGCCACTGGATCGCAATGCACGAGAGGTTTGTCCATTTTGGACTGGCTGCTCATGGGTATTTGAGCAGGTCGTTCCTGCACCGGTTCCCTGGCCATCACACACAATGGATTTATCGATCCTTGATTTCCCTCTGAGGGGAGCCATGAAATCTCTCATGTATCGCGATCCTGTGGGATCTCTCATTGCAAGAATCGTCTGCGCCGCTGCTGCAATCAAAGAAACTCCTGGTGTGTCCGAGCATGTCCAACAGTCAGTCCTCTGTTCATGCCACGCATGCGTGGCTTTTGATTGTGCCAACTTCGAGCATCTGTTGTAACGTTAGAGTTACATGTCCTACATCTACATCTACATCTACCTCTATCGCTTCTCCCTTCCGTTCCACTCTCGTATTGTTCGTGGAAAGAAAGATTGTCGGTATGCCTCTGTGTGGGCTCTAAACTCTCTCATTTTATCCTCATGGTCTCTTCGCGAGATATACGTAGGAGGGAGCAGTATACTGCTTGACTCCTCGGTGAAGGTATGTTCTCGAAACTTCAACAAAAGCTCGTACCGAGCTACTGAGCGTCTCTCTTGCAGAGTCTTCCACTAGAGTTTATTTATCATCTCCGTAACGCTTTCCCGATTACTGAATGATCCTGTAACGAAGCGCGCTGCTCTCCGTTGGATCTTCTCTATCTCTTCTATCAACCCTATCTGGTACGGATCCCACACTGGTGAGCAGTATTCAAGCAGTGGGCGAACAAGTGTACTGTAACCTACTTCCTTTGTTTTCGGACTGCATTTCCTTAGGATTCTTCCAATGAATACATCATGTGTACCCATCGCGACCATAAATACACTCCTGGAAATGGAAAAAAGAACACATTGACACTGGTGTGTCAGACCCACCATACTTGCTCCGGACACTGCGAGAGGGCTGTACAAGCAATGATCACACGCACGGCACAGCGGACACACCAGGAACCGCGGTGCTGGCCGTCGAATGGCGCTAGCTGCGCAGCATTTGTGCACCGCCGCCGTCAGTGTCAGCCAGTTTGCCGTGGCATACGGAGCTCCATCGCAGTCTTTAACACTGGTAGCATGCCGCGACAGCGTGGACGTGAACCGTATGTGCAGTTGACGGACTTTGAGCGAGGGCGTATAGTGGGCATGCGGGAGGCCGGGTGCACGTACCGCCGAATTGCTCAACACGTGGGGCGTGAGGTCTCCACAGTACATCGATGTTGTCGCCAGTGGTCGGCGGAAGGTGCACGTGCCCGTCGACCTGGGACCGGACCGCAGCGACGCACGGATGCACGCCAAGACCGTAGGCTCCTACGCAGTGCCGTAGGGGACCGCACCGCCACTTCCCAGCAAATTAGGGACACTGTTGCTCCTGGGGTATCGGCGAGGACCATTCGCAACCGTCTCCATGAAGCTGGGCTACGGTCCCGCACACCGTTAAGCCGTCTTCCGCTCACGCCCCAACATCGTGCAGCCCGCCTCCAGTGGTGTTGCGACAGGCGTGAATGGAGGGACGAATGGAGACGTGTCGTCTTCAGCGATGAGAGTCGCTTCTGCCTTGGTGCCAATGATGGTCGTATGCGTGTTTGGCGCCGTGCAGGTGAGCGCCACAATCAGGACTGCATACTACCGAGGCACACAGGGCAACACCCGGCATCATGGTGTGGGGAGCGATCTCCTACACTGGCCGTACACCACTGGTGACCGTCGAGGGGACACTGAATAGTGCACGGTACATCCAAACCGTCATCGAACCCATCGTTCTACCATTCCTAGACCGGCAAGGGAACTTGCTGTTCCAACAGGACAATGCACGTCCGCATGTATCCCGTGCCACCCAACGTGCTCTAGAAGGTGTAAGTCAACTACCCTGGCCAGCAAGATCTCCGGATCTGTCCCTCATTGAGCATGTTTGGGACTGGATAAAGCGTTGTCTCACGCGGTCTGCACGTCCAGCACGAACGCTGGTCCAACTGAGGCGCCAGGTGGAAATGGCATGGCAAGCCGTTCCACAGGACTACATCCAGCATCTCTACGATCGTCTCCATGGGAGAATAGCAGCCTGCATTGCTGCGAAAGGTGGACATACACTGTGCTAGTGCCGACATTGTGCATGCTCTGTTGCCTGTGTCTATGTGCCTGTGGTTCTGTCAGTGTGATCATGTGATGTATCTGACCCCAGGAATGTGTCAATAAAGTTTCCCCTTCCTGGGACAATGAATTCACGGTGTTCTTATTTCAATTTCCAGGAGTGTATTTAAAATGAATCACTGTCTTGTATCCTTCCGATCTTCGACTTCTGCTACCACTTACCCCTGACGTTCGCAGCCAATTCTTCTAGGTGCCACATCTCCGCTAGAAGTCTGTTGCAGGATTTCCGTGACACCCTGTACATGTTTATCAGTGCTAACTTCATGTTCCGTAACTGCAGCGGGACTGCAACCCCTAAAGTAAAAGTAGCTTCAAGGTAAATGATAACAGCCAAACAGTTGCAGGATAAAGATTTATTAAAATCCTTTCGGTATATACAAATATACCTTCATCAGAAGCAAAAATACACTAAAATCACATCCTGCAGTGGAGATACATAAAAGTACAGGCGAAGTACTGATGTTATGCCGTGTTCGCATCGACCTTCTCTTCATAATTATGATGCATAAATGGAGCTTATGTTTTAACTATTGACGACGTCTTTGGCACGACTGTTTTATCTATCTCCAATACAGAATGTGATTTTAGAGTATTTTTGCTTCTGATGAAGGTATTGTGGTGTCACCGCCAGACACCACACTTGCTAGGTGGTAGCCTTTAAATCGTCTGCGGTTCGTTAGTATACGTCGGACCCGCGTGTCGCCACTGTCTGTGATTGGAGACCGAACGCCGCTACACGGCAGGTCTAGTCTAGAGAGACTCCCTAGCACTCGCCCCAGTTGCACAGCCGACTTTGCTAGCGATGGTTAACTGTCTACATACGCTCTCAGTTGCAGAGACGACAGTTTAGCATAGCCTTCAGCTACATCATTTGCTACGACCTAGCAAGGCGCCATATTCAGTTACTAACAGATAACATTGTGAATCATGTACCGTCAAGAGCGACGTTCATCATTAATGGATTAAAGTTAAGTATCAAACTAATTACGTCCGCTTTCTGAATTCTAATTCCTTGTCATGTTCCAGACCCCACGTCAGTATAGTCCTTCCCTCCTCACGCTAGCCTGCTTGAGCTAAAACGCGTGCATTTCGGCCCCCACTCGTAACACGGTGTTGGCTCTTCTGCCAACACAACAGGTATATTTAGATATACCGAAACCGTGGTCAAGGATTTCAATAAATCTTTATCCTGCAACTGTTTGGCTGTTATCTTTTACCGTGAAGATTTTCAACAGTTGCTGTTTCAGCATGTTTAAAATCTTGTAACAGTGGCTGTTTCCAGAGTATAACAGAAAGTGTAAAATCCTTGGCTTGCCAGTAGTTTCGCTATGACATCACCTACAATAAAAGTACTGCTAGACGCTTTACTTTGAACTTACACTTACTTCCGTTAATTAGAGATGTTATGTTAAACTAACAATTTTAGGAAAGACTTTATTGCTAGTGAGCAAATTGTTGGAAGCTATTGAGTAACAAGGAAATAGCGCACAACGGGGCGAAAGCGAGCTACGAAATACAGGACGCGAAAGGGGAGGGGACGTGATAAACGCGGAGTCCCGTTAATTATTCGGGGAGAGCGCGTTTACGACATACACTTTGCAGATGGCAGTGACGGAGAAACTTGGCGCTCATGAGCGCCGCTTTGACAGGCGGCAGAGTAATTAACAGTACAACGCGGCGGGTAATTGAAAGTGAAGGCGCACCTCAGACGGGCGAGACACAACGCCGCGGGTCAAGCTCTGTTGGCGGCGAATGCGCTGCTCTCAGACCGTCAGCGGGCACTGGCTGCGGGGACAGCGCGTGTGAGACGACGTTTGGGCAGCGCCTTTCAGTGTGGAAAAACAGTGTGAGGAGCAACAAGGAGAATCAGCACACTTTCAGGCCGTTTTCCTGACGTGTAATAATAAATACTCTCATACCCAAGGAATGAGCGTAGAGAAAACATAGCCGCGCGGGATTAGCGGAGCGGTCTAACGCGCTGCAGTCATGGACTGTGGGGCTGGTCCCGGCGGAGGTTCGAGTCCTCCCTCGGGCATGGGTGTGTATGTTTGTCCTTAGGATAATTTAGGTTACGTAGTGTGTAAGCTTAGGGACTGATGACCTAAGCATTTGAGTCCCATAAGATTTCACACACATTTGAACATTTTGAGAGGAAACATATGCGGGAATTCTGCAGCGCCGCTCATGACAAGGTCTTAGTTGAGATCGTTTCCCACTTCCGACTTTACCTAATGGCTATTCTGCTGAATAGTAGGTTCTCCAAACAGCATCCCATATAACCAAACCAACTGAGACTTTACCTGCGTCCACTCGTACTTTATTGGGCTATGTACCGTTTTGTTGCATGTCCAGCAGCTAACTCGCTGCAAATAGTAATCTGTACCTGTGATGGTCGAAGTAGAGAGGATATAAAATGTAGACTGGCAATGGCGAGGAAATCGTTTCTGAAGAAGAGAAATCTGTTAACATCGAGTATAGATTTAAGTGTCAGGAAGTCGTTTCTGAAAGTATTTGTATGGAGTGTAGCCATGTATGGAAGTGAAACATGGACGATAAATAGTTTGGACAAGAAGAGAATAGAAGCTTTCGAAATGTGGTGCTACAGAAGAATGCTGAAGATAAGGTGGGTAGATCACGTAACTAATGAGGAGGTATTGAATAGGATTGGGGAGAAGAGAAGTTTGTGGCACAACTTGACTAGAAGAAGGGATCGGTTGGTAGGACATGTTTTGAGGCATCAAGGGATCACAAATTTAGCATTGGAGGGCAGCGTGGAGGGTAAAAATCGTAGAGGGAGACCAAGAGATCAATACACTAAGCAGATTCAGAAGGATGTGGGTTGCAGTAGGTACTGGGAGATGAAGAAGCTTGCACAGGATAGAGTAGCATGGAGAGCTGCATCAAACCAGTCTCAGGACTGAAGACCACAACAACAACAACCTGTGATCCTGCTGTCATATAGTCTATGCACTGACTATAATTGCATATTAATAAAATAAACAGACATTAAACAAAAGATATTGATTAATAAAAAGGGTTATATCCTAATATTTTCAATTGATGTAGACGACAGAGAATAATTCTGAATTATGTTTATTCAAGAAATTATATCTCAAATAAACAGAAAGTGGTCCTATGCAGTAAAGTTGTGTTGAGAGCATTACGAGAATGGTAGTAGAATACCCAAGTCACCCAGGATGCATGAAAAACTAAGACAATTACATGATCATAGTGTACGAAATACTCGCCAGCTCAAAATAACTCAAAACTGATTATGACGATTTGCACAATAACTCAAGAGATATAACGAATAGAAACTCATGATTTGTCTATTCTCGATACCTTAAAGTAAGAGGAAAAAAGTTAGAGTTCAAAATGAGCACCTTCGGCCCTCTCGAAATATAGTCCCCTAAAAAGTTAAGGTATTGTAGCATCCTTTCACTGTCTAGGATATATATCGTACATGATCGATTAACATGCGTTACCATATGTAAGTCTGACTTCTTACAGAAATCACATAAAAGTGATTTGAATCGCTCCTTGGAGCACACCACTAGATAAATCTCCACTTGACTCCAGCAGTGTTCCGCTACTGTCTGCTCCTCCGTTGGTAGAAAGCCGAATCCACCAAAAAATACATCGTTCTTATGTTCTAGTGATGTGACTTGACTCAACTTGACCGCTTTCCACACTAAGCTAATACATTACAAAAGTCACACTCAAGTCATTCAAAGTAAATATAAATAAAGATTTGGTCTTGCGTCATTATGCTCACATTAAATGACAACAAACTGTCATTAAATATTGTTTAAGGAATTATTTATGTCTGCTGGATAGAAGCGTTTTTTAGTTCTATTTTCAATAGTGATGACAGCTAAGACATGCGACTGACCACTTAAATTACCACGATTTTTTAATAATTCTGTTGGCAAAATGGTAGCCTTGTCTTTAATAACCACACAAGTATCGGAAGATATGAGGTACTCATGCAGTGAGTTGCTGAGTTATTGTGGAGATTGCAATGTTCTGTTAGGCGGAGGGGGTCTGGTAGCCGATGAGTTGCAGTCATTCCACAAGGAAGGAGGTACACGGCTCGTGTTGTCTGTAGTTCAACCATGCCTAGACGATCAATACCTGTTTGGAGGCAATCCGGTCAGGCTGAACGGTTTAGACACAGTGTCCAGCGAGTGCAGCAAGGTGGAGGTTCTCTGCAGTTTTGGGGTGGCATTATATGGGGCCGATGAACGCCGCTGGTGGTCAAGGAAGGTGCCGTAAACGGCTGAACGGTATGTGAATGCCAGCCTCCGACCGATAGTGCAACCATACAGCAGAATATTGGCGAGGAATTCGTCTTCATGGACGACATTTCGCGCCCCCATCGTGCACATCTTGTGAATGACTTCCCTCATGATAACGACATGGCTCGACTAGAGTGGCCAGCGTGTTCTCCAGATATGAACCGTATCGAACATGGCTGGGATGGATTGAAAAGGGCTGTTTATGGTGGACGTGACCCACCGAATCGCCGTTGGGGAGTGGGACAATCTGGATCAACAGTGCCTTGATGAACTTGTGGATAGCATGCCACGACGAATACAGGCATGCATCAATGTAAGAGGACGTGCTGCTGAGTATGAGAGGTACCGGTGTGTACAGCAATCTGGACCACCACCTCCGAAGGTCTCATTGTATGGTGGTACAACATGCAATGTGTGGTTTTCATGAGCAATAAAAAGGGCGGAAATGATGTTTATGTTGATCTCTATTCCAATTTTCTGTACAGGTTCCGGAACTCTCGAAACCGAGATGATACAGAACTTTTTTTGATGTGTGTATATAATAAATCCATAAATTAGATACAGATGAATAGCTTTCAGAGATGATAGCTACAGTACAATGCTATCATCTGAGATATAGTTTCTTGACACTGTATGAAGGGTTTAAAAGTTGTTAACTCTAAAGTTACGGTGAAAATGTTTAATCACTGTAAAATATTACCTCATGCAGTTTTTAAGATATTGCAAATATTATTGTTTCATTGGTTGCACCTCAGCTTTCTGAGACTGCAGATGTATTTATATTTGCTCTTTTATTTGACTGAGATTTATTATATAATTTATAGGAGCCGTAAGTAGTCATATTTCAGACTGATTTCAAGCCCGCCATTCTGCACGCGGGCTAAGTACGCTGTTCACAGGCTCTGTGGGGGTTATGCATTTCCGTCAAAGTGTTCCTCGCCTTTGCACTTGGTCGGACGAGCCAGCTACACAGTCTCTACGTCTAGCAGAGCCAGCCACAGTGCACACTGGCCTCTGGGCCCACTAGCGTTCAACTGCACAAACAAATTCACCTCCTACCAATTCTTGGCAGCCAAATAATTCGACTGCATGCGCGTAACGTTACACATTGCCATACTCTGACATGTTACGAAGTGTCAAGTGAGTATGTGTGTCAAGAAGATTACTGTGATGAATGATTGTACAGTGTAGTGTTGGGTTTATTTTGTTACAGATGAAGGGTAGGGGCGGGTAAAACCTGGTGCTGCCGCGTAGTCCACCCCTCTCTGAAAGGACCACGGCGACCATCAAACTTTACATCCTCCACAGATGGATGGATGGTCATCAACATTGTCACATGCCCTCACTTCATGAGAGATTACAAAGACGTTTGTTATATCATCCAGGACTTTATGCTGGCCAAATACTGCCACCTCCAGGATTAGAACTGGCTAACCCCCGAGTCAAGTGCCACAGCAAAGGTGTGCACCAGCGACCTCGGACACAGAGGTGGTTTCCGCACATATAGAGGAATAATATATTTATTTATATGTATCTAACCTGTTTAGACTAGAGCCACTACATCTTTCATTACGTTCATTTTGAAGAACATATTACAAGTCTAATATACAATTTTATAAAACATAGCCCTACACTGAGTTGACAAAAGTCATTGGCTAGAGATATACACATATACAGATGGAGCAGTATCGCCTACACAAACTCTAAAAGGGATATGCATTGGTGGAGCTGTCATTTGTACTTAGGTAATTCAGGTGAAAATAATTCCGACGTGATTATGGACGCACGACGGCAATCAACAGACTTTGAACACGGAATGGTACTTGCAGCTAGATGCAACGGACAATCCATTTTGGAAATTGTTACGAAATTCAGTATTACAAGAACCGAAGTGTAAAGTCTGTGTCGACAATACCACATTTCAGGCATTACTTCTCACCACGGACAACGCAGTGGCTGACGGCCTTCACGTAATCACCGAAGAACAGCGGCGTTTGCGCAGAGTTGTCAGTACTAACAGACAAGCAACACTGCGTGAGGTAACCGCAGAAATCAATGTGGGACATACGACAAGCGTATGGGTTAGGACAGTGTGGCGAAAATTAGCGTTAATGGGATATGGCAGCAGACGACCGACGCACGTGTCTTTGGTAACAGCATGACATCGCCTGCAGTGCTCGTGGCAATATCAGTTGGGCCCTGGACGAAGGGAGAACCGTCACCTGGTTAGATGAGTCCCAATGTCAGTTGGTAAGAGCTAATGGTAGGCTTGTAGTGCGGCGCAGACCACAAGACACCATGGACTCAAGCTGTCAACAAGGTGTTGAGCAAACTGGTGGTGGCTCGATAATGGAGTGGGCTGTGTTCACATGGAATGGACTGGATCTTCTGGCCCAAGTGAACCTATAATAGACTGGAAATGGTTTTGTTCGACTACTTGGAGGCCATTTGAAGCCACTCATGACCTCAAGTTCTCAAACGACTATAGAATTTCTACGGATGCCAATGTGCCATGTCACCGTCGATTGGTTTAAACATTCTGGACGGTTTGAGCGAATGGTTTAGCAATACAGATCGTCCGACATGTATGCCATCGAATATCTATGGCCGATCATAAAGATGTCAGTTCATACACAAAATCCTGCACTAGCAATACTCCCGCAAGTATGGAAGACGATAGGGACAGCATGTTTCAATATTTGTGCAGGGGACTTCAAACGACTTGTTCAGTCTATGTCACATCGAGTTGCTGCACCATGCCGGGCAAAAGGAGGTCTAACACGATGTTAGGTGATACAGCACGACTGCTGTCACCTCAGTGACTCTCGCAAATAGCTTAGCGCTATAGCATTCCGCTTCCGGTACTCGGGCAGGTGAGCCGATTCCGAATCGAATCCCACCCGGCCTATTAACAACCAGGGAAAGTGTGCTGGATGCGGTTTTTGGGTAGTTTGACGTCTGACTAGGTGAGTACCGGCCTGGTACCCGTGTCACACGTCTGTTACACGGTTCGGGAATACTTTAATAAACGTTATTACGCCAGCCGGTGAGGCCGAGCGGTTCTAGGCGCTTCAGTCTGGAACCGCGCGACCGCTACGGTCGCAGGTTCGAATCCTGCCTCGGGTATGGATGTGTGTGATGTCCTTAGGTTAGTTAGTTTTAGTAGTTCTAAGTTCTAGGGGACTGATGACCTCAGATGTTAAGTCCCATAGTGCTCAGAGCCATTTGAACCATTTTTTTAAACGTTATTACACTTTCACGTTGGATAACATTAGACGCAGTGCTAAAGAATTTAACTCTCAAAATGGTTCAAATGGCTCTAAGCACTATGGGACTTAACATCTGAAGTCATCAGTCCCCTAGACTAAGAACTAACTAACCTAAGTCCCAGTTGGGTGGAAGACGAAGGGAGAGCAGGGGGAGAATTGGGGCAGAGGCGGCAGGGAGTGCACCATCTAGCACTATCACTGCCAAATACGGAACAACATGGCGACCCCATGAAGATATGGGATAAGGCTAAGAAAAAAGAAGATGATAACGTTATTTTTATAGTGCGGAAAGGGGGAAAAATAATTATTTACCAGTTAATTTCGTTCAAGAGAAGTAAACAATAAAGAATATGTACAAGAAGGTCGATTTAAACTATGAGCGCTACCAGTGGAGAAGGGGTGGAAGAGGGTGAGTGAGAGAGGGGGGGGGGAGATGGGGTGGGATAGAGAGACAGAGAGAGAGAGAGAGAGAGAGAGAGAAAGAAAGTGATAAAGCAATTAATGAAGAGTGAGGAGGAACAAGAGAGAAAGTGATAAAGCAATTAATGAAGAGAGAGGGGAAAGAAAGTGGCATGACTGATTGAGAAGTGAACAGAGAAAGAAGCGTAAATGGGAGAAGATGCGAACATTTGCTCTGCTGTGTGGAGGGAAAATTGTCCAAATGCGTTATTTTTGGAGGAAGCTTTGTGGGGGTGACTGAACGTAGTGATTCAGCTTCTTCGTAAAAGCAACATGTTACTGAATTGTGCGAATAGAGCGGGGTAACGTTCCAGAGGGGGGCGGCACCAAGAGAGGAGTGCTTTGGATGAGAATGCAACAAAAACAAATAATTTTTTAGAGTGACTGCGCGTTCTTCCTTTTCTACATTGCGTTAGTATTATTGTAATATTAGATGTAAGAAAGGAAATGATACGTTTTGCATCTCACCTTTATTTTTATATTTGTACAGTTTAATTATCAAAAACTGAACCGAAGAATTTCCTCTACAAAAAAATTGAACTAATCGTTCGTGTTATTAACATAAATAACGCTTCTTCATTTTCTTGTAATACACATGCAATTCTTATTTCAGGAAAATAAACTTAAATTCTGTAGCAGTTGTTGGAATTCGGCTCTTCAATTTCCCCAATTCTAATTGCAGTTCAAATTATATATAACATACCATAAATAAAATGTTTTGGAAGAAGAATTAAAAGCAATTTTTGTTGTTTAAAAAGATAAGTTCCTGTGGATACAAAATGTTTATTGATATAGTCGGTCATTTTATCATCATTATCATCATTTTCTTCTTCTTCTTATTATTATTAATTCCTTGGTTAATATAAATAATTTGTAGGATATACAGATAATGGTTAAGCTAACTATCAACTTTTACCGAGGGAAATGGCGCAGTGGTTAACAAACTAGACTCGCATTCGGGACGGCGAGGGTTCAAACCCATCTCCGGCCATCCTGATTTAGGTTTTCCGTGATTTCCCTGAATCGTTTCAGGCAAATGCCGGGATGGTTCCTTTGAAAGGGCACGGCCGATTTCTTTCACCATCCTTCCCTAGTCCGAGCTTCTGCTCCGTCTCTAATGACCTCGTTGTCGACGGGTCGTTTAACACTTATCTCCTCCTCCTCCATCAACTTTTGTAAAACCTTCAGTTTCTTGTGTTACAATTCAACATAACATTAATTTTTCTTTAAAAAAATATCTCAGTTGGTAGAGCAGCCGCACGTGAAAGGAAAAGGTTCCAGGTTCGAATCCTAGACCAGCAAACGGTTTCAATTTGCGAGAAAGTTCCAACCAAGGAGTTTGCTAATGTTTTTGTTTCATTGATTTGCAGACCTACAGTGTTGGATAAACACAAGGATTCGTTGTTAGTTCCGTCTTGTGATCTCAGTACCTGTGTCGTATTGGACTACGTCGCAATAGTGGAGAGTACACACACACGAGGCCTGTAACGCTCTGTTTCCAACTTAGAACTCATTGTTTACGGCTCTTGAAAGTGATGAAATTGTAATTTTTCACGAGCAGCATTCGTGCCTATTTTGTTAGTAGGTCTCCAGACTCATGGATTCCCTTATATGGCCGGCCGGTGTGGCCGTGCTGTTCTAGGCGTTTCAGTCTGGAACCGCGTGACCGCTACGGTCGCAGGTTCGAATCCTGCCTCGAGCATGGATGTGTGTGATGTCCTTAGGATGGTAGGATGGTTAGGTTTAAGTAGTTCTAAGTTCTAGGGGACTGATGACCACAGATGTTAAGTCCCATAGTGCACAGAGCCATTTGAACCAGTTGAACCAGTCCCTTATATGGGGTTACGTGTAGGACCTTGTGTACGTGCCTCCTTTGTCGAAAATTATTCCACTATGAATCCATAATACGCCCATGGCCAAGGGGTAGATTCTTTGATTAGTAATCAAAACGTCCTCGGTCCCAGGTTCGAAAAGCGCCACGGTTTAAATTTTGATTAATAGTCAGCATTGGCGGCCGAAGACTTTCGGCACACGAAACACCCTCATTCTGCCAAAGACCTTGTCAAAGAGGGCGGAGAAGTGGACGGAGTTTCAGGGCACTCTCTTGTCCCTGGGGTGGGAAATTGTCCCTAAAATCGGAAGAATTAGTAACGATCAAAGGCAGGAGGATGTAGACGGCAATGGAAACCACTACATTAAATATACATAATGTGTGTCCACAGGACATGTGGGCTGTAACTGAAATAGTGTCATGATGATCTCTCCACTGACAAAAGATTCCGGAATAGTCCCCCACTCGGATCTCTGGGAGGGAGCTGCCAAGTGTGAGGTGACCATAAGAAAAAGATTGCATAACCAACGAAAGGATAACATTCTAAAAGTCGGGGGGTGGGGGGGGGGGGAGGGGTGAAATGTTGGGAGCTTGAACGTGGTCGCAAAGCTAGAAAATCAAAAAATAGAAATGCAAAGGCTCAATCTAGATATACGAGGGGTCAGTGAAGTGAAATGGAAAGAAGACAAGGATTTCTTGTCGGATGTGTATAGGGTAAAATCAACAGCAGCAGAAAATGGTATAAAACGGGAATAGGATTCGTTATGAATGGGACAGTGTGTTACTATGAACAGTTCAGTGACAGGCTTGTTCACATCAGAATCGATAGCAAACCAACACCGTCAACGATAGTTCAGTCATACATGCCGATGTCGCAAGCCGAAGATGTAGAGATAGAGAAAGTATATGAGGACATACATAAAAGGGAAATGAAAATCTAATAGTCATAGGCGACTGGAATGCAGTTTTAGGGGAAGGAGTAGAAGAAAAGGTTACAGGAGAATATGGGCTTGGGACAAGGCATGAGAGACGAGAGAGACTAATTGAGTTCTGTAATGAATTTCAACTAGTAATAGCGAATACTCTGTTCAAGAACCACAAGAGGAGGAGGTATACTTGGAAAAGGCCAGGTGATTCGGGAAGATTTCAGTTGGATTACATCATGGTCAGGCAGAGATTTCGAAATCAGAAATTGTACGGCATACCCAGGAGCAGAAATAGACTCAGATCACAATGTAGTAGCGATGAAGAATAGGCAGAAGTTTAAGAGATTAGTCAGGAAGTATCAATAGGCAAAGAAGTAGGATACAGAAGTATTAAGGAATGGCGAGATACGGTTGAAGTTCTCTAAGGCTATAGACACAGCAATAAGGAGTAGCTTAGTAGGCAGTACAGTTACAAAGGAATGGCCATCTCTAAAAAGGGCAATCACAGTAATTGGAAAGAAAAACATAGGTACAAAGAAGGTAACTGCGAAGAAATCATGAGTAACAGAAGACATACTTAAGTTAATAGATGAAAGAAGAAAATACAAAAATGATCAGGGAAATTCAGGAATACAGAAATACAAGGCGCTGAGGAATGAAATAAAAGGGAAATGCTGGGTTTCTAATACGGAATGACTGCATAAAAAATGTGAAGTAATCGAAAAAGAAATGATTGTCGGAAGGATTGACTCATCATACAGGAAATTCAAAACAACATTCGGTGAAAATAAAAGAAATGGTGGTAACATGAAGAGTGCAGCGGGAATTCCACTGTTAAATGCAGAGGAGAGAGCGGATAGGTGTAAAGACTACATTGAAGGCCTCTACTGTGGGGGGGGGGGGGGGATTTGTTTGATGTGATAGAAGAAGAAAGAGGAGTCGATTTAGAACAGATAGGGGATCCAGTATTAGACTCGGAATTTAAGGGAGCTTTGGAAGATTTAATATCAAATAAGACAGAAGGGATGGATAACTTTCTACCAGAATTTCTAAAATCATTGGGGGAAGTGGCAACAAAACGACTATTCACATTGCTGTGTAGAATGTATGAGTCTGCGATATACCACCTGACTTTCAGAAAAATATCATTCACACAATTCTGAAGACTGGAAGAGCTGACGAGTGCGAGAATTATCGCACAATCAGCTTAATACCTCATGCGCCGAAGTTAGTAACTGGAATAATACACAGAAGAATTGGAAAGAAAACTGAGGATGGGCTAGAAGACTATTAGTTTGGCTTTAGGAAAGGTAAAGGCATCAAAGAGGCAATTCTGACGTTGCAGTTAATAATGGAAGCAAGACTATTAAAAGTCAAGACACGTTTATAGGATTTGTCGACCTCGAAAAAGCGTTCGACAATGTAAAATGGTGCAAAATGTTTGAAATTCTGAGAAAAGTAGGGATAAGCTATAGGGAGAGACGGGTCATATGCAATATGTACAAGAGCCAAGAGGGAATAGTAAGAGTGGACGAACAAGAACGAAGTGCTCGGATTAAAAAGGGTGTAAAACATGGATGCAGTCTTTCGCCTCTACTGTACATCGAAGAAGCAATGATGGAAATAAAATAAAGGTTCAAGAGTGGAATTAAAATTCAAGGTGAAAGGATATCTATGATACGATTCGTTGATGACATAGCTATCCTGTATGAAAGTGAAGAAGAGTTGCATGATCTCCTAAATGGAATGAACAGTCTAATGGGTGCCGAATAAGGATTGAGGGTAAATCGAAGAAAGACGAAAGTAATGAGAAGTAGCAGGAATGATTACAGCGAGAAATTTAACATCAGGATTGATGGTCACGAAGTAGATGAAGGTAAGAAATTCTGCTACCTAGGCAGCAAAGTAACCAATAACGGACGGAGCAAGGAGGACATCAAAAGCAGACTAGCAATGGCAAAAAAGGCATTCCCGGCCAAGAGAAGCCTACTAGCATAACACATTGGCCTTAATTTGAGGAAGAAACTCCTGAGACTGTAAGTTTGGAGCACAGCATCGTATGGTAGTGAAACGTGGACTGTGGGAAAACGGGAACAGAAGAGAATCGAATCATCTGAGACGTGGTGCTACAAGCGAATGTTGAAAATTAGGTGGACTGATAAGGTAGGGAATGAGCAGGTTCTGTGCAGGATCGCAGAGGAAGGATCAAAAGGAGAAGGGACAGAATGATAGGACATCCTCAGGGAATGACTTCCATGGTAGCAGAGAGAGCTGTAGAGGTCAAAACTGTGGAGGAAGATAGAGACTGGAGCACAGATAATTGAGGGCGTAGGTTGCAACTGCTACTCTGAGATGACATGAGAGGAATTCGTGGCGGGCCGCATCAAGCTATTCAGAAGAGTGATGACAAAGAATAAGAAAAAAAAACACTTGTTGTGGTGATTCCAACACACATTGCACATATGGCATGAGATGATTACCACTTATATCTTGACCGTATGACGAAGGGGACTCAACACTAGTGAAGTATGTATATGAAAAAATAGTTTTCTGTTATATTTTCTGTATGTCTTAGCGATGTAATGCTATCATTTTAGTAGCTACGACAAATCCTATATTTATTTTGGATTGCTCCGTTTTAACCAGTTAAACGTGATGAGAGTATCCAAAGCGAAAGAGGAGGATATTAGCAGGTGCTGCTACCTCTTTAACATAATAACTGGAAATAAGTTTGGTTCAGTCAGTACGAGTTACTAGGCACAGAAGAATCAGTCTCTGAAGAGCTCTGCGGTTAGTGTGAGCGAGCGACACGGTTGTCATAAGGATTTCGTCTGCTGCTTGTGAGCACAGACAATTAGACGTGCGTTAATTGTACCGCTAAGAGCACATACCCGTTGAATGGCGGTGGAAGACCAGTCAGCTATTTCTATCCTCAGGGCCTCCGATTTGACCATCAGTTATAAAGAAGGCAGCAGATACGAAATAATCCACCATGAGTTGTTCACAGCGAATATTAGCAAAAACCACATAGTGAGAATCGAAAGATGAGGTGGCGCACGGAAAATATACTTGACCGAAAAGTCTGAATAGTAGGATACAAATCCTGATTAGGTTAACTCCATACTTCAAAATCTTCCTTAAGTTATCCTGCAAAGCTATGACAGACATTTTTTTTTACACAAAACCAAAAAGCTGCTATGAAACTTCAGTTTGATGACAAAAGTTTCGACTGTTCCGTTATTTGTGGCCAGACGAGGTCCTCTTTCTCTCCATGCCACAACATCAGAGACTCTGAAACTTCCTGGCAGATTAAAACTGTGTGCCGCACCGAGACTCGAACTCTGCAAGGTTCGCAGGAGAGCTTCTGTAAAGTTTGGAAGGTAGGAGACGAGGTACTGGCAGAAGTTAGGCTGTGAGGACGGGGCGTGAGTCGTGCTTGGGTAGCTCAGTTGGTAGAGCACTTGCCCGCGAAAGGCAAAAGGTCCCGAGTTCGAGTCTCGGTCCGGCACACAGTTTTAATCTGCCAGGAAGTTTCATATCAGCGCACACTCCGCTGCAGAGTGAAAATCTCATTCAGGAATCAGAGACTCTGATTGCAACGCAGCTGATTGCCGTGCGTGGGACCTCGGTTCGATTCCCGGCCAGATAGGAGATTTTATCCGCTCGGGGACTGGATGTTGATTGCCATTATCTCCATTGCGATAGACGCGCAAGTTGCCGAAGTGGCGTCAAATATAAAGACTTGTACTAGGCGGCCGAACAACCCCAAATGGGTAGCCGAGCGGTTCTAGGCGCTACAGTCTGGAACCGCGCGACCGCTATGGTCGCAGATTCGAATCCTGCCTCGGGAATGGATGTGTGTGATGTCCTTAGGTTAGTTAGGTTTAAGTAGTTCTAAGTTCTAGGGGACTGATGACTTTAGAAGTTAAGTCCCATAGTGCTCAGAGCCATTTGAACCAACCCCAAATGGGGCGTCATTGAATTGAATTCTCACGGTCACAGTGTGCGCACAGCTCCGTAATTCCTATTTGTTCATTGCCATGTCTCCTTGATGTTGCAATTTTCGCGAACTATAGTCTAAATTCAGTAACGTATGTGAACAACATGGATAATAATATTAGCAGAATGTCTGTTCTTAATGATGCGTAAACTAACTGCTTACATTCCTTTCCATGAGGACTATATACCCCCACGTATGGTTCTTGGCGCACATCGCCACGTGCGAAGATCGTGTTTCTAGAACGACTGACATGTGCACCGTAGTACAAGCAACCAGGGACCTGTTTCACCATTCTCTAGATCAGTGGTTCCCATCCTTTACATCTGAGTACAATCACACCACATACTCGTTCGTCCCCCCCCCCCCCTCAACCCTCCCCACGCTACCATTGGTGCCTAACTTAACTTAACAATGGGAGAGAATATTTTTTGAACTTTTTTTTTTAAATCACGAAAAATAAATGGTATGTATTGCATTGTATGTTAACCGGGGACCTAGAAACGACGAAGAGGCTCCGTCCCCGCCGCAGCCGCAGTGGTCCACAACCCCACGACGACTACCGCAGTCCACTTCACCCCTCCGCGGCCCCACACCGAACCACTCTCTCAGGGTTATTGTGCGGTTCGGCCCCCGGTGCACCCCCCAGGGAACGTCTCACACCAGACGAGTGTAACCCCTATGTTTGCGTGCTAATGGTGGTGTACGCGTACGTGGAGAACTTGTTTGCTCTGCAATCGCCGACGTAGTGTAGCTGATGTGGAATAAGGGGAACCAGTCCGCATTCGTCGAGGCAGATGGAAAACCGCCTAAAAACCATCCACAGACTGGCCGGCTCACCGGACCTCGACACAGGTACGCCGGGCGGATTCGTGCCGGGAACCAGGCGCTCCTTCCCAATGCGGAAAGCCGTGCGTTCGACCGCACCGCTAACGGGGCAGGCAAATCATATGTAGTAGCTTATGTAGACATTTTATTAAACCAAGACTAATGAGGCGAAGCGCCAATTGGCACTGCTTATTTTTAACAATCTTTTTTTTTTTTAATATAGAATGACACATCGCTAGTGGTACTGCAGCTCCTTCTCAAAAAAGAAACCTAACTATCCAAACTGAGGTATCGAAACTGTTCGTTACAAGCATGCTTCCGTCGCACCACATCCGTTCCTAGCAACATTTGCTTCACACATCCCCTACACTCCCATTTAAAATGAACCAAATTGAAATGTGTGCCCAATACGTAGCCTTAAATTTCATAAGATACATTCCGCGTGAATCACTAGTAATGTTACTTTGTTCTCCTATGAACTACTGTATTACATCTGCTTTTACGTCTTTAACGTGACCCTCGTCCACACTGTGTCTCCAAAAGAATGCCTATGTTGCACTCTAGCTGTGCCGCAGCTCAAGAGAACCGAAGGCAGAAGAATGGGTACACCGTGCATGTGAAGGTTAGCGGTGTGCTTACATGCAAGTTAGTCCACTGCAGATGCTCTCTTACGGGACTATAGACACGTGGTACAAATACTGACGTTGTCTGCGAACCGTGTTAGGCTGTGCAGGTCGGGAAATGGCAACCGCTACACCAGCAGAAATTCAGTTGTTGTCGAGCTCTCGTTCGTGAGAGCACTCACGTGAATTATCTGTCGGCAATGGCCGGCGTTACAAGCGAGCCGCCTCTGCTGGAGCATTTCGCGTTAACTGGAAATCGTGCGCCAGGCTGCATACGACTGGAGCACAAACACCAACGCAGCTGGCAAAGCCGCTGGGTCTTTGTCCTGGTTACGAGCTTCCAATTGCACACACCGCAAGCCGTCTGCAATCTGACCGCGACGCCAACGCAAGCACTTCAACCGAAAGCTCTTTAGTAACTCGCAGCTAAAGCCCTGCTGACCCTACTGCAGTTAAGTGCGCACTCGGACAACAATTACTTCGCATCACCTGCGATCCCTAGCGACGTGGATGTTATCCGGCAAAGCGAACTCATCACCTGCCCAGCTTGAAGGTATAGGGGTGTTCACCACAGAGAAGCAAGGAGGGGAGGTAGCCACTGCGTACACTCCAATATTCTTACGCCTGCAGAGCGAAAATTATTTAAACCGGCAGACTCTGGGAGGTTCCAAGGGACACCAAACCGAACATTTTTCTCGAATTATGTTAATTAAAGGTGGAGGGTCTATCAAGCCTACCACAACAAAGGTCAAAATTTAATAATGATTGTGGTGTTGCTCACGCTGCTAAATACTGCACTTTCGGGCAACAACAAAGTTATTATGTGGCAGGTGTCATTAAAGCACAGTTAATAAAGTCATTTCATGTAATAATGAGTAAACTAGGCACTCATCTTTTCGTGTTTCCCACGCTGGTCTCGTTGTAAAATCATGGTTGAATCGTCGAAAATCTAAGTGGTGATGATTCCAAGCTCGGATGCAAAGAGGCCTAGGTTTTATTCTGCTATGTTCAAAAGTTTTATAGACGTGTTTCACAAACCATTCTCGAAGATTAAACCTTAGAAAGTTAGCACAATGGTGATGTAAAAAAATAATCAGCACTCCGAATTTAAGTTAACTTCCTTTTTATTGCTTTTGTTGCAAAATCACGTAACACACAAAACATCACTTCACAATACAAAACATACTAGAAAACATCTTCCGCACTGTTAAAGTTCACATTTTTATAAGCTGACTACAATATGCGTCTCTCCAACATGACGTCCAAGACTTGACTTTTTCAAGGTCCGACTCTCTAACAACTACTAATCTCTTACGCGCCCAAAAATCAGAGTTACAAGTACGTCAAAAATCATAGTGACAAAAGAAAGAATACACATAAGGATAATATCATTGCAATATAAACATATCGCTGTATCGAAGTGCCTCTACATTAATAAAATCAGATCTGAATGTTGTCTCAGAAATATGTCAACTACTTTAAGAAACACATTAGAATATTGCTGGTATCGAGAGGTTCAGTTGAGGTGCCGTAATGGTTACGTAATTCAAGTACCATTACAAGGGGGAGAAAGGAAAGGAAAGGAAAGGAAAGGAAAGGAAAGGAAAGGAAAGGAAAGGAAAGGAAAGGGAAGGGAAGGGAAGGAACTATTGATCAAATGCATCGGGACTTTACGCGGAACCAGCGACGACGAGTGAAAATGTGCGCCTGACCAGTATTTGAATCCGGGATCTCCAGATGACTAGGCAATTGCGTTAACTACTGCGCTATCTGGAGTCAGTGTTTAATGCAGTTGTGCGGACTGTCACAGCACGCCTCCTGAACGACCCACATTCCCACCTGCGCCACTTACCTGCAGTCTCTGTGCTGCATACCCGCTGCTTTCCCGCAGGAGGTCCAACGTAATTGTGCGTCCGCACTGAAGTAGGTGGATCCATTGCCCATCGAGGCGAATCGGTTATATGAACATGTCCGAAACAACTGCCACCACGCATTCATACCGGGTGATCAAAAAGTCAGTATAAATTTGAAAACTGAATAAATCACGGAATAATGTAGATAGAGAGGTACAAATTGACACACGTGCTTATCATCCACCAATTAAACTAGGCGACTGTATAAAAATTTAATTTATTAATCACAAATACCACAGGTCACAATCTGTTGTCAGTTTTATTGACTGAGCTAGTAAACAGAATTTATGACACAGGAATCTGGCCTCAAGTACTACTGAAGACCATCTTACTTTATCTAAAAGGTGCAACGCAAAAGAATGCAAAGACTATAGGAGAATTAATTTTGTCAGTCATGTAAAAGGCTGTAACGAGTGTCATACTAAGGAGAACTGGAAAGAAAATCGAGGAAGATATTGGGGAAGAACAGTTTGAGTTCAGAAAGGGTAAAGGAACAAGAGATGATATAGAACGTATGAGGGTGACTGGATAATGAATGACAGCAATGAACATGGGAGTGTACTGCTAAGAATGTTGGTACAGAAAGATGTTGGTAAAGACTGGGAAGATAAAAGGTTAATAATAAAGGGGATGTTTATAAAGCAAAAGTTGACAGAGTAGGGAATGAGGAGACGGAAGAGATCAGCACTGGAAGGAGTGTAACACTAGGATGCTTTATGTCAGCGAAACTATTCAGCTATGGAAGAGAACTGATAGGATGCAAGAATTGGAGGAGAAAGGATAAAAACTATAAAAAAAGCCGATGATGAAGCAGTACTGGCGGAATCAGAACAGGAAGAAGGCGCAAAGAGTGTGGAATGGGGATAAATAGAGGAAAGGCAAAAGTGATGAGAATAAGGAAGATAGAAGCTTCAGTTAACATAATTCTAGACGGAAAAACAGTACAAGATGAACGTTTCTATTATTCTTGAAGAATCATGTTTGCCAAGATCGCTAGTAATTCCTTTTATTACTATTAGCGGTTTCGACAGACCTACTTTGTCATCATCGGATCGTGCATTATTCGGTGTTCATTCTTTTTACAACAATGAAAGTCACACAGAGATGTTGCGTCAAATTGTAATAAAATGTTTCAACATCACTATGCAACTTTCAGTGCTGTAAATAGCAAGCACATCTAATAATGGTACAAGTGCCGATGATGACAGCACACATATGTCGAAATACGTAATAGTAATAAAAAGAATGCCAGCGATCTTGGCAAACTCGATTCTTCAAGAATAATATACTTTCAGATTGCCCCAAATGATTGACCCGATGTCAGACATACATAAAATCCTTTCTGTACCGGGAAGTTTAATGACATGGAAAAGAAGGCGCACAGAAGAAATAAGGAAGAATAATTTCTACGGGAAATAGAGCATCTGGAAAGGTGAAGCAGTTACTAATATCTGGAAGAATACCATTAGGAACTGAGGAAAATATTTGCTATATTTTTTGTCTCGAGGGTAGTGTTATATAGCAGTGAATCATGGACAGTTAAAAACAAAGAAGAAAGATATGTAGAACGTTTTGAAATGTGGCTTTGGAGAAGATCCTACTGCGAAGTTAGCCAACAAACTTAAGAATGGGGAAGTAATGAAGATAATAGGGAAAAAACGAAGATTATTGGAAGTGACCAGAAAGAGGAAAATATCTTGGCTGGGACACATACTACCTAGGAAGATGCTGCAGGAAATAATTATTGACGAAAAAGTGGAAGTAATGAGAGGAAAAGGTAAGAAAATAGTTGGAATATTGGACGACATTAGAAAAGGATGTTCTTACAGACAGATCAAGGAAGCTGCTCAAAACAGGGCACGATGGAGGACCTCCAGTTGAAGCCTGTCATAAGACAATACACTAAAGAAGGATGTTCTAATATCAGCAAAGAGCAAAGCCTGACCGCATGTTTCCTGCCAACAAGCAAGCGACCACAACGAAAAAAAGAGCTAAACCTTTAATTAATTTCCAAAGAAGACCGATTGCCTTCATTTAGAATAGAAATCCAGAGCCCCTAGCAGGAGAAACAGGCAATCTACAACCAGTCCTACCTAGAGATACACTCCTGGAAATGGAAAAAAGAACACATTGACACCGGTGTGTCAGACCCACCATACTTGCTCCGGACACTGCCAGAGAGCTGTACAAGCAATGATCACACGCACGGCACAGCGGACACACCAGGAACCGCGGTGTTGGCCGTCGAATGGCGCTAGCTACGCAGCATTTGTGCACCGACGCCGCCAGTGTCAGCCAGTTTGCCGTGGCATACGGAGCTCCATCGCAGTCTTTAACACTGGTAGCATGCCGCGACAGCGTGGACGTGAACCGTATGTGCAGTTGACGGACTTTGAGCGAGGGCGTATAGTGGGCATGCGGGAGGCCGGGTGGACGTACCGCCGAATTGCTCAACACGTGGGGCGTGAGGTCTCCACAGTACATCGATGTTGTCGCCAGTGGTCGGCGGAAGGTGCACGTGCCCGTCGACCTGGGACCGGACCGCAGCGACGCACGGATGCACGCCAAGACCGTTGGATCCTACGCAGTGCCGTAGGGGACCGCACCGCCACTTCCCAGCAAATTAGGGACACTGTTGCTCCTGGGGTATCGGCGAGGACCATTCGCAACCGTCTCCATGAAGCTGGGCTACGGTCACGCACACCGTTAGGCCGTCTTCCGCTCACGCCCCAACATCGTGCAGCCCGCCTCCAGTGGTGTCGCGACAGGCGTGAATGGAGGAACGAATGGAGACGTGTCGTCTTCAGCGATGAGAGTCGTTTCTGCCTTGGTGCCAATGATGGTCGTATGCGTGTTTGGCGCCGTGCAGGTGAGCGCCACAATCAGGACTGCATACGACCGAGGCACACAGGGCCAACACCCGGCATCATGATGTGGGGAGCGATCTCCTACACTGGCCGTACACCACTGATGATCGTCGAGGGGACACTGAATAGTGCACGGTACATCCAAACCGTCATCGAACCCATCGTTCTACCATTCCTAGACCGGCAAGGGAACTTGCTGTTCCAACAGGACAATGCACGTCCGCATGTATCCCGTGCCACCCAACGTGCTCTAGAAGGTGTAAGTCAACTACCCTGGCCAGTAAGATCTCCGGATCTGTCCCCCACTGAGCATGTTTGGGACTGGATGAAGCGTCGTCTCACGCGGTCTGCACGTCCAGCACGAACGCTGGTCCAACTGAGGCGCCAGGTGGAAATGGCATGGCAAGCCGTTCCACAGGACTACATCCAGCATCTCTACGATCGTCTCCATGGGAGAATAGCATCCTGCATTGCTGCGAAAGGTGGATATACACTGTACTAGTGCCGACATTGTGCATGCTCTGTTGCCTGTGTCTATGTGCCTGTGGTTCTGTCAGTGTGATCATGTGATGTATCTGACCCCAGGAATGTGTCAATAAAGTTTCCCCTTCCTGGGACAATGAATTCACGGTGTTCTTATTTCAATTTCCAGGAGTGTATTAATAAAAGCAATGGCTGTACGCATTTCATTTTCGCAGTTTAATGTCATTTTTGTGTTGATTTTTTATCGATACTCCATCATAGCGGGAGGCCGTAATGTGGGTGTCCGCTGCCTTCATTCGATGTGAAAACCATTTTCAATTTCCCTCTCTGAATTCGGGCAAAAAATTTCATTTTTTTCCGTGCCAGTGTTTCCATTATCCCAGATACAAACATAGTTTCAATCGTCCGGTTCCTTCCAAGAATTTCGAGGTGTTTCGTTTGGTTATCAAGCTAATACTCTAACCGGAAATGCCCCTCCTAGATTTCCCACCTGGCAGTACGTTTGTCCCACTCTTAGCTTTCTGGGATTTTCGGCTAAAAAGAATGGTTATCTACAACAAATTGTCAAAATTTTATGACAGACGTAAAAAGAAGACTGTGACTGACGTTTCAGCGAACCGAGAAGTGGAGGCGCCATATCCCGTACTGGCTGTACACCGGCAACAGTGACTCCCGCTACTGCGAACAATCAATCGCAAAGTTAAATCACTATGAAAAATGCTCCTATCGTAGCACAAAAAAGACGAACATGTGCTGGGCAGATTTAGAGATGCATAAGAAGGCAACTAACTTTTCGACCTATATGGCAGTAGTAACAAAACCACCCGTAGAAATTTTATCTCCCTACAAAAAAGTTTTTAGCTATCAAAAATGGTTCAAATGGCTCTAAGCACTATGGGACTTAACATCTGAGGTCATTAGTCCCCTAGACTTAGAACTACTTAAACCTAACTAAGGATATCACACATATTCATGTCCGAGGCAGGATTCGAACCTGCGACCCTAGCAGCTGCTCGGTTCCGGACTGAAGCGCCTAGAAGCGCCAGGCTACAGCGGCGGTCTCTTACCTGTTACATGTGTGCTCCTCATCCATATGTTATTGTTTACTATGGTTAGCGAATCTTCTGGATTTTAGCAAATAACCAGGGACCTTGGCCTACAAATTGCAAGGTACAGGTGTGCAAACAACTTGCAGCTGAGAGAGTTCACTGCGTTGGGGAAGTAGGGTTAACTCGTAAAAGCGCACATACGTCAAAATATTTCGATTTAAATGTCTTTGAATCTGACAGGTAAGTCGATTCCCTTCCATTACATGCCGATCAGTGTCCAGGACACATTCGACTTTTTTTGTGCTACGATAGGAACATTTTTCACTATGGTTTCCAACTGTTACTGTAACATAACTTTGACATTAGACACCACAGCTTGACAACCGATGTAGATCTCTGCCGATGACTGATCCGGTATAGGTTTTTTTATTGTCTTTCGAATCATGGTGCATATATCGCGGCAACGCATAAAGCTTTCACAAAACAACAGGACGACCACTCATTACATATATATGTCTAACTCCTTCCAAAAGTTGATCCGATTAGCACGAGTTTGAAGCTTCCGTGCGTAAAAACTCACAAAAATGTTTTTTGCACGTAAAATCCGAATGAAGCTAGATTTATTGCCGCGAGTTTTAAATTTTATCGTAAGAACGCATTTTTTATTTATTTGGGTGACCTTATAAACTACTTCCGTGCATTCAATTCACGTAAGAACGTATTTTATTTGATACATTTAGCTCAACTTTAAACCATCGTATCTCGACAACGGATAAAGATTATCGGATGAAAAAAATTCGTTTCGTCACTATCTGCTTATCTACAATCGTGCAAAGTTTGAACCGATTCGTACGAGTTTAAATTATAGAACTGGCGCGCCTCATAAAGCCTTCCAGAAAAACAATTTTTTTGCGTGTTCTTGCAAATCAGAACGATGAATATACAAACGGTGCCATTACTTGAGCATTAATTTCAGCCCAATTACAGTCTTTTCCAAAAGGAATTAATCGATTCGCACAATCTACCTGTGCGCCAGTCCCGGTTAGTCGTTCAAACATTGATTAATATACTATAACATGGCTTCAGTAAGATGTTTGAATGGCCACAGAAATGGTCCCAGGTCCACGTTTATGTATACAGACTTACGCGCCGAGTGAAAATTTGTACCAAGACCGGGAATCGAACCCGCATCTCCTGCTTACTAGCCACGTTCGCCAACTACTAAGCACTCTGTCATAGAGGTTCGCAAAACTGCACGGATTACTCTGGAACGCCTCCGTCTTCGATCCAAATTCTCACTGCCACGCCAGACGAACAGAATTGACGAGACTCTCCATGTTCTGTAATAGCACCATAGTATCGAAGGTAGAATCGGGGAACCCAGGTGCAGGTATTTATACAAATAAAATGACACGGTTTCAGAGGATTTTATGTATGTAGACTGAAGAGGCGACTGAAAACTTGTAGTAAGGTCAGGCATCGAACCAAGATCTCCTGCTTATCTGTATGAGACCATTAAAGTATCTGAAATTGTGTCATTTCATTTAAACACTTTTTACCCCCGTTCGTAGCTCAAATAGGACCAGGCACCAAAATCCCCAAACCCCTATTTTGCGCGCAGTCCTTTCATGCATATTTGTTACACCGCTTACCCGCTCTAACCATTTTATTCAAATTATGGCACAGACAACCCTGATGACTGTCTTTTTTCCCCTTTTTTGTTGGTGTCTACTTTAGTTTGCCATTTCTTTTAGCCAGTTGCAATTCACTCACAAAGCTTCAGAATGATAACTGAAATATCATCGTCGCAAGCAACAGTAATGATTATCCCTGGAGTTAACAGTTGGCGGTAGAGGGCACTGTTTTCGCAAACACAAATTCAATTGTAAGGTCGAGAACACCCCTTGTAAAAAAGGACAGAAATGTACATACAAAGTTATTTACTTCCCCACTCTCACTGGATTCCATGACAGCTCACGCGTTCAAAAAATCTGCCGACCGTAGGCACTAGCGGAAATGTTGCTGCTGCATGCGACCAATCTGGATAACTTCCTTAGCCACATGATCACCGTGGACGAGAGCTGGGTGCATCACTACGACTGCAACCAAAGGAGCAAAATGAACCTCCGAAAAAGGTGAAGACACAACCATCATCTGGCTCGGTGATGCTGAGCGGTTTTTGCCACTACCTTGGAGTGGTGCCAACAGATTATGATCGTAAGGCTAAGTCCTCCACAGGAGAAAACAATCGAAATCGCCCGACGAGTTTACGTACAGCTGTAAATTCGAAGCGCCGCGCCAAATTGTCGAAGCGGATGTTTTTGCCCCACGACAACGCCTTAACTCATTCTCCACGGATCACAGTCCCACACACTGTTCTTTAGACTATTAACTTTTTCTTCACTCCCGTTTCCACCGGACATAGCACCCACTGACATCTTCCACGGATGAAGAAACCATTGCTGAGAAGGCCTTTCTCTGATGACGAGGAGTCGACTATACACACTGTCTACACAACGCCTGTTCATCCTCTGCTAGCGATTTCTGTACGGCACGGGATCTTTACTAGATAAAATTGACGGAGGCCGTGGAAAAAATCGAAAGAAGGGCAGCTAGTTTTGCATTATGTCGTAATAGAGAAGAAAGTGTTACGGATATGATAAGCGAGTCGGGATGACAATCACTACAACAGGGGGCGTTTTTCGTTCCGACGAGATCTCCACCAACTTTCTCCTAATGTGAAAATATTTTGTATGCAGATGAGGAGGTGACGGGTAATGATTCCTTCAGCCAGATGCACACCAAGCTCGAACTCTTACGGGAATCGGTGAAACGCTAATGAGCAGGCGCTCTACATCAGTAGTGTGTGGTGTAAGCTGAGAACTTGAGTTTGTCGAGAGGCGTGCTAGGGTAGTCCGATCGACTCTGGTGACTAGTGTGTCTGGAGGGCGTAGTGGTCTGCGTAACAGTCTGATAAACGTGAGGCCTGGGTTCGAATCCCGCTCTGGCACAAATTTTCAACTTACCACGTTGGTATAAATCAATGCCCACTGGCAGCTAATGTCTTTAATTCCTTTGTGTCTTGAAAATATTTTCTTGCCTCCAACCTACATACGGAGAAATGATCAGTGTAATAAACTAAGAGCAGTCAGAACTCATAGAGAAAGACTTAAGTGCTGCTAGAGAGTGGAACGGTAGCCAAATATTCTGAGGGTGGCTCGAAGAAGCCTCTGCCAGGCACTTGAATGTGAACTGCAGAGTACTGATGCACACTTATGAGCCAAAACATTATGACCACCTGCTTAATAGCTTGTTTGTCTGTCTATACAATAAAACACATCACTGATTCTGCGTATCAGGGACCCGACAGTTTGTAAGTTTTTGGAGGTATGTGGCCTCATATACCTACGCAAAGGTCATGTAATTCGTGTAAATAAAGTGCCATTGATTTGCGTGCTCGGTGATAGCGCCCGACAGCGACCCAGATCAGTTCCATAGGATTTACATCAGGCGAATTTGGTCTTCGAGACATCAACGTGAGATCACTATAACGCTCCTCCAACCTCTGCAGTACCGTTCTGGCTCCGAATTACGGACAATTATACCGCTCAAATCTGATATCGCTGTCGAGAAAGAGGTCAAGCATGAATGGATGCAGATGGTTCACAGTCGTCAGCTTGTCTTCGGTTACTACCACAGGTCCCACGCAAGCGCAGGAGAATGTCTCCCACAGCATAACACTGTCCACCAGCCCGCGTCCGTGGCGTGCTGCACTTTTCAGTCGCCGTTAATCTCGATGACAGAGTTTGTGGAGACAAAAAAATGTGATGCACCCTAAGAGCCGAAAAGTTGCCACTGTTAGACGGTCGAACCCTGATGGTCCCAGTGCAATCGTAATTGACGATGTCATTGGGTCAAAATATAAACACGTATGAGTTATCTGCTTCGGAGCTGCGTGTTCCACAATGTACGCTACTGGCCATTAAAACTGCTAGACGAAGAAGAAATGCAGATGATAAAAGGGTATTCACTGGACAAATATATTATACTAGAACTGACATGTGATTACATTTCCACGCACTTTGGGTGCATAGATACTGAGAAATCAGTACCCAGAACAACCACCTCTGGCCGTAATAACGGCCTTGATACGCCTGAGCATTGAGTCAAACAGAGCTTGGATGGCGTGTACAGGTACAGCTGCCCATGCAGCTTCAACACGATACCACAGTTCATCAAGAGTAGTGGCTGGCGTATTGTGACGAGCCAGTTCCTCGGCCACCATTGACCAGACGTTTTCAGTTGGTGAGAGATCCGGAGAATGTGCAGGACAGCAGTAGAACATTTTCTGTGTCCATAAAGGCCCGTACAGGACCTGCAACATGCAGTCGTGCATTATCCTGCTGAAATGTAGGGTTTCGCAGGGATCGAATGAAGGGTAGAGCTACGGGTCGTAACACATCTGAAATGTAACGTCCACTGTTCAAAGCGCTGACAATGCGAACAAGAGGTGACCGAGACGTGTAACCAGTGGCACCCCATACCATCACGCCGGGTAATCGCCAGTATGGCGATGACGAATGCACGCTTCCAATGTGCGTTCACCGCGATGTCGCCAAACACGGATGCGGCCATCATGATGCTGTAAACAGAACCTGAATTAATCCGAAAAAATGACGTTTTGCCATTCGTGCACCCAGGTTCGTCGTTGAGTACGCCATCGTACGCGCTCCTGTCTGTGATGCAGCGTCAAGGGTAATCGCAACCATGGTCTCCGAGCTGATAGTCCATGCTCCTGCAAACGTCGTCGAACTGTTCGTGCAGATGGTTATTGTCTTGCAAACGTTCCCATCTGTTGACTCAGGGACCGAGACGTGGTTGCACGATCCGTGACAGCCATGTGGATAAGATGCCTGTCATCTCGACTGATAGTGATACGAGGCCGTTGGAATCCAGCACGGCTTTCCGTATTACCCTCATGAACTCACCGATTCCATATTCTGCTAACAGTCATTGGATCTCGACCAACGCGAGCAGCAGTGTCGCGATACGGTAAACCGCAATCGCGATAGGCTACAATCCGACCTTTATCAAAGTCGGAAACGTGATGTTACGCATCTCTCCTCCTTACACGATGCGTCACAACAACGTTTCACCAGGCAACGCCGGTCAACTGCTGTTTGTGTATGAGAAATCGGTTGGAAACTTTCCTCATGTCAGCACGTTGTAGGTGTCGCCACCGGCGCCAACCTTGTGTGAATGCCCTGAAAAGCTAATCATTGGCATATCAGAGCACCTCCTCCTGTAGGTTAAATTTCGCGTCTGTAGCACGTCATCTTCGTGGTGTAGCAATTTTAATGGCCAGTAGTGTCAATGAAAGGTGTACTCCGAAACACTTGTGTGTGCACCAGCACTGTGCTCTTTCGGCAGAGATGTTACAGATCACCATCTATCCTACTTTACAGAGCAGACAAGCCTACGAACCCCACGACTCGTGGACATCCAAGCATTTAGCGCCTATTGGTAGTTTCGCTGTCCTTCTATTTCAGTAGATGCTCACGACAATAGCACGTCACCATTCGACCAGCTGCGCCGTTCTCGTGATACTCGTTCACAGGCATCGCTTAGTATTAATCTGTCTTTTGTCAAAGTCGCTTATCTAAATGGATTTCACCATTTGCAGCCCATATCTTCGCTAGGGTGATAACCCGTCCGTGTCTGGTCCGATTACATACTTTGTTACCGAGACACGTGCGTGCAACGCCACGAGGCAGCATCCAACGTCGCCATGGTCAGTGCCATAACGTTTGGGCTGACCAGAGTAAATGTAAGTCCGGCGTTTTTCGAGACTGAGCGACTTCTGGACTGTCAAAATGCATACTTCCACAACAACGTCTCCTCCTTCAGTGGTTGGGCTCAAATGGTTCAAATGGCTTATGGGACTTAACATCTGAGGTTATCAGTCCCCTAGAACTTAGAACTACTTAAACCTAACTAACCTAAGGACATCACACACATCCATTCCCGAGGCAGGATTCGAACCTGCGACAGTGAGATAATGTTTCTACACACACTTGTAGCAGATTTTATAAAATCTCAACTTACTTCGTAGATGGAGATAGCTGAAGACTTTTTACACTATTTTGCATGTAGTGTATTCACAGTGTACATGTAACATTGTAGAAAAAAAGTGTCTTGGGCTCTGCTAATGGACTGCGAGAAACGGTTCTTTCAGCTTAGCTTCGATCCCACGCAAAAACTAACGTATGCCTATCGGCCGCAAATTATATTTGGAGTAGTCAGTTCACTGCGCCCAGTGTATTCCACTCTAAAGTTCTGAAAAATAGTTTAGCGAGTCGGACCCGTTTATCTCGTGGTAAAGCGCGTGCCAGGAAACCGAAAGGCCGCGAGATCGAATCACGGCTGCACAACGAAATATTTCAGCCTGCTTTTAACCTAGCCTCACCTCTCCCTTTAGCCAGAAGCAAAACGTGGTTCCGGTTGCACAGTGGACTGTGGGTCACCTTCTCCTGGCAGGATTTCTGGGGCAGTTTAGGGACACGCAAATGACGAGCCGGCAGCTGCCGGTCGGTCCCGGAAGAACTGACAGAGTGGTCAGACATGGCGACGGCCACACCTTTGAAGGACTGACTGATGCCACCCTCTGCTATGCTATTACGACTTCAAGAAATAGTGCCGGTGCCAGCCTCCATGGCGGGCAAGCGGTTCTTTTTAGTCATCAGTCTTCTAAATGCATTGATGCGGGCCGTAACGAATTCCTCTTCTGTGCCAACCTTTTCATCTCAGATTAGCACTTGCAAACTACGTACTCAATTATTTGTTGGATGTATCCCAATCTCTGTGTTCCTCTACCGTGTTTATCGTAAACATTTCCCTGTAGTACCAAGGAAGTTATTCCCTCTTGTCTTAACAAACGTCCTGTCATCCAGTCCCTTCTTCCTCTCATCAAAGGTGGAGGTGACCAAGAGAAACAGAAAAACGTAATCAAAGGTAAAGAAGACGCAGCGCTTCAGAAACTGCGATCGTATCAGCAGGATACTTGAGAAGTTTAAAGTACGGAGTGCCCCAAAATCCCGTTAACATTTGACAATTCAATACTTCCCAGAATAATGTAGGTAGGGAGTTGCACACTGACACACGTGCTTGAAACGACGTCGGGTTTTATTGAAACCGATAAAAAGTGCACAAAACGACCTACAGATGGCGCTTCATATGACACAAAAGCAATAATAAGCATAACAACTGATTTTTTAACAACAACGATGTTCTTTATAACAAATGCTCAATATTTTAGCATCATTCATCAACAATGTATGTAGACGAAGGTCAATGTTGTTAACAACATTGTACAGCGTTATCAGCAGATATGGTGAGAAATTGCGATCAGATGTTTTCTTTTAGCACTGCAATGAGGTCGGACGATCGCAGTAGACTTGCGACTTCAGGTATCCCCATACCCAATAATCACACGTATTGAAATCTGGGTACCTGGAAAGCCAAGCATGACCGAAGTGGTGGCTCAGCAGGCGATCCTCACCAAAAGATGTGCATAAGAGATCTCTCATATGATTATATGGATATGGTGTCTGTTCTTTCGGACATGTCCGAAAGAACAGACACAATATCCATATAAGTGTAGTTCTGGCAACACCGGCCATGACCTTCTGTGTGGATGCACACATATTCCCCGAACTCTTACGGGACTTGGTAAGAATGTCTTCCACGTGTAGTGAGTGTGTTGGAGTGGGACACTACGAATGTAGTGTGCGGACATACAAGGTGAGAATGTGGGTCTCGCGGGAGGCGTTCGCGAGGTAGTCCCTGCAGTCACTCTATCCTCTGTGCCCTCGGTGGCTCAGATGGATAGAGTGTCTGCTATATAAGCAGAAGATTCTGGGTTCGAGTCCCGGTCGGAGCATACATTTTCACCTGTCCCCGTTGATCCGTTGATATGTCTCAACGTCCGTTAGCAGTTGGAGGCATTAGTATAATTCTAATCTTTCATATGTGTAGCAATTGGGACGAAGCACCATCTGCATAAAAGCCGTACCTTCCGGCAACTATTTATCAGCCACGTTAGGTACGATGCGTTTCTATAATATATCGGCGTATTTCGCACCCGTCACGCTGATAGTTTGAAAAGCAGCACCCAGCATTTCCTCGAAGAAAAAGGGTACCATCACGATTGATGCGCTAAATCCACATCACACCGTGACTTCCTCGTCATGAAATAGGGCTTCCACGAGAGTTCTAGGATTTTCGGTAGCACTAATTCTGCTGTTGTTGGTGTGTGAAATGGGCTTCATCTGTCCACAACACGTTAGACACCAATCGTCATCTTCCCTTTATTCTGAAATTCCCAAACTGCAAATGCTCTGCGCTCACAATTCGGAGGCTAACGGTTCTTGTTGACGCTGGATTTTTTATGGGTAGCATTGGATGAGGGAGGGAGAGGGTCGGTGTTTGTGTTACGCCTCAGTGCTCTCCAAACAGTAGTGCGTGGAATGCTGATGCGACGTGCGACTTCACGAGCTCTGACTTCGCCCTGTGGAGACGAACCCACTGAAGTCCCCATTTCTTCCTGGACTGTCCGAGCAGCAGTAACCCTTGTGTCTGGTCGGCCGCTGCGGGCTTCGTACTTCGTGATTACTTTTTCACTTATCACAGGTCCTTTATCAGTTCTAATACCCTTTGGATCGTTAAGTTGCAGCAACAGACTCACTATTCTGATAGTAAATTTCAATTAACAGTGGCTTTTCTGGTGAAGGCAGCATGCTGCGATTGCTGGCGCATCTGACTTCCTCTCTCACTACAGCTCATTTTACACACGATTATCATGCGGCAGTCCTGGACTGTGCGGCTGGTCCCGGCGGAGGTTAGAGTCCTCCCTCGGGCATGGGAGTGTGTGTTTGTCCGTAGGATAATTTAGGTTAAGTACTGTGTAAGCTTAGGGACTGATGACCTTAGTAGTTAAGTCCCATAAGATTTCACACACATTTGAACATCATGCGGCATCACTCACGTGTTGCCGCTCAGCGTCATCTCTTGGCCATTTTTTGCACTCGTTTGTGGTTTCAATAAGACTAAAAACTAAACTCCTCCCGAACAGGCCATGAAGGCCCAACGATACCGACCAGCCGCCGTGTCATCATCAACCCACAGGCGTCACTGGATGGGGATATGAAGGGGCAAGTGGTCAGCACACCGCTGTCCCGTCTGTATGTCAGTTTACCGAGACCGGAGCCGCTATTCTCGATCAAGTAGCTCCTCAGTTTGGTTCACAAGGTCTGAGTGCACCCTGCTTGCCAACAGCGCTCGGCAGACCGGATGGTCACCCATTAAAGTGTTAACCCAGCCCAACAGCGCTTAATTCGGAACCCGTGTTGCCACTAAGGCAAGGCTGTTGGCGGTTTCAATAAGGATCCATGTAATTTTAGACATGCGTGTCAATTTTTACCGCTCTACCTACATTATTCACTGAATTACTTTATTTTCAAATGTTAACAGACTTTTGGGTCACCCTGTATATTTCTTTGACACATTTACCAGCCAAGTGTCCAGTATCGGCAAATAATTTTAACCATAAGCATGAGGTGATGGCTAAAAAAATATTCTTTCTCCAGCAGAAATGCATATTAACTGCATATGTTAGCATACTGAAAACGTTCTTTACGTTATTTCTGCATAAAATAATGCAAGCGATGGAAAAAGTCATGTTCTGCAACACAACAAAAACCCTCTTAGAAGCAGATTTGGATCGATACCTAGAAATATCTGAATGGAAAGGAATGCTTGCATAAATTAAACGAAAGACGGGAGACCTACAAGCTGTAGGACCACTGCGTTATTTACAGAGCGAAAATCAGTGTCTAATTTATCCCTCAGAGGTGACGTCTAGACGTGAACCACTAATTAACGAAGACTGCTACCCGCATTAATACGATGTGCAGTCGAAACTATGGCCGATTTGTTATCGCAGATGTTTGGAGTAAGACAAAGAGTAACGAATGCCGTTTTCCACAAACAGTGCTATAAAATTCATTGATATATCTCGACTGTCTGGTCAACACATGTGTTGCTTCCGTCTGTGCCATTTCAGCAAGGAAAACGAGAACAACTAAATTTTCTAAATTATGTAAGGAGATGTTGTTTATAAGCTGAAAAATGACTTTTTACGTCATCTCCGTGCTATAGCTTACTTCATTCTAAAGCAGAACGGATATATAGAATATGTAGTATTTAAGGAGCTAATACAACAGCACCAGAAATTCTTCGGTGTTTTGCTATAAATACACATAGAAATACAAGTGAATTGACTTATCAGAGGTTAAAAAATCTTACGGCTCCAAAGGAAAATAAATATACAAGAAAATGTAACCAGTCATATTTATTTTTCAATTTCACGTTATATTTCGGAGAACAATACTTGCACCATCACGTACATTCAGCTAATATTAGTGTACCGTAAATGCTGCTTTTGTGCATTATAGAGTTGGTAACCTGTGGTACTAGCAGCAAGAAGAAAGCAATAAAATAATATTTACATTACGTGAAACAGAAATTTGCGGCAGTTCGGTCGGCAGCACTAGGTAGTCAAATAACAATTTAATATTGCGGTGATTACGCGTCTGTTTTCAACATCGTTAACGCTAGATGCTTCACTTTTCAGTAATCGATATTGCAGGGATAGTGGACTGCAAGACGAGATGCTCAGAGGTAGCTGGTGTGTCTGAATCGGTAACTGTGTTTTTTCTTACAGTATTTCTGTTAACGACGAAGTCACCTACGTCAGGTGCTTTTAGCGAAGCTCTTTTATTAGCTTATTGTCTAGACATCAAGCTATTAGAGGAAATTATATTTATTCGTAGCACATGACTAATTCGTCGTGGAAACATTGAGCATAGAAACTGAATCATCAAAGTTTCTGGATATCCATGAAATCATGAAATCAGCCCCCCCCCCCCTAATTTACTATTCGTGAAGTTTCCTAAATACCGCTAAAGATACGGAGACAAATGTCAGATATATGTCTCTATAGTTCCGAATGTGGCGGGCTAACAGAAGCATCTCACAGGAGAAAGCATGAGCCGAACTCCAGCGCTGGTGAGAAGTACAGGGAAACGTAAGTAGTTCTGTGAAGGAAGATGGATGCAGTGCGTTCACTCCAAGGATACATCTTAGCTCCTTTCTCTGGAAACATAAATACTGCGCATAAACAGGCAAAGAATCCGCTTCCGTTGGCTTACGCCACTGGAGAGAAATAACTGATAAAGGCAACTATCGAAAGCACCTAACACTAACCACTCGGAGCCACGTAAAGTAGAATAATCACAAAGACAAGTTGTGAGAAAAGCAGATGCCTGATAGTGATTCATTATGAGAATGTTAAGCAAACTAAATTCAGCAACAAAGGAAATGGCTTGCAAAACACTTCTTCGAGCAAATTTTTGAGAATTATTCATTCAGCACGATCACAATTTCGGCCTGTTGTGTCATTCTCAAGTCATGGCTCACTATGATGTGTGCGAATGCATATCGTTCCGTTTTAAGAGGACACCGTTCTTATGTGAACTTTGTTTGCGAATTTCCATTTATAGTAAGATAGGAGTAATAACTAACTCAAGAAGACCCGCCTTCTTGTTTAATTATTTATTTATTATTATTTAATTTGTTTACTCCACTACGCGGTTTTTCTTTTATTTATTCTGAAATAATGAAAGAAAGAAAAAGAAAACACTTCAGTGAAACGAAAGAAACGGTTTTTCTTGCAAGAAGGCGAAACCTCTTTAATGGGGGTAGCACGTCAAACGGGCCGACTTGGAGCAGGAGAGGCACCACAGGACATTTTAATTTCCACTGTCTATACTTTTAACAATAAATTCATAAAACTTTGTCAGTATGACCAGGAAGGATTCAGAATTCACACTCATAGCAGTGGAAGTTCGAAAACATAACGAAGTAATTTTTTTCACTTACTAATGGCAGCATTTGTTGCTATAGGTACACTTTTCTTCATAAGTAAGAGAGATGGTTCGATGAATTTTGCACAGCGTACAAACCATACTTAAAGGTGTATGAAACTCTTAGAATTTTCGAACTCTATTAAAAACTGTGGTAAAAATTGAGGTAATTAACCACAAAATTTGTGTTTTTTTCTAAACATGAAGTTTAAAATACAACAGATCATTCGTTTTTTCACAAATTAAATAAATTCTAGAGTTTCATAAACCTGTAAGTATGGTATGTATGCTGTACAAAATTCATCGAAGAATCTCTGTAACTTGTGAAGAAAAGTGTACCTATAGCAACAAATGCAGCCATTAGTAAGTGAAAAAAATGAGGAAATTTCACACGTAAAAAAAATTATTTTGTTATGTTTTCGAACTTCCACTGCAATGAGTGTGAATCCTGAATCCTTCCTGGTGATGCTGACAAAGTTTTATGAATTTATTTGTAAAATTATAGACACTGGAAATTAAAATGTCCTGTGATGCCTCTCCTGCTCCAAGTCGGCCCGTTTGGCGCCCTACCGCCCTTAATTCACTATTATTCTCTGTAAGCACGGAAGCAGGGCTTAAAAATTCCATTACGATAAAGACATGATTCTTCGTCATTTATATAAAAGAACGTAGTACGTCACGTAATAATTATTATGGAATCCATTCATCTGCGCACATAATTTCCACTGTGCGTCCCGGAGCTGTGACATTTGACAATGACATTTGACATGTGTTCTATAGTAATTGCGACAAGAATGTTACGCTGTTTTACACAGGGTGTCTTAGAGTTCTTACTACAGGCTTCTATGAATTGTAGAGGCGACTTAGTCGATAAAGTTTTGATAAGCAACCCGTATCCGGAAATGTCCGTTTTGATACGAAGTAAGTGTGAACATCGAATCACTTTGAAGTCTGCCGCTTCGCGGTACGAACACAAATTGAGGAGAAGGTGCTGTCGTCAGGCGCTGTTATAAGTGTGACATTTCATAACTAACACCTTCGTACGACAACAACAACTACTGCGAGAAATCGGTACGTGCACAACAAAGAGGGTTGACTGTGGTGCTCCACAGACGCGCCGCATTCCCGGTTGATTCAAATGGCTCTGAGCACTATGCGACTTAACTTCTGAGGTCATCAGTCCCCTAGAACTACTTAAACCTAACTAACCTAATGACATCACACACATCCATGCCCGAGGCAGGATTCGAACCTGCAACCGCAACGGACGCTCGGTTCCAGACTGTAGCGCGTAGAACCGCACGGCCACTCCGGCCGGCCGCATTCCCGGCTTGACGTTCTTTGTCACATAGAATGCAGTTCGACGACGAGCATCCGAAATATGATCCACGCCGTGGAGTTCTGCAGAGCACGCAGGTCGGAGGTCATTGTTTCTGCTGTCTGCGTGCAGTGAACCGAGAGATTTGAACGTGATCCGACCTTCAAACTTATTTTACATCGAAACGGGACGTTTCCAGGTATGGGCTCTGTATCAAAACTGTATCTACCAAGTCCTCTCTACAACCCCTCGAGGCCTGTAGCGGGAATCTAAAAACGCCCCGTATAAACGATCAAGACTCCAGTGTCATTGCATACACGGATTACGTAAACATTGTTGTGACGAAGGCAAGAAACGATATGTACTGAGGCACTTCATTGCGACCTACCACTTCAGAATAGCATGATAGACCAGACACAGGTAATAATAGTACAGGCGAAATATATCGTCCTTTCTCAAACAGTGCAGCTCTGTGGATGGTTTCTGCGTTCTTAACCACACGAACAATGTAGTGCGACGCGTTCACAGTGGTGCGTATAACGCGCTAAGAGCTGAGAAGGCGACGTCCAGTAAGCAGCTCGGAGCAGCGACGTTCCGGAGAGTGGCAGGAGGCGTGTGCGCCGCACGTACCTGAGGAGGCGAAGAACATGGCGGGGCGGAGAGCGCGCATGGCTGCGGCAGTCACGGCATGGCGTCGCGGCGCCCACTGCGCGGCGCGGCCCAGGCGTCGCTCGCCGCCGGCGTCGCCTGCCCCCCCCCACCCCTTCCGCCCCCGGCACCCTTTCGCTGCGCAGACGCCGCCGCCGCCGCCGCTGCTACCTGCCTCACGGGGCGCCGGCGTGGGCGGTGGACGCACCGACGCGGCGGAAGACGCAAACGCGGCAAACTCGGCCCTTCCTCTCTCCCAGCCCAGATAACGCACAGCCACTCCGCTTTCCAACTGCGACCGCGGAAAATGATATTCTTTATGGAAACTGAGCGGGTAAGCGTTAGAGATCAGAAACGGAGCGAGTACTTTTTCAGGTTTGAATACAGGGTGCTTGTAAAGCCTGTTGTAATATACCGGGTGATCAAAAAGTCAGTATAAAATAATGTAGAGAGAGAGGTAAAAATTGACACACATGCTTGGAATGACATGGGGTTTTGTTAGAGCAAAAAAAAAAAAAAATAAAATAAAATAAAAAAAATTAAAAAAAATAAAATAAAAAAAATAAAAATAAAAAATCGACAAAGTATTGCCAGACGCGTTGTTTGGTGATGATCGTGTGCTCAGCCGCCACTTTCGTCATACTTGGCCTCCCAGGTCCCCAGACCTCAATCCGTGCGATTATCGGCTTTGGGGGCTACCTGAAGTCGCAAGTGTATCGTGATCGACCGACGACGCTAGGGATGCTGAAAGACAACACCCGACGCGAATGCCTCACCATAACTCCGGACATGCTTTACAGTGCTGTTCACAACATTATTCCTCGACTACAGCTATTGTTGAGGAATGATGGTGGACATATTGAGCATTTCATGTAAAGAAAATCATCTTTGCTTTGTCTTACTTTGTTATGCTAATTATTGCTATTCTGATCAGATGAAGCGCCATCTGTTGGACATTTGTTAACTATTGTATTTTTTTTGGTTGTAATAAAACCCCATGTCATTCCAAGCATGTGTGTCAATTTGTACCTCTCTCTCTACATTATTCCGTGATTTATTTAGTTTTCAAATTTATACTGACTTTTTGATCACTCGGTATTGATTATTCCTTGCTCCTGCAGTGTTATCTTGAAGCTGTGTTAAAAGAGGACAGGCGTTCCAAGGCGCGGAAGCAGAGACGATGCTGAGGGCATGAAGTAAACCGTAAGGGGAGAGCCTTGCGAAAATGCAGACACCCCAAGGCGCGGTGACAGGACCTTAGTTACTGTTCAGGGAATTAACATGTAACTTCACATGTCGTCTTGACGCTGTGGTAGGTTGCCACCGTAGAACTTTGTAACCAAAAGGCACGTAGTAGCGTATAAAGCCAGCTTGATACCAGCCCTGAGAACAGCAACGTCAGTAGGTTCACAAGGGTTAGAAAGAGAGCGAAAACGCCAAAAACTGTTGACCTAGCAGTCTCTACTACGGGGGGCCCGAGGGGCGGGGCTAAATGACGTATAACAATACTGTTGCACGCCTAATTTGGCAGAGCAGTTACATTTACCTTTCAGCTGAATACTGTTGATACCAAATACGGACTTAGTTAGTGCAACTGCATTAACATACCCGCCTTAGGAGCAGTAGAGGAGACCTAACGAAACCGTGATTGGCAGGCATCTGCATGAGACCTACGCAATTGTCTGGGTAGCTTTATGTGGGAAAAACAGTGCCCCCACGCGACTCTTTAAAAGCCCTAGATTCCGCATTTTGGCAGAGTTCTCAGTCAGACGAACTGGGCGCCGAATCCGCGTCCGTCGACTCCAGCCTCGGTACAGGTCCACGTAAGTCTGTTCTCTCACTTGGAGTGCCTCAGTGAACAGTGTCACATTCAGTATGTTTTGTTTTGTAACTAAGTTGTTGCCTTAAGATGCTGCTAGTGTTTGCTACTGTGGTTAGCATCCACTCGTGGGACTTCTACACTGGTTTTGTTGTAACAGTGTTATTCATGCTTTTTCTAACCCTAGAACTAGCCTCCAGTGTATTAGTTAGTCCTGTCTGGAATAAACAACTATTTCAAAACCATATCTGTCCAAGAGTCTCCACAACGAGTTCCCTACCGAGTCTCACCTCCCGCATTTCTAGTAAATGCCTGTACCAGTGTTGGCTCAGATAAAAGAAAACAATCAAATGCCTTCACTGTGAATATTCCTTCTGCCTTCTGCTCTGTACCGCTCGGGAGCGCAGACTGACCAGTAACCCCTTTTTCCCTCTCCCACCAATGTCAGGAGACGAGACTATTCGTAACAACGAAAATTTCCAAAAATAAACAACTTACCATACATTCATTCCCACTGAATACATTATTAGGGTGTACCATTTGGTTATTAAGTTACATTTCAAAGTATGCACTTGCATTTTCCACACAGACTTTGAATCTTTTAGGAACACAGACCACAGCTTTTCTTAGCATTTCAACTGGGATATTTTCAAGCATGTCACGGACGATTTGTTTAAGGCTATTAATATCCTTTGGTTTCAAATTATACACTTGTTCCTTAGCCTAAGCCCAAAAGCTGAATTTGCATGGGGTTATATAAGGGCTGTGTGCAGGCCATTTTGTCGGCCCCCGCCAGGTAAACAGTCATCCAGGCACTTTCTCAATGGTAGTGCGTATGGGGCGGAGCTCTATCTTTCCTAAACAGCAGTTCTCTTCCATTTTCCCATTCTTGAATCATAGGTCATACATACGTTCATATCATTTCCAAGTATTGAGCACCATTCAAGTTGTCGGCGCGCGGTCTCAGGCGCATTCTCACGGTTCACGCGGCTCCCCCCGTCGGGAAGTTAAAGTCCTCCCTCGTGGATCTGTGTCTGAGTTTTCCTTGGCGTAAATTAGTTTAAGTTAGATTAGATAGTGCGTAAGCTTAGGGGCCCATGACCTCAGCAGTTAGGTCCCATAGGCACTTACCAGAAATTCCCAATTCATGTTGTTACATAGCAGTTCAAGCAAGGTCGTAGGAGTAATCCACTAAATTACAAGCACATATCATTAACGTCGATATGCAGCGGGATCTTGCAACGTAATTTGAAACTTCCCCTTTCTATGTAAAAGATTACAGTGCTGGAAAAACACTTACGTTATTTGACTTTCAAACAGCTGAGCAAAACTCAACGTACTCAGGCAGTTTTCTGACTGAGAATAACTTACACCTTTCATGAATCACTTACCTCACAAAAATCTTCGTTAACTCGAACTACTGCAACACAGCGAGCGGCAATGCTGCCAGCTAAATAAAAGATTCTAACTACTGATAGGCATAGTTAGCAAATGAAAGATTTTGATAGATAACAAACAATGTATTTACCTTAATAGTGTTCAAAAGTCATAAAATATATATATATATATATATATATATATATATATATATATATATATATATCTAGTTAAAGAAATTTCCTTTTTCTGACGGACTCACGTCCAGATCATCCACTCACAGTAACCTCTCAACACTCTAGCATCTCTCTCCCCACATCCACCACTGCTGGCGGCTCTCCTCCAACTGCCCAACGTTACACGATGTTCACATCCAACAGCTCGCTCAGCTCAGCAAACTGAATGTCTTTCTAAATCTGTTAACTCTCGACTAAGTGTTTACGTACCAATGAGAATTACATCTTCTACTGAAATCTGTTATTACAGTGTCTTACTGATTACTGGTAAGAAAATAGAATACACAACTCGGCAGTATGCTTTGAGATCTATGCTCGACACGAATGGTATAATGGCTTGTTTAGAGCATTTAGTCTCTTCTGCTTAACAGTCCTCATTTCTACAAGATGTGTTGACTCATGCAACCGAAAATCATAATGCTACAGTTTTAATTTCGTTGTACAGCAGTACAGCCGTGTCACACTACTGGCCATTAAAATTGCTACACCACGAAGATGACGTGCTACAGACGCGAAATCTAACCGACAGGAAGAAGATGCTGTGATATGCAAATGATTAGCTTTTCAGAGCATTCACACAAGGTTGGCGTCGGTGGCGACACCTACAACGTGCTGACAAGAGGAAAGTTTCCAACCGATTTCTCATACACAAACAGCAGTTGACCGGCGTTGCCTGGTGAAACGTTGTTATGATGCCTCGTGTAAGGAGGAGAAATGCGTACCAGCACGTTTCTGACTTTGATAAAGATCGGATTGTAGCCTATCGCGATTGCGGTTTATCGTATCGCGATATTGCTGCTGGCGTTGGTCGAGATCCAATGACTGTTAGCAGAATATGGAATCGGTGGGTTAAGGAGAGTAATACGGAGTCCCGTGCTGGATCCAAACGGCCTCGTATCACTATCAGTCGAGATGACAGGCATCTTATCCGCATGGCTGTAACGTATCGTGCAGCCACGTCTCGATCCTTGAGTCAACAGTTGGGGACGTTTGCAAGACAACAACCATCTGCACGAACAGTTCGACGACGTTTGCAGCAGCAGGGACTATCAGCTCGGAGACCGTGACTGCGGTTACCCTTGACGCTGCATCACAGACAGGAGCGCCTACGATGGTGTACTAAACTATGAACCTGGGCGCACGAATGGCTAAACGTCATTTTTTCGGATGAATTCAGGTTCTGTTTACAGCATCATGATGGTCGCATCCGTGTTTGGCGACATCGCGGTGAACGCACATTGGAAGCGTGTATTCGTCATCGCCATACTGGCGTATCAACCGGCCGTGATAGAAGGGGTGCCATTGGTTACACGTCTCGGTCAACTCTTGTTCGCATTGACGGCACTTTTTGAACAGTGGACGTTACATTTCAGATGTGGTACGACCCGCGGCTTTACCGTTCATTCGATCCCTGCGAAACCCTACATTTCAGCAAGATAATGCACGACCGCATGTTGCAGGTCCTGTACGGGCCTTTCTGGATACAGAAAATGTTCGACTGCTGCCCTGGCCTGCACATTCTCCAGAT
Source organism: Schistocerca piceifrons (assembly GCF_021461385.2). Classification (NCBI taxonomy): domain Eukaryota; kingdom Metazoa; phylum Arthropoda; class Insecta; order Orthoptera; family Acrididae; genus Schistocerca; species Schistocerca piceifrons. The sequence goes on along the minus strand of NC_060143.1, from coordinate 347,627,124 downwards.
CTCTCACCAATTGAAAACGTCTGGTCAATGGTGGCCGAGCAACTGGCTAGTCACAATGCGCCAGTCACTACTCTTGATGAACTGTGGTATCGTGTTGAAGCTGCATGGGCAGCTGTATCTGTACACGCCACCCAAGCTATGTTTGACTCAATGTACAGGCGTATCAAGGCCGTTATTACGGCCAGAGGTGGTTGTTCAGGGTACTGATTTCTCAGGATCTATGCACCCAAATTGCGTGAAAATGTAATCACATGTCAGTTCTAGTATAACATATTTGTACAATGAATACCCGTTTATCATCTGCATTTCTTGTTGATGTAGCAAATTTAATGGCCAGTAGTGTATTAGTAGGCCTATGGACTCGCGATCGTTGAAGGTCTAACAAACATCAAGACTCCATAATAGCGGATTCCAGCAGAATATTCAATTATCGTTTGTACGTAGACAGACAGTTACGAGTTAAGAGGTGTAGAAACGCTGAGCTGAGCGACGGGGAGAGCTCAAGGCCTACCTTGGTGAGGTACGCGCCGCAGCCTGTCTTTCTCGTGGGCCTCGGTTCCGCGGCGGGCCGCTGCTGCTATGAGCTGCCCAACTCACCTCCGCCCACGCCTCGTTTCGGCCCGCTCTCATTGGTACCAGCAGCCGTGATCGTGGATATATATGCGAAAAATCATGCTAGTCCCGACAGTCAATAGTTTTACTCCTGACGACAGTGGCGGAGGTAGCCATCGAACGCTGGAGAATTTTATTCAAATTGACGCGGCTTGAAAACCGACAAGATTTTATTCGATCTGGAGGGTGTCGGGCGAAAACTAAGCTGCACTCCTTAATTTTACAGTAATGGTTTCATTTCTGTGATTCGACTTTAGATTTGCCATTAATCTAACTCGAAAAGCTCTCTGGGTGAAGACAGTGATAACGAAAAACTGAAAGGTGTAGCGTCATCAAACGTAGCAAAACAAGTTCTTACCATTTTTGGGAAGAGAACATAGACCAAACACCAGTATCTTCATTCTGTATAAAGGGAAATGCTGGATAACCAAAAGAGCCTTTTTATATCTTACATTTCTATGCCAGGTTATTCGAAACGAATAACAAATACTAAGTTACGTTAAGGTGACAAAATTCGTCTAGCACTGGATCAAATATGCATTTAAGACCAGAAAAACGTCAACAAATACCTTCCTAACGTTGTGTTGCTCACGAAAGCACTGTAACATTTTCTGCTTGAAACAACTGTTCCGTGCACAGGATGGAAATTAAAAACAAGAAGAACCGCAAAAAGAACCCTGCTAATGTTTTGGCTGGCTTCAAAGCAACGTACAGTGGCAGTCTGTAGCGTCATCTCTCCTCATTATACACGGGGTGGGTCAGCAGTCCCTACAAATAAGCTTTACGCAACATGTAACGCCTTCATAAAACACGTGCAAGATTTTCATATTTTCTCGCCCGGTACGCACAAACTATTAGTTCAAAAATGGTTCAAATGGCTCTGAGCACTATGGGACTCAACTGCTGAGGTCATTAGTCCCCTAGAACTTAGAACTAGTTAAACCTAACTAACCTAAGGACATCACAAACATCCATGCCCGAGGCAGGATTCGAACCTGCGACCGTAGCGGTCTCGCGGTTCCAGACTGCAGCGCCTTTAACCGCACGGCCACTTCGGCCGGCAAACTATTAGTTCTACAGAAAAAAAGAACAAGACCTTTACGTAGGAAATTTAATGTATTAAAATTTTGAATTGGAATACGTTTCGATGTAAGTAATGTTTTTCGAGTTACTCAAGAAAAACGCGGCTGAGGGTCACTTTCGTACGTTTTTCTTGAAAAATTGCAAAACTAGAACCTCCAGTACAGAATTTAACTTCATTAAATTTGCTACAAAAAGGTCGTCTTCATAATTTCTGTAGGACTAACAGTTTGCGTGTGGTGTGCGAGAGAGATGAAAATCTTGCATGTGGTATTTCAAGGCGTTGCGGGGAGTAGCAAAACAACCATGTGTAGGGGCAAATGAATTACCCTATGTAGCTCCACGATTGTTATGGTCAGACATCATAGAAGACGCACAAAACGTGGACTACGTTATGGTTCCACCATATGCCACTCAATAATTTCCAAGTGGACGTCAATCCGACAGACGTAGATATAAATGGACGCACAGCTCCACTCAAAGTTCGCCAGTATCAATACCACGCTTCAAGACGGCGTCAGGACTATACACGGTCGCCGCCGAGAAGGGCCCAACTGGGAATTCTACAAGTTATATTAGTGATTTTCAAATAAATTCCGGGAAGTCAGCCAGGTAACACTTTCAGCGACCGCCGATATTTCGGCGGGAGAACACCCCGCCATTTTCAAGGCAAACTGATCATTCGCTGGATGCACGACTAGATCACTGCTCAAGGTCAGAACAGTATAAGTGAACTTTTAGCAACATTTCCACACTGTATCACACTCATGATACATTATGTGCATTTTATCTTAATACATTAAACGGTTGCTAATATGCTGCTTTCAGTTATGCTGCAGTCTTCCTAAAGTGACTCGACGCTGTGACGAGGCGCTGTAGCTGCTGCCTGCAAGTGAGCCACCTCAATAAAAATGGCTCTGAGCACTATGCGACTTAACTGCTGAGGTCGCCTAGAACTTAGAACTAATTAAACCTAACTAACCTAAGGACATCACACACATCCATGCCCGAGGCAGGATTCGAACCTGCGACCGTAGCGGTCGCTCGGTTCCAGACTGTAGCGCGTAGAACCGCTCGGCCACTCCGGCCGGCCGCCACCTCAATAACAGCAACAACTATCGGCGGTAGGTAGAGTTCTGCCACATTTATTTTTGACGCCAAAGATACTTGGTGAATACAAATCTGAGCAAATCAAGACAGAAAGGGAAAGACCCTACGGTCAGAAGAAAATAACAAACATTAACTTCCTCGAATGCGCAATAACGATTCTCATGGCAGCGACGTGTGTCATACAGATATTAGCATCTGAACACCTACTCAGGTAAACAAACTTAACGACTGCGCGCCGGGGGATGGGCTGATGGGTTTGATACTGAAAGAAACGACAAAATAAAACTTGCGACTCGATGCTCAAATGGCTCTGAGCACTATGGGACTTAACATCTGAGGTCATCAGTCCCCTAGAACTTAGAACTGCTTAAATCTAACTAACCTAAGGACATCACACACGTCCATGCCCGAGGCAGGATTCGAACCTGCGACCGTAGCAGTCACGCGGTTCTGGACTGAAGCGCCAAGAACTGCTCCGCCACAGCGGCCCGCGCGACTCGATGGCAAATCAAATAAATTTGTCCTGATTGTTTTTCTTGCTGTTCCAATCGATAATATGTCGAGTATATGCCACTAAGTTCTACCAAAAATGGTATCTTCCCTAATACACTATGTGATCGGAAGGATCCGGCACCCGGTTGAAAATGACTTACAAGTTCGTGGCGCCGGTATTGCTGGAATTCAATATGGTGTTGGGCTAGCCTTAGGCTTGATAACAGCTTCCACTCTCGCAGGCATACGTTCAATGAGGTGCAGAAGGTTTCTTGGGGAATGGCAAGCCATTCTTCACGGAGTGCTGCACTGAGGAGAGCTATCGATGTCGGTCGGTGAGGCCTGGCACGAAGTCGGCGTTCGAAAACATTCCAAAGGTGTGCTATAGGATTCAGGTCAGGACTCTGTGCAGGCCAGTCCATTATAGGCATGTTATTGTTGTGTAACCACTTCGCCACAGGCCGTGCGTTATGAACATGTACTCGATAGTGTTGAAAGATGCAGTCGCTATCCCCGAATTACTCTTCGACAGTGGGAAGCAAGAAGGTGCTTAAAACATCACTGTAGGCCTGCACTGTGATAGTTCCACGCAAAACAACAAGGGATGCAAGCCCCCTCCATGGGAAACACGGTTACGCCATAACACCACCACCTCCGAATTTTACTGTTGGCACTACACATGCTGGCAGATGTTCACATGGCATTCACCATACCCACACCCTGCCACCGGATCGCCACATTGTGTACCGTGATACGTTACTCAAACTCTTCAATCGTCCAATGTTTACGCTCTTTACACCAAGCAAGGCATTGTTTGGCATTTGCCAGCGTGATCTGTGGCTTATGAGCAGCCGCTCGTCCATGAAATCCAAGTTTTCTCACCTCTCTACCAACTGTCTTAGTAATTGCAGTGGATCCTGATGCAGTTTGGCATTCCTGTGTTATGGTCTGGATATATGTCTGCCTATTACGCGTTACGACCCGCTTCAGTTGCCGGCGGTTTCTGTAAGTCAACAGACGAGGTCTCCACTTCGCTATCACTATCGGAAACGGTGGACCTAGGCATGTTTAGGAATGTGGAAATCTCGCGTACAGACGTATGACACAGGCGACACCCAATCACCTGACCACGTTCGAAGTCCGTGAGATCCGCTGAGCGCCCCATTCTGCTCACTCACGATGTATAATGACTACTGAGGTCGCTGATATGGAGTACCTGGCAGTAGGTGTCAGCACAATGCACCTAATATGAAAAACGTATATTTTGGGGGGTGTCCGGATACTTTTGGTCACATAGTGTAGCTTCCTGCCCTGTTCGTGACGCACGACTACGATTTTATTTGCTACTAACGGGCTGTAATTAAGGAGACACTTTCTTCTCGGTCACAGTTGACACGAGAGGAGATTATAACAATACCCAGATAAGTCGTACTCAAATGCGAATAAAATAGCTTATGAGCTTTAGAGCGCATGCAGATAAAGCACACCGGCTGATTTAATGGCAGTGAAATGAGAGGCACGGAGAGCCTACTTCACAGAACTTGATTCCGAGAATATATCCAGCCGATTTTGTCCTAATTATTGGATATGATGGAAATCACAGGTAAATAAAAGCCTTACATGAGGACACACACACACACACACACACACACACACACACACACACTCTCTCTCTCTCTCTCTCTCTCTCTCTCTCGAGAGAGAGAGAGAGAGAGAGAGGGGGGGGGGGGGGGAGAGTGGGAGAGAGAGGGAGAGAGAGAGAGAGAGAGAGAGAGAGAGAGAGAGAGAGGGCTCATGTAACGATACAATGGCAGCAGAGCATTCGACGTTATCGATGCGGCAGCGAGGATAGTCTCGTGGCTCGGTAACGGTCTTACATTGATATTATGATACTACTGTTGTTTAATTACCCAACTAGTTATACGACTCGAAGAGTAATAACACGATTAAAATCACTGCTCGTTCAAACGGTAATTTTTCAGAAAGCTTTCCACGCGTCAGCACTCAAGTAGACTGCTACTAATACGACGCCTAAATTGTTGATCTGTGTGTTCTTGTGACTGACTAAGCCGACCGCGGAAAGGCGTGTTGCTCCTTCGAAGTGCCAGACAAAAGCTGAGGACGTCTGTACTCGTCGGTCCGGTTTAAAAGTCCCTGCCCAGTGAAAAACCAAGGTCTGACCCAAGACGCGTTACTTTCTATGATCACTTTAACTGGTCTTCTTGAAAGATCACTCTGGGATGTTGCGCTGCCACGCTCCGGCTACAAACTTACTGCCAGTTCCGCGTTGCAGGTGTATCGCTACACGTTTTACCAACAAAGACTCTGTTTCAAGGGAAACTGTCATACTGGCGAAATTGCTAAATTGTTCATGCATTAAACATTTAGTCATAAAAATGGAAGAAAATACCTCTATACCTCAGATCATCATTACGTTATCGTCACATTTATATTCAATTTTTGGTTCGAATCCTGCCTCGGGCATGGATGTGTGTCATGCTCTTAGGCTTAAGTGGTTCTAAGTTCTAGGGGACTGATGACCTCAAATGTTAAGTCCCACACTGCTCAGAGCCGTTTGAACCATTTGCAAATGCTTGGGGGCTAACTTCCAGACACACGCATTCAAACTTTCAATTGAATTTTGTGCTTCCTTCCAAGCACCGGTACAATAACTCGCCCTCCGAAAGAAAAAACTGGTGCATGAAAAAGGCCGATTTCAGGCAGGTGCATTTTTTTGTTCAACCGCGAATAACAAACGTTTCCGTTCCGTATTCGGAAAAACCATTTCAGGGGTGGATTCTAAACACTTATATGGATACAAAAATGCAATTAAAAAAATCGATTTTTTGAACCAAAAGATAGTAAACCTTCCCTTAAAGGCATTCTTGACTCTCATCAACTCACCACATCCAGTTCCGAATGTAACTAGTCCTCGCGACCGTTACAGCGTGTATTTAAAGGTAACTTGATTGATAAAGATAACATAGTGGCGCTAGCAACTCACTGTTATACGACTGGTGCGAAATTTGAATAGATATGATCAGATGTAGAAACACGCCTACGAAATTTCGTTTACGTCGCACAACTCCTCCTCGGTGTGGTGATTTATTTTCCATCAGTGTACATTACTTTCGGCTCTGACATTGGTCGCATCTAACTTACTGTGAAGCCACCGACAGATCAACATGGAAACTGTAACAGGCAATAATTTACGCAGTATCTGAAGTTAGAAAATCTGAAAATAAAACGGCTTTTCGACACGGTGAACTGGTGTGTGTTTGGTGGTAAAACGTAAAAATTGCTACGCGTTTCGCTTTGGCCGGGCAGAGATTGGACGCTTTATATCCGGCGTGCCGTCCTCGCTAATCTTCGCAGCCAGGAGTGAAATCGTTAGCACCCAGGCCGGCGCAGCGAGGCGACGTTAATCAGGCGTGCGCTTGGATTGCAGGTAGCACGTTACACGTGCTTAAATAAACCTCCCCAGCCCGGAGCACCAGACTCCGATGCACACGGAGAGCCAGCCAGCTCCATGCATACTAACTAGCAGCTAGCAACCGCCACAGAGGGAGCACTGGCTGAGCGTGGGGTGGAGTGGACTGGGGTGGAGTGCCAAAGACTGGTTTGATGCAGCTCTCCATTCTACTCTATCCTGTGCAAGCCTCTCCATCTCTGAGTAACTACTGCAATCCATATCCCTCTGAAACTGCTTACTGTATTCATCTCTTGGTCTCTATCTACGATTTTTACCCTCCACGCTTCCCTCTAGTACTAAATTGGTGATCCCTTGATGTCTGCCGGCCGCTGTGGCCAAACGGTTCTAGGCACCTCAGCCTGTAACCGCGCTGCTGCTACGGTCGCAGTTTCGAATCCTGCCTCGGGCATGGATGTGTGTGATGTCCTTAGATTACTCAGGTTTAAGTAGTTCTAAGTCTAGGGGACTGATGACCTCAGATGTTAAGTCCCATAGTGCTTAGAGCCATTTGAACCTTGATGTCTCAGAATGTGTGCTACCAACCGATCCCTTCTTGTCAGGTAGTGCCCCAAATTTCATTTCTCCCCAATTCTATTCAGTACCTGCTCATTAGTTACGTGATCTACACATCTAACCTTCCGCATTCCTCTGTAGCGCCACATTTCAAAAGTTTATATTCTCCTCTTGTCTAAATAGTTTATCGTCCATGTTTCACTTGCATGCATGGCTACACTCCATAGAAGCACTTTCACAGAAGTCTTCCTGACATTTCAATCTATACTCGGTGTTAAAAAATTTCTCTTCTTTAGAAACGCTTTTCTAGCCATTGCCAGTTTTTATTTTATATCCTCTCTACTTCGATCATCATCAGTTACTTTGCTGCCCAAATAGCAAAACGTATCTACTGCTTTAAGTGATTCATTCCCTAATCTAATTCCCTTATCATCACCTGATTTAATACGACTACATTCTATTATCCTTGTTTTCCTCGTGGCAAGATTAAGACCAGTAAAACCTCTCTTACACCAAATCAGAGCCGGCTGGAGTGTCCGTTTGGTTCTAGGCGCTACAGTCTGGAACCGCGAGACCACTACGGTCGCAGGTTCGAATCCTGCCTCGGGCATGGATGTGTGTGATGTCCTTAGGTTAGTTAGGTTTAAGTAGTTCTAAGTTCTAGGGGATTCTCCATCCGCACTATCGTCAGGCAACAGGGACTGGAGGAGGACCTCAGCAGTTTCCTGCCAAGACTCCGTCATCCTGTCCCCGTGCCTAACTGTTGACAATTCTAGTGGAGAGCGGATCTTCTCTCGAACTAGTTTGTACGGTGTACCCCAGGGGTCCTGTGCCAATTGGCTCTGGACGAACCAGCAACAACAATTAAGACATGAAGACCAAAATGAGTACATCAATAATACGGCAGTCTACCCTTTCTCGGAGGAAGAGGTAGCTGCCCATATAAAAGCACTTAAAAGGGGAAAAGCTCCCGGGCCAGACGGCATTGTGGCTGAGGTGGTGCAGTTCCTGGCCCCCCAGCTTACTGCACCACTCACTCACCTATACAATGAGTGTCTGATACGGCAAAAAATTCCTAGGGTGTGGAAATCAGCAAACGTAGTCATTATTCGGAAAGGGTTAGATAAAGATCCTACAAATGTAAAATCTTATAGACCTATTTGCTTAATCAACATACTAGGGAAAATATTAGAGAAGTTACTAGCTGACAGACTGGCTGCACATAGAGTGCTGCGTGGGGTGAGCGACAGACAGTTCGGCTTCAGGCCTGGGCGATCGACATCTGATGCGATCGCCCTGGCTGCTGAGGTCTGTGGCTCTACCCTGCATAAGTACGTGGTGGGCATTATGGTTGACATCAGTGGCGCCTTCGACAACCTGTGGTGGCCTTCGCTCTTCTCCTGCTTGCGGGAGAAGGAGTGTCCAGGGCCGCTATATGGATGCCTGAGGAGCTATTGTGAAGAACGGGAGGTCTGGCTATCATCCTCTAGCAAGAGAATTGGAAAAGTTATAACAAAGGGATGTCCTCAGGGTTCCGTACTCGGGCCCCTGTTCTGGGACATCCATATGGAGCCTTTATTGGACACCCTACAACAAAGTGAGGAAGTGCTAGAGGTGATAGCGTATGCAGATGACCTCCTCCTGCTGGTCGGCGGCCGAAGCCGCGAAGACATTGAACCTAAAATAGAGACTGCCTTAAATAAACTACAGCTATGGTGTCAAAACACCAAAATGACGGTGTCGCCAAGTAAGTCCACCTACTTGCTATTAAAGGGACAATTACTACGTAACCCGACCGTACGTATCAACCGCTCGCCGGTTCTTCGGAGACGTGACGCACGTTACTTGGGCATCATCATTGATGAGAGGTGGAATTTTGGGAAACACATTGAAACCGTGACCCAGAAAGCTATTCAAACACTGAATAACCTCATATCCATAGGACACAGAAGATTTCATCTACCACCTCACCTTATAAAACTTTATCACAATAGTATACTAACATCGATAGTGGGTTACGGCTCGGGGGTCTGGGCACACAGGCTCACGAGGGTGGTGCCCGCCATGACAGTGAGAAGGGTTCAAAGAAACATGATTCTAAGATCGGTAGGTGCTTATCGTACAACACCTGGAGGAGCATTAACAGTTATAATGGGGCTTTGCCCCCTGGATATTAAAATCAGGGAGCAAGCTGCATGGTTCTGGAGTAAAAAGGGAAACATAACAAAAATAGAGGAAATCTTAGGTATCAGGGCTGGGGATAAGGGCGAGATTAGGAAAAGAGGAGTACAACTATGGCAAGAACTATGGGATACTGATGAAACAGGGCGCAGGACACATGAATTGTTACCAAGTATTACAGAACGGCTGAAAATGAAATACTTCGAACCAACCAGAGGGCTAATCCATTTTCTCACTGGACATGGACCTTATGCGGCATACTTATGCCGGTTTGGGAAAAGGGCGACACCCGCGTGTGAATGTGGTGAACCGGAGGGCACTCCCGATCATGTGATTTACGAGTGCCCTCTCTTCAATGATGTTGCCTCTACACTACGAGACCAACTACCTGACTATGACACTTATAACCTAATTAGACATGAAGATACCTTCCAAATGATAAATAAACTTGCCAACGAGGTATCACAAAAGGTGCTAAGAGAATACATGAGGGAACTAGACTAAATAGCACAAATTGCGACTAATACGCCCTACTCCCATTCCGCCTGCGCGTGGATAGGCCGACTCTTAGTCTGGAATCCGCCACGCGCGGGAATAGGGGGGGTGGGGAATAGGAATTACCCGGAACTGACATTACACTGGAAATGACGTAGGTTAAAATTAGATAGTAGGAATTAGATTAGAAATTTAGATATAGGAACCTGCAGCGATTAAAATCCTGGCCTGCCCAGTGTCAGGGGCACGCCCATCGGGGTTAGCTCGATGGGCAAGGCATATAAGTAGGTTTGTATATTGCTGACACACTTGTGACGCTGCAGGAAGTAAATGTAGGTTTAGTTTTTAAAATATTAGAAGTTTAATTAAGTAGTTTATTGTATAGCTGCCCATTGCAATTAGAAAGCTGTAGCTCACAACTTAATACATATTGTAATTAGCTGCAAATTGTAACTAACAGTAGTAAGTAAGACCCACTAATGTAATAAGGTGGTGGGTTAGATGTATAAATATTATTGTAAAGTAAATAAAGATTTTTTTTTTTTAAAAAAAAAAAAAAGTTCTAGGGGACTGATGACCTCAGTAGTTAAGTCCCATGGTGCTCAGAGCCATTTGAACCATTTTTTGAACCAAATCAGATACTCTTCATATACTGCCTGACAAAAACTGAAGCACCCAGAAGGTGAACAGGAAATTATATCAGTGATTACAAAATCGAGACAAATTCGCGAAATCTTTGCAGTATGGGCACACTTATAAGTATGACGTTGCAACCTCTTTGGCCGGGACCATACTTTGATTCGGTTAGGAAGGGTGTCGCTGAGTCGTATTCTTTTCTGAGACAAACTGGTCCACAGATTTTTGTAACTGATCTTCAACATCCTGGATAATGGGACTGGGACGATGCTGACGTACGAGCAGATCCCGTACATGATATATCGCGAACATATCTGGCAAAAGTGATGGCGATGGGGTATCGCAACATCACACGCAGACTATGCAGAAGACTTTGTAGGCGGGACAGCCACAGCCTGGATATGTCGTTTTGGAGATAAGACCGCTTCAGCCGTAAGTACTTCATTTACAAGCACGACCGGTTTCGCAACATTTTAGCTGCAACATAAGGTGTAGTAAGATCAAGTCATGTTCTGAGCAAGAAAAGAGAACGGGATGACCCATCGTTCAAAGTCAGCAACTTTTCGCTAAGTAGCGGACGTCAAATTTAAAATAGCATAAAACACTGAGGGAGCAGGTTTGCTTTGGTGTGTTAGCGAGTGTTTTGATATCGATAAGGTTGGCTTCAGAGCTATGTGTTCTGTGATATCACAAGAGACAAAAGAAGATTGTATTGTTTTTGAGAGTTGTAAAATGTTATAAAATGTTATAATAAAGAAGTTTTAAGTTCTTATTTGTGTGTGTGTTTACTTGTGTTAGACGGTGACCCCGACGTGATCGGCGAGACAACAAATGAAACCCTGCAACGTATGGATCGGCGAATTGTCCAACGCGGGATCTGCTGGAAATCGGCGCAGATGGTGTTCAATAAAATACTCAAAATGCAATCAGGAAGTTGACTTGAAGGGGACAATCGTGTGAGTACTCCGGAAATTAATAAAGTAAGCGTAAAGCTTCCTCCCTTTGGGGTAGGAAAGCCCGATATTTAATTTAGCCAAGCCGAGGCTCAGTTTACAATCACTGCCATATCAACGGAAGCAACTAAGTTCAATTACCTGCTGGCGCAGCTTGAACCGATATACGTCGAAAACATCTGGTATCTGGTAACCAGTGATGAAAATAATTAATATTCGCTGGCAAAAGAACGACTCTTAACAATTTTCAAGAAAAGTGAGGAGCATAAAACAAAAAAACTGTTGAGTGGGTTGGAACTTGGTGATATGAAACCTAGCCAGTTATTACGAAAAATGCGAAAATATGCTGGCACCAACTTGTCGCAGAATGCTTTAAAAACATTGTGGCTCGATAAACTTCCCAGTAATAGTCGAAGTATATTAGTGATATCGGAAGAAACGACGGCAAGATCACGCAGATGGCCGATCGTATAGTGGAGATGCAATATGCTGAGGAGCTTCAAATTACCTCAGCGCAATCAGTTCCTTCCACATCCTTATCAGTCCAAGATCTTCTTGTAAAAATTAAAGACTAAGAAAATGAAGTTAAGACGCTCCGAGAATCAAATAGATCCAGGTCGTGCAGCAGAAGTAGAAACAGAACACAGTTAAAAAAAAGTGAATATTATCACTTCAAATCTGGCTCACGGTGTAAACCTGAAAAGTGTGTACAACCTTAACAATAGAAAATTAAGGAAAACAAGGAAGGGTAGAGTCAAAAGCGGCTGAGTGCTCTACCCTAGCTCCTACAGTAAGCCGCCAACATTGATTATTTGTTAAAGACAGAACTTATGGACGATCTTATCTGGTAGATAGCGGTGCAGATTTGTCTGTTATACCATTGGCAAAAACTAAGAAGTTTGAATCCTCTGACTTTAGTCTCTATGCCGCAAATGGTTCTGAAATAAAAACTTAAGCGTCAAAGCTGTTAACCATTGATTTAGGTCTTAAAACTTAGTTTGAATGGCCATTTATAATTGCAGATGTATCAAAAGGAAAATTGGGAGCTGATTTTCTTCATCATTTTGGTTTACTCGTAGATCTGAAAAATAAAAAGCTTATAGATAACATTACTAAGATAAAAATTTCCGCAGAGGTAACCGCTGTGGATGCTAACGATTCAGTAAGCTCACTCTATGCAAAATGTCAGTATTCAAAGCTGTTAAGAGATCTTTCCTGAGATAACAAAACCATCTATAATACCAAAGGTGTTAAAGCATAAAGTACAGCATTATATCACTACTTTTAGTGGTTCAAAGATGTTCGTATGTGTGTGTGAAATGTTATGGGACGTAACTGCTAACGTCTTCAGTCCCTAAGCTTACACACTACTGAACCTAAATTATCCTAAGGACAAACACACACACCCATGCCCGGGGGAGGACTCGAACCTCCGCCGGGATCAGCCGCACAGTCCATGACTGCAGCTTTGTAGACCGCTCGGCTAATCCCGCGCGGCACTTTTAGTGGTACACCGGTGTATAGTGAAGCTCGTAGGTTGGACCCACATAAATTGCAAATAGCTAAGAAAGTTTCTGCTGAATAATGGTATTACACGTCCATCACGATCACAAAGGGCTAGTCCACTGTACCTTGTTATGAAGTCAAATGGTCAGTGGCGAGTGTGGAGATTATCGTCGTCTTAGTTACAGGACTCTCCCAGCCCGGTATATAGTCCCTCGAGTAGATGAAGTAAATTTGATGATACAGAATAAGAAGATATTCTCCAAGATTGACCTACTAAAAGCGTATTATCAAATTCCTTTAGCCGAAGAAGGCAAAGCAAAGTCAGCGGTTATTACTCCTTTTTGGTCTGTTTGAATTTAATTATATGCCCTTCGGACATCGAAATGCACCTAGCGCATTTCAGAGGTTTATACACGAAGTTGTGAGAGAGCTGGATTTCTGCTTTCCCTATCTGGATGATATTTTAATAGCATCAGAATCTCCCGAACACCATACTGAGCATCTAAATTTACTCCTTAAACAGTTGAATCAGTATGGTATGGTAATAAATTGTGCAAACTTTGTATTTGAAGCGCAAGAACTCACATTCTTGGGACAATTAATCGCACCCTCTGGAACTAAGCCGGATCCAGAAAAAGTGTCTGCGCTAATGAACTACAAGCGACCTGAAACTGTTCGCGAACTTTGAAAATTTTTAGGAATCATCAATTTTTATCGTAGATATTTAGAACATGCTGCAGAAAACCAAGCCTCGTTGAATGATTACCTAAAAGGAACAACTAAAAATGACAGAAGACATTGACTGGACAGAAGAGGCAACTGCTCAGTTCCAAAAATGTAAAGAAGATCTCGCAAATGCAACACCTTTAACATTTCCGGGTTTGCACAGCCAACTTGCATTATTTGTGGATGCATCCGATTCTGCAGCTGCAGCTGGTGCTGGGTTGCAACAATGGCAATATGAACAATGGAAACCTATTGGATTCTTTTCAAAAAAGTTCACGAATCTACAAAAGAAGTATTCCACATATGACAGAGAACTACTTAGTATATATATGGCTGTCAAGTATTTCAAATATCTGTTAGAAGGTAAAGACTTTGTTATTTATACTGATCATGGTTCAAATGGCTCTGAGCACTATGCGACTATAACTTCTGAGGTCATCAGTCGCCTAGAACTTAGAACTAATTAAACCTAACTAACCTAAGGACATCACACACATCCATGCCCGAGGCAGGATTCGAACCTGCGACAGTAGCGGTCGCTCGGCTCCAGACTGTAGCGCCTAGAACCGCACGGCCACTCCGGCCGGCTACTGATCATGCCCCTCTAACATAAGCATTCAAGCAGAAGAATGAGAAAGCAACGTCAATCCAATTTGTCACATGTGAATGATCCACAAATCTGGTTATTGTACAATTCGACAGCCGGTCAAACGGAGACCTACAAGAAGGCTCCTTCCAAACTGTCTCAGGTGCTCATAACGCTGTCTCACAAGGGGAGGCCGCCAATTGTGAAATTCAGATTCGATTCATACTGCGCATAATAAAAGCTCATGGCCAGAGGTGTAATGTGGCAAAGCACCAAGATGCACTTCTCAGCCGTTGTCGAGAAAATCGACAGTTAAAAGAAACCGTTGCGGTGAAATACTCTCTACGATTAATGATTTTCTACAGCTATATATATATATATATATATATATATATATATATATATATATATATACTATTAATGTATTGCTTATGCGTGTTGGTGAAGGCGGATCGCTCTCCAATTGTACCGCCTCCATTTTTCCGTTTGTTTAACAGGGTGTACCAAAGCTCTCCCGTGCGCACTGATTTTCGACGATGTTATAAGTTGCGCTAGGGACCGCATCTACCTTCTTTCGAAGTTAGCAGGCATCTACGCTGTTATGGGGCGGCTCGTTTCGGCCCATTCAACATCTGTCCTTCAAGTGTAACGAGCGAGTAACGGAGTTTATATTTCATACCTGCCACAGCAAGTTTGTGTTCGTGGGGTCTCTATTCTAATTCGAACGTTTGACTTACGCTATACGTATTCGTTTCTACGTCTTCCGTTAACTATACGTGGTTAACATTATGAAGACAATTAATAACATTTGTGAATCCAGAATGAGATTTTCACTCTGCAGCGGAGTGTGCGCTGATATGAAACTTCCTGGCAGATTAAAACTGTGTGCCCGACCGAGACTCGAACTCGGGACCTTTGCCTTTCGCGGGCAAGTGCTCTACCAACTTGCCCGCGAAAGGCAAAGGTCCCGAGTTCGAGTCTCGGTCGGGCACACAGTTTTAATCTGCCAGGAAGTTTCAACATTTGTGAAATACAACCTTGTTTGCAGAAAACATAATGATGTTCGAAGTCGCCAGTTTTTCCACGACAAACGACTTTCAACAACTTATTATTTGCATAATTGCTGCAACTGATTGCCGGGAATATATATATATATATGAATTACAAAAAACAAAAACTAAAAAAAGTTGCATGGAGCGAGATTCGATCCGGCAACCTTCGGATTACGAACCCCAGCGCTTACCGCTGCACCACCACGCTGTAGAAAATTATTAATCGTAGAGAGTATTTCACCGCAACGGTTTCTTTTAACTGTCGATTTTCTCGACAACGGCTGAGAAGTGCATCTTGGTGCTTTGCTACATTACACCTCTGGCCATGAGCTTTTATTATGCGCAGTATGAACCGAATCTGAATTTCACAATTGGCGGCCTCCCCTTATCAGTTCAGCACGTGGCCGCCCCCGGTAGCTGAGTGGTCCGCGCGACAGAATGTCAATCCTAAGGGCCCGGGTTCGATTCCCGGCTGGGTCGGAGAAATTCTCCGCTCAGGGACCGCGTGTTGTGTTGTCCTAATCATTATCATTTCATCCCCATCGACCCGCAAGTCGCCGAAGTGGCGTCAAATCGAAAGACTTGCACCGGGGGAACGGTCTACCCGATGGGAGACCCTAGTCACACGACATTACGTTTTTATTTAGTTGACTACGTGGCATCTCCATGTTCTTCATAGCGATCACTCAACATGTGACGCAGTTCACGCCCCTTATCTACGCTACGAGTCCTGGTAATAACAATAACATGCATCCACTGCAGTAGCCGTTCTACCTGTCACAGTTAACTGCAATTCTAATCAATTATTATTGGTTTCTCCGGCTTAGGTTTTTTACACCAGACGCGTTTCGTGTTTATTTACGAAGCATTTTCTGTGGAAATTCAGGAAATACAGATACATATGTTTATATATATTTATAGAGTTTCGTTGTTGAAGATTAAAACAAGTATTTCTCTATGAATTTGGCTTGCAATTTACTTCCGGTCGTTCTGCCTATTATTCACATCATTTACATAGGTGCCAACTGTATGTACGTGTACGAAGTTACGCCATCCGACCATATCTTATGCGTGCTTCACGTTTTTTTGTCAGGCGGCATGTTTTATGTTACATATATCACCACAAGGGTGGTATAAGTTACACTTAATATAGGATACAACAACGAGAAATTGCTTCAGTGCAGGAAAAGGACGCAGTTTAATTTCTTTCGTGATAAATACACACATAAAAAACAGTTTTGCATCACCGCTGTTCTCAGAACTCCTGAAGATAGACGTTGACTGTGGATATAGTATCACAGACATAGTCCCTTTGACTGTTCAGAGATGTCACAAAACCCACCCAAAGATGTAAACAACCATGCATGAGCAGCGCCTATTAGACGGAGGGGCTCTGACAGCCGATGAGTTCCAGTCATTCCATCAAGAAGGAGGTACACGGCTCGTGTTGTCTGTAGTTCAACCATGCTGATACGATCGATACCGTGGTTCGATCCGCATTGTTACTTTGTGCCACGAAGGGCTCTCAACAAGGAAAGTGTCCAGGTGTCTCTGAGTGAACCAAAGCGATTTTGTTCGGACATGGAAGAGATACAGAGAGACGAACCGTCGAACATGCCTCGCTCAGGCCGCTCAAAGGCTACTACTGCAGTGGATGACCGCTACCTACGGATTATGGCTCGGAGGAACCCTCACAGCAACGCCACCATGTTGAATAATGCTTTTCGTGCAGCCACAGGACGTCGTGTTAAAACTCAAACTGCGCGCAATAGGCTGCATGATGCGCAACTTCACACCCGAAGTCCATGGCGAGGCCCATCTTTGCAACCACGACACCGTGCAGCGCGGTAAAGGTGGTCCCAAAAACATACCGAATGGACAGCTCAGGATTGGCATCACGTTCTCCTCACCAATGAGTGTCGCATACGCCTTCAACCAGTCGATCGTCAGAGACGAGTTTGGAAGCAATCCGGTCAGGCTGAGGGCCTTAGACACACTGTACAGCGAGTGCAGCAAGGTAGAGGTTCCCTTCTGTTCTGGGGTGGCATTATGTGGAGCCGACGTATGCCGCTGGTGGCCATGGAAGGCGCCGTAACGGCTGTACGATACGTGAATACCATCTTCCGAGCGATAGTGCAACCATATCGGCAGCATATTGGCGAGGCATTCGTCTTCATGGACGTGCCCCAACCGTGCACATTTTGTGAATGACTTCCTTCAGGATAACGACATCGGTCGACTAGAGTGGCCAGCCTGCTCTCCAGACATGAAAGCTATCGAATATGCCTGGGATAGATTGAAAAGGTCTGTTTATGGATGACGTGACCCACCAACCACTCTGAGGGATCTATGGCGATTCGCCTCTAAGGAGTGGGACAATCCGGACCAACAGTGCCTTGATGAACTTGTGGACAGTATGCCACGACAACTACAGGCACGCATCAGTGGAAGAGGACGTGCTACTGAGTATTAGAGGCAACGGTTTGTACAGCAATCTGGACTACTACCTCTGAAGGTCTCGCTGTATGGTGGTACAGCATGGGGTGTGTGGTTTTCATGAGCAATAAAAAGGGCGGAAATGAATTTTATGTTGATTTCTATTCCAGTTTTCTGTACGGGTGCCGGAACTCTCGGAACCGAGGTGATGCAAATATTTTTTTGATGTGTGCACAACAATAAATATAGATTAGTTGAAGACAGTTTTCAACTATCAGCGCTAGCAGTAATGGACGTGGGAGAGAGAGGAGCGGAAAAAAGGAGAGGAAGTGGTATATTATGGAAGATAAGGTAAAAAAAAGTAGCGTGATTCATAGAGAAAGGAATAGAGAAAGAAGCGTAACTGGCCTTACTGTTTGACAGAGGGCGAAATTAGGCATGTAGGTTACTGTTTTTGGGAAATGTTACGAGAGTGACAGAAGGAGGTGCTGCAGCTTCTACTTAAAACCAGCAGGACATTTAACTGTGTGCAGGGTGTATGTTAGTTTGTTCCTGAGGCGGGCGGCAGCAACAGAGAAGTTAGTGAGTGATTTATGGATAGGTACTGGTAAGTGAGATCTTACGTTTAGATTAAGATAAGATGACAGGTACTTAATCTCGGCTGCGAGGTACTGGGTATCATGCGTACTGGGAAACCGATCAAACAGGCACAGCGTGTGAGAGCCATGTAATTTGTCTGGCCGCAGCCAACCTAACGGGCAGTTGAAGCCTGGGAATGGTCGTACAGGATGTCCCACGAGGAATGTTAAGTGTTCAGCAGTATGACAAGAACGATCATTTGAAGCAACAAAGCCTAGTAATTGGGGACTCCGAAATGCGTGTCTCAAGAGCACTAACCACTTCTTCATCTTCGATACTGTAAAACAAATCTTTTCTGCTGCAAGTTCTTTGCTCTCCATTTTTTGGGAATGGGTAGTACGGACTAAAACAGGAATAAACATCCATTGAACACGGGCACTAAAATGTAAACCTTAAAAGCTATGAGCTCTTGTTCAGTACAATGACATGCGTTTCAGAAGAAGAGCAATTAATCATAATCTCTTGATGCACTTCAGAGCCCACATTTACTGGACAATTATTTCTTGATCTGGTGGTCGCAAAATATGCCAATCAAAAAGCTTGCGGTAGAAAAGATTTTTTTCACAATATCAGGAGTGGTCATAGCTCTTAAGGTACACATTTTAGAGCACATGTTTACTAGAATTTCGTTTCGAATGATCGTTTCTGTAATATCCCAGAATATTGGCTATTTCTTCTGGGACACGCTGTACATGAAGTAGTGCATACAAGCTTTCATGGCTATTTCCAACCGTCTAAAGTTCTTTAAAAATTTGGCATATTGCCAAAATGGAAGTATGCGATATTTTAAATATTAATGTAATAAATTATTATTATTATTTTTTTTTTTATAAGTAAGAATTCACATCCGTCTGGCGTTCATTTAAGCGCTACTTGTAAGGTTTCGTGAGAATTTTGCGATCGGTATGTTCAAAGACTTATGTCACTCTATTATTAAAAATGTCACTTTCTATATCACGCACTGGCCATTTATTGTAGGACACTGCTGTGTAGAATACACAGATTGTGTTTGTCATTCGTTAGCAACGGGTTCCTGACGGGAGCCTTACGACGCAACTTGTTTGCCCGTCGTCATGGGAGTGTTTCTCTCTTCTGCTTGCCTCGCAGTTTGATCGAACTGCAATCCGGTTATGCGACAAGCAGTCTGCAGGAGAGGGGTTCGCATAGCAGTGGGTCAGGGGAGCAGCAAGCGGGCTGGTTCTGCAAGCTATGTGTGTCTTCTCCTGTGCGATTAACAATTCATCTACTGAGGGCAGCGACTTAGCCATACAGGCATGTAGTATGAGATTCTGCTAGTAACTTTCGTCTGAACCACAAACATATGCATTTTTTTCGTTTTGGCACTCAATTATTTCTCAGAATTCCGTTCCTCGTGGATGCAACTTTGACGCGAACGATTCCTTTATTGATATGCTGCAAGAGAAAAGCACACGTGGTCTAGGGGTAGTGTCTTTGATTTGTAATTAAAATGCTCTCTGTCCCGGGTTCGAGTCCTGCCACCGATTAAAATCTGAGTAAAAATCATGAGCAATGGCAGCCGAAGAATTACAGCAAAAGAAGTCACCCCCATTCTGCCAACGGTCTTGTGAAAGAGTGGAGGAGCGGATAAAGATTCAGCGCACCCACTTCTATTTAGGGTGGGAAAGTACACCTAACGGCAAAAGAATCAGCAATGATGAACGGCATGAGGATGCAGAAGCCAATGAAAGCCACTGCATTGTTGTTGTTGTGATCTTCAGTCCTGAGACTGGTTTGATGCAGCTCTCCATGCTACTCTATCCTGTGCAAGCTTCTCTTCTCCCAGTACCTACTGCAACCTACATCCTTCTGAATCTGCTTAGTGTATTCATCTCTTGGTCTCCCTCTACGATTTTTACCCTACACGCTGCCCTCCAATACTAAACTGGTGATCCCTTGATGCCTCAGAACATGTCCTACCAACCGATCCCTTCTTCCTGTCAAGTTGTGTCACAAACTCCTCTTCTCCCCAATTCTATTAAATACCTCCTCATTAGTTATGTGATCTACCCATCTAATCTTCAGCATTCTTCTGTAGCACCAGATTTGGAAAGCTTCTATTCTCCTCTTGTCCAAACTATTTATCGTCCATGTTTCACTTCCATACATGGCTACACTCCATACAAATACTTTCAGAAACGACTTCCTGACACTTAAATCTATACTCGATGTTAACAAATTTCTCTTCTTCAGAAACGCTTTCCTTGCCATTGCCAGTCTACATTTTATATCCTCTCTACTTCGGCCATCATCAGTGATTTTGCTCCCCAAATAGCAAAACTCCTTTACTACTTTAAGTGTCTCATTTCCTAATCTAATTCCCTCAGCATCATCCGACTTAATTCAACTACATTCCATTATCCTCGTTTTGCTTTTGTTGATGTTCATCTTATATCCTCCTTTCAAGACACTATCCATTCCGTTCAACCGCTCTTCCAAGTCCTTTGCTGTCTCTGACAGAATTACAATGTCATCGGCGAACCTCAAAGTTTTTATTTCTTCTCCATGGATTTTAATACCTACTCCGAATTTTTCTTTTGTTTCCTTTACTGCTTGCTCAATATACAGATTGAATGACATCGGGGAAAGGCTACAACCCTGTCTCACTCCCTTCCCAACCGCTGCTTCCCTTTCATGTCCCTCGACTCTTATAACTACCACTGCATTATCTACACATAATGTGTATCCACAGGACATGAGGCCTGTAACTGAAAAAGCATTATGATGATCTCTGCATTGGCACAACAATTCGAACTAGTCCCCCATTCGGATCTCCGGGAGGGGACGGACAAGGGGAGGTGAAAATGAGAAAAAGATTGAATATCCACCGAGAGAATAACTGTCTTCCAACCAGGGCGTGGAATGTCAGAAGTCTGAATGTGCTAGGCAAGCTAGAAAATCTGAAAAGGGAAATGCTAAGGCTCAATCTAGATATAGTGGGGGTCAGTGAAGTCAACTTGAAAGAAGACCAAAGGTTTTGGTTAGATGAGTATAGGGTAATATCAACAGCAGAAGGAAATGGTGTGACGAGAGTAGTATTCGTTATGAATAGGAAGGTAGGGCAGACATTGAGTTGCTGTTGTTCTTTATACACATAAATGATATGGCTGATAGGATGAACAGCAATCTTGCGGTTGTTTTCTGTTAATGTCGCGGTGTACGGTAAGGTGTCGAAGTTGAGTGGCTGTAAAAGACACAACACCACTTAGTCAAAATTTCCAGTTAGTGTGATGAATGGCAGCTAGCCATAAACGTGGACAAATGCAAGTTAATGCGGATGAGTAGGAAGAGCAAACCTGTAATTTTCGGATACTAGTATTACTAGTGTCCTGCTTGACACAATCAAGTCGCTTCAATATTTGAGCGTAACGTTGCAAAGCGATATGAGATGGAATAAGCATGTAAGAACTGCGGTGGGGAAGGCGTATGGCCGACTTCGTTTTATTGGAAGAATTTTAGGAAAGAGCGATTCACCTGTAAAGGAGACCGCATGTAGGACGATGGTGTGACCTACTCTTGAGAACTGCTGGATGTTTGGGATCCGCAGCAGGTCGGATTGAAGGAAAACATCGAAGCAATATTTGTTACCTGTAAGTTCAAAAAAATGGTTCAAATGGCTCTGAGCACTATGGGACTTAACAGCTGTGGTCATCAGTCCCCTAGAACTTAGAACTACTTAAACATAACTAACCTAAGGACATCACACACATCCATGCCCGAGGCAGGATTCGAACCTGCGACCGTAGCAATCGCGCGGTTCCGGACTGCGCGCCTAGAACCGCGAGACCACCGCGGCCGGCCCTGTAAGTTCGAAAAACACGTAAGCTTTACGGACATGCTTCAGGAATTCAAATGGGAATCCATGGAGAAAAGGCGATGTCCTATCCGGAAAACTGTACTGAGAAAATTTAGAGATCTAGCATTTGAAGCTGACTACAGAACGATTCTACTGCCACCAACATACATTGCGCGTAAAGACCACGGAGATAAGATACGAAAAATTAGGGCTCATACGAAAGTATACTGACAGTCGTTTTTCCCTCGTTCTGTTTGTGAATGGAACAGGCACGGAAATGACTAATACTGGTACAGTGTACCCTCTTCCACACACCGTGTGGTGGCTTGCGATGTAGATGTAGATGTGAAGAGATCAGTGACAGGATTGTTCTCATCGGACTCAACAGCAAACCATACCGACAACGATAATTCGCGTATATATGCCGACATCACAAGCCGACGATGAAGACATCGAGAAAGTATATGAGGACATTGAATGGGTAGTTCAGTACGTAAAGGAAGATGGCAATCTAGGAATCAATGGGGACTGGAATGCGTTTGTAGGGGATTAAATAGAAAAACGAGATACGGGAAAATATCGGCTTGGTACCAGGTAAGAGAGAGGAGAAAGGCTAATTGAGTTCTGCAGTAAATTTTAGTTAGTAATAGCGAATACTCTGCTCAAGAATCAGGAGAAGGTACACTTGGAAAAGGCAGGAAGATACGGGAAGATGCCAGTTATACACTCCTGGAAATGGAAAAAAGAACACATTGACACCGGTGTGTCAGACCCACCATACTTGCTCCGGACACTGCCAGAGGGCTGTACAAGCAATGATCACACGCACGGCACAGCGGACACACCAGGAACCGCGGTGTTGGCCGTCGAATGGCGCTAGCTGCGCAGCATTTGTGCACCGCCGCCGTCAGTGTCAGCCAATTTGCCGTGGCATACGGAGCTCCATCGCAGTCTTTAACACTGGTAGCATGCCGCGACAGCGTGGACGTGAACCGTATGCGCAGTTGACGGACTTTGAGCGAGGGCGTATAGTGGGCATGCGGGAGGCCGGGTGGACGTACCGCCGAATTGCTCAACACGTGGGGCGTGAGGTCTCCACAGTACATCGATGTTGTCGCCAGTGGTCGGCGGAAGGTGCACGTGCCCGTCGACCTGGGACCGGACCGCAGCGACGACGGATGCACGCCAAGACCGTAGGATCCTACGCAGTGCCGTAGGGGACCGCACCGCCACTTCCCAGCAAATTAGGGACACTGTTGCTCCTGGGGTATCGGCGAGGACCATAGTATGGGAAGCGATCTCCTACACTGGCCGTACACCACTGGTGGTCGAGGGGACATTGAATAGTGCACGGTACATCCAAACCGTCATCGAACCCATCGTTCTACCATTCCTAGACCGGCAAGGGAACTTGCTGTTCCAACAGGACAATGCACGTCCGCATGTATCCCGTGCCACCCAACATGCTCTAGAAGGCGTAAGTCAACTACCCTGGCCAGCAAGATCTCCGGATCTGTCCCCCATTGAGCATGTTTGGGACTGGATGAAGCGTCGTCTCACGCGGTCTGCACGTCCAGCACGAACGCTGGTCCAACTGAGGCGCCAGGTGGAAATGGCATGGCAAGCCGTTCCACAGAACTACATCCAGCATCTCTACGATCGTCTCCATGGGAGAATAGCAGCCTGCATTGCTGTGAAAGGTGGATATACACTGTACTAGTGCCGACATTGTGCATGCTCTGTTGCCTGTGTCTATGTGCCTGTGGTTCTGTCAGTGTGATCATGTGATGTATCTGACCCCAGGAATGTGTCAATAAAGTTTCCCCTTCCTGGGACAATGAATTCACGGTGTTCTTATTTCAATTTCCAGGAGTGTATTACGTCAAGGTCCGTAATAAAATAATGGATTATAAGGCGTACCTTGGAGCAGATATAAACTCGGATCACAATTTGGTAGTCGCGGTGAGTTGGCTGAAGTTCAAGAGACTAGACAGGAAGAATCAATTCTCAAAGAAGTGTGATACGGAAGTACTAAGGACTGAAGAGATACGCTTGAAGTTCTGAGAGGCTGTAGATACTGCGATAAAGAACAACTCAGTACGCAGTTCGGTTGAAGAGAAATGGATATCTCTAAAAGGGCAATCACAGAAGTTGGAAAGATAAACATATGTACAAAGAAGGTAACAGCGAAGAATCCATGGGTAACAGAAGAAATACTTCAGTTGATCGACGAAACAAGGAGGTACAAAAAGGTTTAGGCAAATTCAGGAATACAGAAATATAAGCCACTCACGAATGAAATAAATAGGAAGTGCAGGGAAGCTAAGACGAAATAGCTGCATGCAAAATGTGAAGAAACCGAAAAAGAAGTGATTGTAGGAAGGGCTGACTCAGCACACAGATAAGTCAAAACAAGTCTCAGTGGAATTAAAAGCAAGGGTGGTAACATGAAGAGTGCAAAGGGAATTACACTGTTAAATGAAGAGGAGAGAGCGCTGACAGATGGAAAACGTACGCTGAAGGCCTCTATGAGGGCCAAGACTTGTCTGATGAATTGATAGAAGAGGAAACAGGAGTCGATGTAGAAGATATAGGGGATCCAGTATTGGAATCAGAATTTAGAAGAACTTTGGAAGACTTCAGACCGAATAAGGCAGTTTTTCTAAAATCATTGGGTAAGGTGGCAACAAGACGACTATTCACTTTGGCATGTTGAATGTATGAGTGTGGTAATATACCATTTGACTTTAGAGAAACATCGTCCACACAATTCCGAAGATTGGATGAGTCGACAAGTGCGAGAATCATCGCACAATCAGCTTAACAGCTCATTCATCCAACTTGCTGACAAGGATAATATACAGAAGAATGGAAAGAAAAATTGAGGATGTGTTAGATGACGATCAATTTGGTTGTAGAAAAGGGAAAGATGCCAGAGAAGCAATTCTGACATTGCGGTTGATAATGGAAGCAACGCTAAAGAAAAATCAAGATACCTTCATGGTATTTGTCGACCTGGAAAAGGCGTTCGACAATGCAAAATGGTGCAAGATGTTAAACATTCTTAGAAAAACTGAAGTAGATTATTGGGAACGGAGGGGTATACACATTATGTACAAGAACCAAGAGGAACAATAACAACGGAAGACCAAGAACGAAGTGCTCGAATTTAAAAGTGTGTAAGCCTTCCCCCTTACTGTTCAATCTATACATCTAAGAAACAACGACGGAAATAAAAGAAAGAATCAGGAGTTGAATTAAAATTAAAGGTGAAAAGATATCAATGATAAGATTCGCTGATGACATTGTTAACCTCAGTGACAGTGAAGAAGAATTACAGGATGTGTTGAATTGAATGAAGATGGGTACAGAATATGGACTGAGAGTGAATCTAAGAAACAAAACTAATGAGAAGTAGCAGAATTGAGAACAGCGAGAAATTTAACATCAGGCGTGGCGATCACAAAGTAGATGAAGTTAAGGTATTCTGCTACCTAGGCAGCAAAGTAACCCATGACGGACGGAGCAGTGAGGACATAAAAAACAGACTATCATGGGCGAGAAAGGACATTCCCGGCCAAGAGAAGTCTATCAGTAGCAAACACAGTATTTAATTTGAGATAGAAATTTCTGAGAATGTTTGTAGCACAGCATTGTATGTGGTGAAACATGCGCTGTGGCAAAACCGAAACAGAAGAGAATCGAAGGTGCTGCAGAAGAATGTTGAAAATGAAGTGAACTGACAAAGTAAGGAATGTCATGGTTCTTCGGAGAAGTGACGAAGAAAGAAATGCATGGAAAACACTGACATGGAGAAGGGACAGGATGGTAGGACATCTGCTAAGACATGGGGGAATAACGTCTATGGTACTGGAGAGAGCTGTAGAGGGCGAAAACTGTAGAGGAAGACAGAGATTGGAATACATCCACTACATAATTGAGGAAGTAGGTTGCAGCTCCTACTCTGAGATGAAGGATGATGGCATAGGATAGAATTTCGTGGCGGGCCGCATCAAACCACCAGGAGAAGACTGATGACTAATAAAAAAAATAGTATCCATAGCCGTTAATACGTTTATCCCACGGTGAGACAAGGCGATCGATACCTTCACGGAAAAATGTTTGCAGTAGCCTATGGGACCATGGTTGTACCCAGCTGTCCACCTCTTCGTCTGAAGCAAATCGACGGCCCCGAATGTCTTTCTCCAGGGCCCTACAAATATGGAAATCGCGTCGGGAGAGATCGGGAGTGTATGGAGTGTGTGCAAGAACGGGCCCACATGTTGGCACGGCCGTTTTGACCACACAGCAGAAGTTTCGCTGGACGTCTTACACACCCTCCGTAGAGTCCCGATCTTTCTCATGCTATTGCCTTGAAGAAAGATATTCGTGGCTGTCGATATGCTTCAGACGATGAGGTGGACGGCTGGGTACAATCTTTGTTCCGTGGGCAACCGCAAACATTTTCACATGAAGGCATTTACCATGTTGTCCCAAAGTGGGATAACGGTTATGAGGACTATTGTTGATATAATAAACAGGTTAGTTTTTTTTCATCTGTTTCGTCTTCATATGACTCCCACTTACTGAATAGCGCCGAGCTTTCTAAGACTCAGGCACAAGCTAGTGAAGGTTAGACTCTCAGAGAGTGAGCACACGACATGGACTATTTTATACCTCCGACTTACGTCACACAAATAGTTCCCAAGTCGTTAGCTACGTAGCACCTCGCGACGTATCAGCGAGTGTCTCAGATGCCTACTACAGTGTCGCCGCCCCTCCTCCCCCCCCCCTCCCAAGAATAGTCAAACAGATTATTCACGTGATTCTCGGTTATTAGAACTGGGACTGTACCAGGATTTAAAGACAAATTCGTGGATGTGAATACTGATCGATATGGCGACACACTGACTCCATTCTGATGTTAAGTACTGTAAAACGTTTATCAATAAATCGTTGTAAATTACTGCTGATCTGAAAAATTCTTCTACGACTGCCAAAATAGTGTTGCTGTTACATAGAATTCTTGCCTCACTAGGATATAAGTTTAGAATTTCTCACTATTCTGTGCAGTCTGCTAAAAACTGGCACTGATAAATGTATTTTTAAACGTAGTAACACAGATTAAATCAATGTCTTGCATTTTAAAGGTACAGTTTTTTGATGAAACTGAATTAATTACGTTGTCAAAATCTATAAGAACTGTGCATCACTTATAGCTCCATTGTACAATATCGCGCACGGTCTCACATGGTTCCCCTTCAGAAAGCATGAAGTATCTGAAGAAATAACCCAAGAGCACCGGCTGCTCTCCAACAATCCTAAACGTCGCGTAAGCCTGCTACCTGATCCTCTGAGCGAGTTTCCTGTTTCTGTGGGTTCCACCTGGGATCTGCTCCCCCCCCCCCCCCTCTTCCCTTCCGCACCCCTACTCCCCCCTTCTCTTCATCATAATAACGAGCACGATCACCACAGATAATCAGAGACTAGCATCTTGGACACTTTCCTGATGATGTTCTACTGGCTACTGTAAAAAAAGAAGAAAAAAGCTTCATTAACGAAAGCACCGGCTTGAAAAATTGGGACTGTGTCTCAGTATAAAGAAAACTGAATTCCTGTCAACAGATGCGACGGTATAGATTTTCCGAAGGCAAATATCATCAATTACCTCGGCTCATAAATCGCTGCCGATGGCTAAATCGTTCCTGAGATGACAAATCGCGCTAGCAATGGATGGTCTAAATGGCGGGCAGTGACCAGTGTGCTTTGTGACAGGAAGATCCAGGACCGAACCAGGTCGAAAAATTACCAACATGCAATCCGCCCATTTGCCTCATACGTTGCAAAATGTTCGTCCACAACGAAAGAGGCAGAGTAACGATTTGCTGTAATGGAAACCAAAATACTTCGGTAGACATCTGGTCAGACACTTTATGTTCATGTGAGCGATGATGAAATTCGCAGGCGCTACGGGGTGCCACCTATCCTTGAGAAGATGAGGAAAAGCAGTCTACAGTAGTGCGGACACGTAATTCTGGCAGATCCAGAAACAATACCAAAACGCTAGTTTACGCTGAAAGTCGGTGGTAAACTAGCTACTGGGGTGCCCGAAGCATCGGTGGCTAGATGCTCTCCGTATATACCTCAAGATAGTGGGTCTCCAACCCGACCAAGTGCAAGATCGTGCCAAGTGGAGGAAGAGCCAAACGGGCGGATCCTGCTACACTGCAGAAAAAATGTTGAGCAAGAAGAAGAAAATAAATGTTTCACAATTTGCGAGTAGTTTATTGTGGTATGCCTAACTCTAAAACCAACTCGTTTCTTTGCGCAATTAAGATCCTGTGAGGTAACGTGCGAGTTGTGGCGCCCTGGAAATATTCTATGTTCGGAGTTGAGGCGGCCGCACAATACGCTCGTCAAAGCCGCGGCTCATTAGCAACCGCGTGATGCCGCACAATAGCTGGACCACGTGGTTGCTAGCCGACCGCCTGGCTGGGAATTCCTTCATGAGACTGTGTCGATGAAAGAAACCTATGTGCCGAGAGTGCCAAAGATGGCGGATTTTGTGAAACCTTAATGGCAGACATTTCGCAGTTCGTACAGAAATTAATAGCAACCAGATGAATCATGATACCTCAAAAGGAAACATGTACATTACCATTGTTTTCACGTCGATTCTGATGGTGTAACCAGATTTTCAGTATCTGTATTAGTTTAAAGTTTAGTATCTGACGATAAATTATACAAGTAACACCCAGTAACGAATTTCCAAAATCTAAACGGTTCATCCGATTTTGTCGATCGACGTGTCTTTAGAAAGCTACTAGTGTAAAACTAAATTAGTATAAATTACAGGTATGTAACTTGAATAGTACATGAATTATTGGAGGTCAAAGTGGCCGATTACTATCGATCGCGTCGGGCCGTAAGTACTCCACAGTTACACGAAAAAACGGTAGCAGCACGCTTGTAAATATATTTATTCATCTATGTCTTTGTTTACATCCGATATATACTATTCATGAATGAATTGGTTAAATATTTACTGTGTTTTAGAAAGTACAGAGACATTAGGCTACTGGCCCACCTTTTGTTTCTATTCCTTTGATATATGTTTATTTGATTTGTTTATGTATTTAATAACGTGTGTTAGAGCGTGTTTATGGTCCAGCCGTAGGAATATTTATTTAATTTCAAGTTACCTAAATGTAAATCCAGTGTTTCGATTGTGTTTCATTATGTTTGTGAGTGTGCGTTGGCTTGAAGACATGGCGGGAGAGCTCTAGCCAGTCACAGCGCTCGTAAATGTGGAGACTGGGTGGAAGTGGGAGTTCTGAACAGTGTTGCGCGAGGGACAGGACGGCACAAGACACGGGGAGTGCTGGACGTGAAGGCGCGACGCACGGTCGCAGGAAAGACTTGGAGAGTGGAGCAGTTTGCGTGTGGTCACGGTAGTTAGAAATATTTCGTAGTGCCGACTTGTGCACTTGTGAGATTTCCGTGGCTTCTGCAGTGAAGACGTAGTACGCGTTTAGAAGTGAATACCTCGCGAGCTATGTTGTTGTTCATAACTAATTATATGAAGTAGGAATCTATTGTTTCCCTGTTATTCAACTTATATTTTATTTAATTGCTGGACCATCGACACCAATAAGTGTTTTACAGTAATAAAGGGCATTCTTAAAGGTACTTCTGCTATCGAACTCATCATTTAAAGTCTTTAAAATAGTACCTACAGAATTTATTTAATTGCAATGTTTCATGTATAAATGTATATGTAACGTTCAAAATTCGCAATTGTCAAGTGATAGGAACCCCTCGACCATTCGATTCTTGTGTATATTCATATTGTATACAGTAGACTCAGCAGTATTTGGCTTGTAATGCGGCAACTACGTATCCCAGCCTCTAGACGACGAAACCAGCCAAAACTTTCAATGTTTCGACCCTGAGTCGGAGGGTACGTAGTTGAGGGCCACCATTTCATTTAGTATTTGAAAGCCCGCAATCCTAAGTCTTTTTCCTAATCTACTGATGTCAAAATTAATGAATATATCATATAACATACATAACGAATTGAGAGGTTTATTTTTATGTTTAGTGTGTTTAGTTTCTAGTAATGTGGGACAGTTACAGGTTATTCCATTTTAATGAGACTGTCTTTCTCCGTAAACATTCCGTAAGCAATAATGCAGGCTTTCTCGCCGAATCTCTATGACAAAATCTTCTCGGGCTGACAGCCGAGTCAATGCGTCGTTCTCCGGCAAAGTTTCAGCAAGTTTCTTGCTTGCCATCTTCGCCTGAACTTGCTGAAACACTGTCGGAGAACGACGCATTGACTCGGCTGTCAGTCCGGGAAGATTTTATCATTCCGTAAGCAAATTTAAAAATTCCTTTTAAATTACTTTGCGTCCAGTTTAAAGACGTTCAGGTGGCTTTTCGCTCTTCATTCATCAGTTGCTTCATACGCATCACCTATTAGTATTTCCAGCATCTTACTGAGACCATGTACCTTAGTATAAACTTAGTATGTCTTTGGAATACAACTCTCCACTCTTCAATACTGATGGCTGTGCACACTGCAGGAGCCGTTTAGTTTCGATGTTGGACGAGTGTGTCCGCTCGCCCTCTGAACCATTTCATGATACAGCCAGCCAATAAAAACGTAGTAAGGGAGGAACGAAAATCAAGAACAAGAGTGGCGAATACTGGGTCAGGTCTACGGGCCAGTACAGAAGCCGTGCCCCTTCGATAAAGAGACCGACAAAGGAATTGTGCAAACGGACAGAAATGATTATCGCTAGAGAGACAGAGAGAAGAGGGTGGGAGGACACCAAGGGAGACTGGGTGAGGAGGAGATGAAAAAAGAGAAGGGGTGGGGTGGATGAGAGGGAGAGAAGAGAGGGTGCTATATATGTGACATATATGTAAGCGGATGAAACTGCGGGTAAAAAGCTCGTAATAAAAATATATCAGTAACCAGACGCCACGCTCTGATGAAGACTGCTCGTAACAGCGACCGAAACGTTGACGGTTTTATGACATGACGCGGGCACACAAGCAGAAGAATTTTACTAGAATGGTCTCCGGCAACGAAAGTCTATGCACTCATACTTCGTGTTCGCCTCTTGCACGTGGTTGTTGTCTGCCAGTCTTTCACATCATCTAGGATTTCAGCTGTAGGTGTAGAGCGTACAACAGATGCGCGCAATATTCTCATGCAAGCGAAAGAGAACCGGCACGTTCTTGTCAACTGCAAACGTTGGAAACCGTTCTTTTATTTCTCTCTATACTGCGAGCGTATTTCCAGTAAAACAAAAATGAAACATGTCGCAGTTATCCATTCATAACACTAATAACGGTATTTAATTACGCTCTACTTAACAAGCATTGTTTCTAGAGTTCCTAGCCTGTATGCGGGGTTTAACGATGTTCGATAAAGCTCAACGCGCGCTTTTTGTTCTATTACCGATACGTTTAGTGAAATACGGAATTCTAACCACAATACAAACGCCATTACTTGTTACTGTTCAAGTGGAGTGTTGTTTAACAGGATGATTAAATTCTTTGTCTGTAATAACCTTGCGAGTAACGATATCTTATGTTGTAGCCTTCGTTTTAAAATTAATGATATTGATAAATTCCATGAAAAGTCCTCAAAAGCATATGAATTATCATTTCACCAATATACCTTTCATTATGGAACAGTTTGAATGTTGTGACCATGCTAATAGGTTTGCCATATCTTAAGTTCAAAGCTACAGGAAACACGGACAGTAGATTTAACAAAACTTGGTTATCGGAGTTGCTAAGTTATATCATCTCTCCATCAGACTATAGTAAAGCAGTAACTACTAAGCTATAAAAAATTGTAATAAAGATAACAAAGCTGTCTTAATAGGTTGTGTAGTGTTTATTCTTTTGAATTTGGCAACGTCTGGATAAGTGTTACCAACGCCTAGAAGTGTCTGAAAGCAAAAATCTTTCATTCATTTAATTAGAAAATCGGAGATAGGGCTTTTGTGCTGGCCCTGACAAGGTTCATGAAAACAAAGACAAAAAATACATTAGTTTTAGCTACTTTCTTTGCAATGTCTTTGCATTCTATTGTATTAAAGTTCTGTTTTGATAAATATCGCAGTAGAGTAACAGATGAAGTCTTAAATCCCAAAACAGGTACTCCCACAAGGTCATAATGATACATCTTGTAAATAGTCGCTCAATATAGGAGTGTTTCGAAGATGCTAAGTGATCTTATGTGGAAATATCTGGACGGAAAATCATACTTTTTTTCGTTTAACGCTGTTGGGAAAATTAAAGGAACCATTGTTCTTGGAGGACTTTAAAACAGCTCTACTGCCAGCGCAGTATACCTCGGCAAATAAACAGAAGAAAAGGACCAATGAGATTACGACGTGTACGAAGAAACGTAGAGTTATATTTTCCCTTGCGCGTTTCGTGAACTCTGCAGGAAAGAAAGATGAAATTGCAGTGTGCAGTATTCGAGCACGTAAGCTTTCAGACTTCTTATGCAGATGTGGTTATCTGTGATATTCAGCTGCAGCCGACAATAAAGAAAGATCGTGAGTAGTTAGACCTGAGCAGATATCTGCAATAATATTGTCTTCGCGGATTAACTGAAGCCTTCGATACCGCTTCACAGACTCACAACAAAACTAAATGTGACTCAGTCTAACTTAGACTTTCGGCAACGCTACAGGGCAGTATTACCACAACTAAAATATCTAAATTATGTTTTTCGCCTTCGACAATGCACGACCAAACTGTGACTTTCCACCCCAGTAGAAATCAATCTGTCACCACAAACAACCTTCAAAAAATAAAAAAGACGCAAGAAAAAATGTGATTGAAAGTTAAAAGACAAAGTCAGTATTATTTTTCGTTTTTTATGTATTACACGCGGTCGGTAATAATAACAGTAATAATGAAAACAATAACATATGATATTACATAATAATAATAAGTTATTATTATTACCCATTCCGGACGGAATCCCGAAATATTCGTTTGAAGGAAACAAAAGAAAAATTTGGAGTAGGAATTAAAATCCGCGGAGAAGAAATAAAAATTTTGAGGTTTGCCTATGACATTGTAATTCTGTCACAGACGGCAAAGGACCTGGAAGAGCAGTTGAACGGAATGGACAGTGTCCTCAAAGGAGGATATAAGATGAACATCAACAAAAACAAAACGAGTACAATGGGATGTAGCCGAATTAAATCAGGTGATGCTGAGGGAATTAGATTAGGAAATGACACACTTTAAGTAGTAGATGAGTTTTACTATTTGGGCAGAAAAATAACTGATGATGGTCGAAGTAGAGAGGATATAAAATGCAGATTGGCTATGGCAAGCGTTTCTGAGGAAGAGAAATTTGTTAACATCGCGTACAGATTTAAGTGTCAGAAAGCCTTTTCTGGAAGTATTTGTATGGAGTGTAGCTATGTATGGAAGTGAAACATGGACGATAAATAGTTTAGACAAGAAGAGAATAGAAGCTTTCGAAATGTGTTGCTACAGAAGAATGCTGAAGATTAGATGGGTAGAGGACGTAACTAATGGGGAGGTACTGAATAGAAGTGGGGAGAAGAGGAATTTGTGGCACAACTTGAGTAGAAGAAGGAATCGGTTGCTAGGACACTTACTGAGGCATCAAGAGCTCACCAAGTTAGTATTGGAGGGACGCGTGGAGCATAAAAGTTGTAGGAGGAGACCAAGAGACGAATACACTAAGCAGATTCAGAAGGATGTAAGTTGTAGTAGTTACTCGGAGATGAAGAAGCTTGCACAGGATAGAGTAGCATGGCGAGATGCATCAGACCAATCCCTGGACTGAAGACCACAAAAACAACAACAACAACAATAGGTGCGGTATCCTGGAGATGGGGGGCGCGTTATTGACAGATGCGAAGACTAAATATGGCGACATGGCATCTAAGCGATTTTCTGTACGGTTACACTTAAACACTGCTTGCTTTGTACCAGTAGCTGCCTTACGTCTTAGGAATTCTTAATTCATTTGGATTAACAAATGTTACTTACGTAATTAAAAAACAATGTGCCAAGCTCGTAACGTGGTACGAATGCTATTCCACGACAATCCCTTAGAATCTTCTCTTCATGGCCTGATTCCCATGTATGTTTCACATACGTCTCAATAACATACGGCACAAATATTTGCAAGTGTACAATGCAATAATGTCACATTGGTATGCGAAATACTTTTAAAGGACTTAACATCATCGCAGATTAACGTACATTTGATAAACGAACCCATATGGCTAAAATTAAACATTATGTAAGATGTGACGACTTATAACATGACTTCATTTGACTTACCAATGTTGAAGTATTCTGCAGAGACTGCAGTAAACTGGCTTCAGTAATTACGTCAGAAAGTTGTTGAGGGACGTATGAAGAATATGACAGACTACTCTGTATTGAAATGTGCTCATGTTCAGCCTACTTGAAGTCCAGCTTCAGCAAACGAAAATATAGCGCAGAGCAATCCTGTAAATTCATAACTCCAGCGTACCGAATGGGTTAAATTATTTTACAATACCTTAATTTCGGAAGATGATGATTAAAGACTTGCGGATATGTCTAAGGGACTTGCGAATGCAATGCGGGTATGGGTATCATTGCCGGTATCCGTGCTAACCTCTACGCATGAGTAACTGGTTGATTCGACCAGTTCTACGTGGACATATAATTTAACATGGAATCCGTGTCACAATGTATTTTTCTGGAGATAATCATCCAGTCAACCTGCCCTAAGATGATTTTACTATCAACTGAGGATAAAATTTTGGATCCTTGTTTTATTCCAACATTTATCTGCAGTAATTAATGTGTATACAATAATGGTTACTGCTGTTAAAATGAAGATTATAATAACTGATTTTTGTTGAAATATTTCACTTTATACAAAATTCTGTTATATAGATAGAACAAATATAGAACCAAGAAATGCTAGAAACACAATACATGATAATCAAAACCTTTCTAATTCTGTTTCTTTATTAAACTAATAAGAAATGCTTGTAAAATAATAAAGAAAACAGTTACTGACACAGAATGTCTTAATGTGACAGAATTAATATTTATTACATCTGATAATGCTATAATTCGTATTTTAATCGTTTCAGAGGTTTACTTATTAAAATATCAACTTTGGGGACAGAGGATAGGAATATTTTCCGTCTGTTGATGTTTTAAATGTGGGATTCCGATTTACAATACTGATTTTTTTTAACTATTAAAATTAAGATTTATTGTTTCTGTTTTTATTCCCTTATTGGTTTATTTTGGTGGTGCTCATGTTTTTTCTTCAAAATAAAAAAAATAATAATTTTGTTAAGACTGGAATATATTGTGTTTTATCTACACTCCTGGAAATTGAAATAAGAACACCGTGAATTCATTGTCCCAGGAAGGGGAAACTTTATTGACACATTCCTGGGGTCAGATACATCACATGATCACACTGACAGAACCACAGGCACATAGACACAGGCAACAGAGCATGCACAATGTCGGCACTAGTACAGTGTATATCCACCTTTCGCAGCAATGCAGGCTGCTATTCTCCCATGGAGACGATCGTAGAGATGCTGGATGTAGTCCTGTGGAACGGCTTGCCATGCCATTTCCACCTGGCGCCTCAGTTGGACCAGCGTTCGTGCTGGACGTGCAGACCGCGTGAGACGACGCTTCATCCAGTCCCAAACATGCTCAATGGGGGACAGATCCGGAGATCTTGCTGGCCAGGGTAGTTGACTTACACCTTCTAGAGCATGTTGGGTGGCACGGGATACATGCGGACGTGCATTGTCCTGTTGGAACAGCAAGTTCCCTTGCCGGTCTAGGAATGGTAGAACGATGGGTTCGATGACGGTTTGGATGTACCGTGCACTATTCAGTGTCCCCTCGACGATCACCAGTGGTGTACGGCCAGTGTAGGAGATCGCTCCCCACACCATGATGCCGGGTGTTGGCCCTGTGTGCCTCGGTCGTATGCAGTCCTGATTGTGGCGCTCACCTGCACGGCGCCAAACACGCATACGACCATCATTGGCACCAAGGCAGAAGCGACTCTCATCGCTGAAGACGACACGTCTCCATTCGTCCCTCCATTCACGCCTGTCGCGACACCACTGGAGGCGGGCTGCACGATTTTGGGGCGTGAGTGGAAGACGACCTAACGGTGTGCGGGACCGTAGCCCAGCTTCATGGAGACGGTTGCGAATGGTCCTCGCCGATACCCCAGGAGCAACAGTGTCCCTAATTTGCTGGGAAGTGGCGGTGCGGTCCCCTACGGCACTGCGTAGGATCCTACGGTCTTGGCGTGCATCCGTGCGTCGCTGCGGTCCGGTCCCAGGTCGACGGGCACGTGCACCTTCCGCCGACCACTGGCGACAACATCGATGTACTGTGGAGACCTCACGCCCCACGTGTTGAGCAATTCGGCGGTACGTCCACCCGGCCTCCCGCATGCCCACTATACGCCCTCGCTCAAAGTCCGTCAACTGCGCATATGGTTCACGTCCACGCTGTCGCGGCATGCTACCAGTGTTAAAGACTGCGATGGAGCTCCGTATGCCACGGCAAACTGGCTGACACTGACGGCGGCGGTGCACAAATCCTGCGCAGCTAGCGCCATTCGACGGCCAACACCGCGGTTCCTGGTGTGTCCGCTGTGCTGTGCGTGTGATCATTGCTTGTAAAGCCCTCTCGCAGTGTCCGGAGCAAGTATGGTGGGTCTGACACACCGGTGTCAATGTGTTCTTTTTTTCATTTCCAGGAGTGTATTTATATTAACTGTTGTTTTTCTTACTGACTTTGACTCAGTCTTTTTTACGTTTTTCCTGTCTGTTATATATTTTGTCCGCAAGGTAATGGTATCTTTAATTCTTTGGATTTATCTTTAGTACGTAACCATTTCGTTGATACCTCTCTACTTGTTATATAATTATTGAAGATTGGTTCATACACTGATGTTTCTATAACTTTTCATAGATTGCTCTTTATAGTTGTTACATTATCTGAAAGAAGTATATCTGTGCCATCAGCTGTACAACTGTATTTTTATTCACACTAAACATACAGCTGTACACCTAATGGCACGAATGTTCTTTTTTCAAAGTTAATGTCTATGTATAGCTTCTTTAAATGACTTGTGTTTATTATTATGCTGCTTCAAATATACATAAACATTACTTAGGTATCGATTATTTATTTGGATTTGTTCTTTAATTATTACTGATAGAGATTTATTTATCTTCTTATCATTCTAATTTTTTCTTTTTATCGTTTAAGCACATGACACACCTAATTGGGAAGTGAGCGCGATAACTGTCCTCCAGGGGATGGTCTGATGATTGTTACCCATTAGGCGATGGTTATGGCTAACCATTGCCTACTGGATAACAATCATCAGGTAGACGAAATAAAAATTTGCAATAAGAAGCAAAATTTTTTTTTTGTGATTTTGCTGGTCGCGTATCCAATGCACGGTACGTCGGAATATGTTTATGGTTTTAATTTTAACGGTTATGTTGTACTGTTCATTTGCTATATCGGGTTTCACTCTGTGATTGCAGTGGTAAATGCTATGAATGTGAGGGTACAGGCAATTGAATCAGACGTGGGGAACTAGTGATTCATGGTTAGGAGACGTGAGGCGCGGGCGGCGCGGCATACGAGGCGTGAAAGTGTGTCAGCGTGCACACAGCGCGGCGGGCTTAACGACGTGCTGATAAGGCGCTAACGCCGACACATGCGGACGTCGGCCCGCAATTCGGCCGGCAGGCACGTCAGGGAGACGGACGCGCTAAATCGCTCGCTCTGATTCACGGCGCCAAGCGGTCCGTGCCAGATACGTGGTCGCCAATACAGCTCACAGCACACTTCCTGCCGATACACTGCTTTGCTTTACTTGGTCAGAGCACTGTGAGGGGGTGCTGAACACGAAAAACACAGCCTATTCGTGTCAGTACTGTTTTTCATTAGTGTTGTTTCATTTCCCTCGCTCGATGCAGGCGGATGGTGAGCGCAATCAGCGAGAAAATAACTCGCTTTTCAGCCAAAGGGTTTACGCGTACACAAAAACGAAAAATAATAACAGTAATGGTGAATATTTACAAATGTTTTAAAAATTTGTAAATGAATGGCCGGCCGCGGTGGCTGTGCGGTTCTGGCGCTGCAGTCCGGAACCGCGAGGCTGCTACGGTCGCAGGTTCGAATCCTGCCTCGGGCATGGGTGTGTGTGATGTCCTTAGGTTAGTTAGGTTTAAGTAGTTCTAAGTTCTAGGGGACTGATGACCTCAGAAGTTAAGTCCCATAGTGCTCAGAGCCATTTTGTAAATGAATGAATTATACGAAGGCTTCTATACAGGGTGTTACAAAAAGGTACGACCAAATTTTCAGGAAACATTCCTCACACACAAATAAAGAAAAGATGTTATGTGGACATGTGTCCGGAAACGCTTAATTTCCATGTTAGAGCTAATTTTAGTTTCGTCACCTACTCTTCCACCTACACTCAATGGAGCACGTTATCATGATTTCATACGGGATACTCTACCTGTGCTGCTAGAACATGTGTCTTTACAAGTACAACACAACATGTGGTTCATGCACGATGGAGCTCCTGCACATTTCAGTCGAAGTGTTCGTAAGCTTCTCAACAACAGATTCGGTGACCGATGGATTGGTAGAGGCGGACCAATTCCATGGCCTCCACGCTCTCCTGACCTCAACCCTCTTGACTTTCATTTATGGGGGCATTTGAAAGCTCTTGTCTACGCAACCTCGGTACCAAATGTAGAGACTCTTCGTGCTCGTATTGTGGACGGCCGTGATACAATACGCCATTCTCCAGGGCTGCACCAGCGCATCAGGGATTCCAGGGTGGATGCATGTATCCTCGCTAACGGAGGACATTTTGAACATTTCCTGTAACAAAGTGTTTGAAGTCACGCTGGTACGTTCTGTTGCTGTGTGTTTCCATTCCATGATTAATGTGATTTTAAGAGAAGTAATAAAATGAGCTCTAACATGGAAAGTAAGCGTTTCCGGACACATGTCCACATAACATATTTTCTTTCTTTGTATGTGAGGAATGTTTCCTGAAAGTTTGGCCGTACCTTTTTGTAACACCCTGTATAAGAAGAAAATGTTTCATTGTACTTCCACTACAAGTTGAACGACTGCACTGGGAAAAATTATTATTATTATTATTATTTTTGTTTTTTTGTTTTGAGGGGAAAAAGTGTTAGGTGATCTGTAGTGTAGAAGGGTGTACGTAAAAGTAGTCTCTAGATGTCGCGTATTACCTATGGAGAAGGTGTTGGAGTGAATGTTGGGGCCGGGCGGAGTGGCCGCGTGGTTTGAGACGCCATGTCACGGATTGCGCGTCCCCTCCTGCCGAAGGTCCGAGTCCTCCCTCGAACATCGCTGTGTGTGTTGTTCTTAGCATAAGTTAGACTAAGTTAGTTTAAGTAGTGTGTAAGTGTAGCGGCCGATGACCTCAGCAGTTTAGTCCCTTAAGAAATCACACACATTTGAACATTTGATGCTGAGAAGACGGGAAGGCAATAGTAGTTTAAGGTGTGGGTAGGGCTATGGCTTTTTTTTTTTTTTTTTTTTTTTGAGTCATCAGTTTGGTGCAATCAGTCTACCACACACTCCTCTCCTGCGCTAACCTCTTCATTTCGGAGTAGCACTTGCACCCTACTTCCTCTGTTCCTT
This sequence comes from Schistocerca piceifrons, assembly GCF_021461385.2. Taxonomy (NCBI): domain Eukaryota; kingdom Metazoa; phylum Arthropoda; class Insecta; order Orthoptera; family Acrididae; genus Schistocerca; species Schistocerca piceifrons. Next base: position 347,587,049 of record NC_060143.1, on the reverse strand, counting down.
GGATGTATTTCAATTTTGTCCTCCACAGCTCGCCCTAATGCCATGCAAATTATTCCCTGTTGCCTTAATACATGTCCTATTATCCTATCCCTTCTTTTTCTCAGTGTCTCCAATATGTACTTTTTTTTGCCGATTTTTGGGGAACCTCCTCATTAATTATCTTATTAGTCCATCTAATTTTCAAAATCCTTCTATAGGACTACATTTCAGACTCTTCAGTCCTCTTCCCGTGTTTCCACAATCTATGATTCACTGAGATACTGTGCCGTGCTCCAAACGTATATTCACAGAAATTTCTTCGTCAGGTTAATGTTTGATGTTAGGAGACTTTTGTTGGCCAGGAATGCCCTCTTTGCTATGCTAATTTGCTTTTTATGCCAGCCTTGCTTCCAACGTAGCAGTTAGCCTTAAATTCGCCTACTTCGTGGTTTCCAATGTTCATGTTAAGTTTATCGCTGAGCTCATTTCTGCTACTCCTCACTACTTTCGTCTTTCTTCGGTTTACTCTCAGTCTATATTCTTTCTCTATGCTGTTCATTTTTGGAACACAACCTACGACCAGCTTGGACACAGAAGTGATGACACTTTCTGCAGGACCTGACCATCATTTTGCAGGACAGTGCTCAAGCAAGTACAGTGCAAGCTGTTACTGATTTGTTTGACTTTTGGGGCTGCTAAGTGCTATACCATCTATTGCACTCCACTGACTTAATCCCTAGTGAGTTCAACTCGATTTCTAAACTGAAGGAAACACTTCACAGCATTCGCTTCAGAACTGCTACAAATTCGTAGGGCAAAAGACCGCGCCGCTCGAACTGTCAACACAACTGGCATTGCTGAGAGTAACCTTCGACTTACACATCGCTGGGAGTGGGTTATACACAATGCTGGTGAATACTTTGAAACACGTCTCTATTTTGTACGAGCTGTAAATAAATAGTTGCCACTGTTAAAGTTTCAAACTTCGTATTCTGTATCCAGTGTATAGTATGACAACTGCCAAGGTTACAGAAGGAGAACAGGCAGATCAATGAGAAAACTTAAAGTTCACACTTTTGTGAAAACAAAAAAAGGGCACGAGGGAGTTTTGGACAAGGATCTCTCGCTTTACACCGTGGCCACAAAACCACGACGCCGCGGTTCTTCCGTCTCGCACGATGTTGCACTTGTTGAGTTTGGACCGTTCACTGTTCCTATTTTGCTTGCTTTTTCACAGTTCGGTGCACCTTCTGTCTGTTTTCATGCTTGATCTGTGTTCAGTTTTTGGCGGATTATCCACTGGGCCATCTTACCATTAAATCTGAGCGGGGTGCGAAGGGGTTCTCCCTCGTTAGTGCTTCCCGTGCGAAGGCGGAGCGGATCCGTAGGATACATCTATATTCATAGTAGGCAAAATTATGGAGTTAATGGCAGTGTTGCAAGATAAGCTGCGTTGTAACAACCGGCGTGGGCTTGTTTCCGCGTTTAATGTTTTTATTGTAGAATAAAATCTTGATTAAGGATACTTCTCAGGCTATTTAGGCTTCTCAGTGCGTTTTTCTGAACCTAGGGATCCATTATTAAAATTATAGGCAGTATTTTTCCGAACGAGTGCACCGTTAGAGCACGTAATTAATCTTGCAACGACAGTCCGATAGGTGCTTTTTAATTTGCGATTACGCCCACCGGGGGCAAAATTAAAGATTCTGCACGTCTCTGCACGTGGTGTTGTAGATAACAGAGATAGGTGGTGTGCTTTCAATGGGCTTAGGAGGGTGATTTTTATTTCGAATCGAACTGCAGAGTTACAGTGCGTTCCAATTATAACGCATAGCTTGCGCACGGGAGAGGGGGTGGGGGAGGGAGTGAGAGAGAGAGAGAGAGAGAGAGAGAGAGGAGGGAGGGAGGGAGGGAACGCACAGTATATGCTACGTTCGGCGGAACGTCCGGTTCAAAGCGGTTTGATATATCTGCAGTTCTTAGAGCGGAATAGCGATGCGGACACGATGCTTCGATATAGAAGTCGATAAATTCAGGGCGAGTTAGGAGCTCACAGTGAAAACAATCACAGACGATGTATCATTTTCGTCCTCTGTTGGTCCCATAAATAGCTGCGCGCTCTGTAAATCAAAAGCAGAGATCGCCGGTGCAAACTGTCGCCGTTCGCTTTCCTCCTCACACATCGCCTCTACATTGCCACGCTCTTCCCCCCTCCCCTGTCCCCCCCCCCCCTTTCGGTATCCCATTCCGCTTGACTCTCCCTACGTTACAGGGTCGTTGTTTCTGTTTGTTCCGATTCCAGATAACTGTTGGCCGCCGGAACCATTACTTCCTTTTTTTTTATGCGACCGTCCGGAGCTGACATTTGAAACGGGAAGCTCCAGGAATGAGAAGCAAAATCATTTCCAGAGAAATATATTCGGTAAATCAATGCGTACAGTCACATTTTACTCCTATTTTAAAACCAATGCAAGCAGGCGTTATATTAAAAAGCACAAAAATTTAAGAATATACATAAAGCTATTATCAATTATTGTTTCGTTTCCGTTGTTATGATTTATACACGCTAGTAACATTTAAATCATCTACGATGTAAGTATATGCAGAATTGACTACCACAACCAAACATATCATGAAAGGACATGATCGTATGGCATTACTTGGCCAGGAGGCCCCGACTGCATTTGTTCGGCCGTCTGATGCAAGTCTTTCTATGAGACGCAAATGATTAAGACAACATAAAAAACCAGTCCATCAGCGAAGGATTCTCCGACCCGGCTGGGAATCTAATTCAGAACCTCGTAACCTGGAAAGAGCGGCGCTAATCAGATTACGAGATGTGGACGGAAGACGACATAACATCAATTAATGCAAGTCAGTGCTAGATCCATACCCAACTCGAAACACAGTAAAGCAGTCGTGCAGACGTAGTACACCCATGCTCTGTGTGGGTAGCAGTTCACAGGTTTGTGCCAGGAAATTAAAATGCAGAGAATATACTTCAGCTTTTTCCACCAGGAATACTGTTGCCTACCGTCTGATCAACAGTAAAAATAAGATTCCACTTTTAGAACAGACTGGAATTTAGAGAATTTCCTGCTATCAGTGTGGCAAATCACGCTAAGGCTCAGAAAAAACAGAACATTTCGAACGACTAGAGATACGACGTTCATATTCACAGGACATGTACATTAGGATGTTCTACAGAAATGATTAACATTTCAGTCACCTTGGCTCAGCGTGTGTCAAAAATGGTTCAAATGGCTCTGAGCACTATGGGACTTAACTTCTGAGGTCATCAGTGCCCTAGAACTTAGAACTACTTAAACCTAACTAGCCTAAGGACATCACACACATCCATGCCCGAGGCATGATTCGAACCAGCGACCGTAGCGGTCGCGCGGATCCAGACTGTAGCGCCTAGAACCGCTCGGCCACTCCGGCCGGCCCAGCTTGTGTCCTGTAGCATAGTAGGCAGAGGGTCCGCCATTTCTTGTCCCATGAGTGATAGCATCGACGCATATAAAGCGCGAATAGCGTCCTGTGGTGTAGCCATCCATGTTGCGTTCACCTGAGGTTGGCATTCGGTTACAACGCTGCACCTGTCGTTTCACCATATCCCACACATTTTCAGTTGGCGACAAGTCTGGTGATCTGGCGGGCCAGGCAAAAGGCTGACACCCCGTGACACCAAGAAGGCACGTGTTTGTGCAGCAACACGTGGTCGTGCTTTATCTTTCTGAAAAATGGCGTCTTCTGTGTTAGGCAGAAAGGAGTGACCAATATGGCTACGGGTCGCTGGATGCCATTTACGTAGGTCACACTTGTCACAATGCCCTGGACACGCCCCAACTGTGACTTGTACCCAATAGCACCTAACGCCATATCACCTTGAGTTGGCGCTGTATGTCTATTGCGAAATGCAGTCGTCGTGATGTTAGCAGAATATGGAATCTGTGGGTTCAGGAGGGTAATACAGGACGCCGTGCTGGATCCCAACGTCCTCGTATCACTAGCAGTCGAGATGACAGCCATCTTATCCGCATGGCTGTAACGGATCGTACATCCACGTCTCGAGCCATGAGTCAGCAGATGGGGACGTTTGCAAGACAACAACCATCTGCACGAACAGTTCGACGACTTTTCCAGCAGCATAGATTATCAGTTCAGAGACCATGGCTGCGGTTACCCTTGACGCTGCATCACAGACAGGAGCGCCCGCAATGGTGTACTCAACGACGAACCTGGGTGCACGAATGGCAAAACGTCATTTTTTCGGATGAATCCAGGTTCTGTTTACAGCATCATGATGGTCGCATCCGTGCTTGGCGACATCGCGGTGAACGCACATTCGAAGCGTGTATTCTTCATCGCCATACTGGCGTATCACCTGGCGTGATGGTATGGGGTGCCATTGGTTACACGTCTCGGTCACCTCTTGTTCGCATTGACGGCACTTTGAACAGTGGACGTTATATTTCAGATGTGTTACGACCCGTGGCTCTACCCTTCATTCGATCCCTGCGAAACCCTACATTTCAGCAGGATAAATCATCACCGCATGTTACAGGCCCTGTACGGGCCTTTCTGGATTCAGAAAATGTTCGACTGCTGCCCTGGCCAGCACATTCTCCAGATGTCTCACCAATTGAAAACGTCTGGTCATTGGTGGTCGAACAACTGGCTCGTCACCATACGCGAGTCACTACTCTTGATGAACTGTGGTATCGTGTTGAAGCTGCATGGGCAGCTGTACCTGTACACGCCATCCAAGCTCTGTTTGACTCAATGCCCAGGCTTATCAAGGCCGTTGTTACGGCCAGAGGTGGTTGTTCTGGGTACTGATTTCTCAGCATCTATGCACCCAAATTGCGTGAAAATGTAATCAGATGTTAGTTCTAGTATTATATATTTGTCCAATGAATACCCATTTATCATCTGCATTTCTTCTTGGTGTAGCAGTTTTAATGGCCAGTAGTGTAACTAGCGTTCGGTCACTCTATTTGAGACAAATTACTCTACAAAGTCAATTTACAAGTGACTGTATTGCAACAACTACGAAAGTACATCAACCAAGAAATAAAATTTCGAATGGCAAATGCACAAATAAGAACAGTTTTAGAATTTTACTCATCTGTGGGAAGTGTAACTCGCTTATATCCTGATTGCATGATAACTGCCGTGATAAAGGCAACACATTTTAAAATTACTTTTCGTTCATTGCTTCTACTTTCACCAGACAAAGGAATACGTTATGATACGTTTCGAAACACCTAACACATATTACCTATTCAATGGAGGCTAAAATCATACTAAATTGGCGGGCGTTGCCTCCATAGTATAACTAACATATACCAGTCACCACATTATTCAGTATTGTTTAGATAAGTGTATAACCTGAGCTACAATCAAAAGTTTTAAATCTCAGCTTATTCGAGTACAGAAGTCGTTATTGTAAAACATGCTTACAAATTGTGCGTAAACAGGCTTTCGATAACAATGTATTTTTAGATTAAAAATTAATGAAATACATTTAGTAAACAGTAACACGAAAAAGTTGATTTAGATTTCATTTATTCAGTTGCTTTACCTGCCAACATTCTCTCTGGCTCTTTGACACAATATTGACAAATTTATACAGACAAAAGTTCTCCAGAAATTTCGTAAGTATTTTTAAGTTAATCTCAAGTTACTACAAGATATTCTGGAAAGACGTTTTACCTAGAACATAATGATCTGAAGTTTAATGATACGGTTTTCAGCATGATTACAATTTCAGACAGACGATACATCGAACTTAGAGGATGACCGCAGTTTACAGTAAGTGCAAAAGTTTGCATAATTCCGATCTATGTATCGGTTCCTATTTCAAAGTTAGGAAATCAGATAGAATAGCAGCTTGTAGCATTACGACAATAGCAGCCATAAAATACCTGGGAATAACCATCCGGACTGACGAAATATATGAAGATAGCACGAAAAGCAGATGCCTGATTATTTATGTCCAGAAACTCAAGGAAATTTAATCCATTCACCAGACGTTTGATTCATTCTTGATTATTGTTCACCAGCCTGGGAGGCTTCTCAGGACGGTTTAATTGGAGAGACAGGCAAGATCAACAAAAAGCGGCACGTTTCGTCATGGGTTCGTTTAATCAGAACAGGGGGCCTTTCAGTTTTTCAAGGAACTCCGTTGATAGGTGCTACAAGAAAGCGCCGAGCGTTGCGGTGGTTTTTAATACTGAAATTTCGAGAGCGTACGTTACAAGTTGAGTCAGGCAACATGTTACTTCTACCAAACACATCTGGTGAAACGACCAGTACGACAAAATCAGAGAAATTAGAGCTTAGGTGGAGGTTTATCGACAGGAACAGGCCGGCCGCAATGGCCGTGCGGTTCTAGGCGCTACAGTCTGGAGCGGAGCGACCGCTACGGTCCCAGGTTGGAATCCTGCCTCGGGCATGGATATGCGTGATGTCCTTAGGTTAGTTAGGTTTAATTAGTTCTAAGTTCTAGGCGCGACTGATGACCTCAGCAGTTGAGTCGCATAGTGCTCAGAGCCATTTGAACCATTTGACAGGAACAGGGAAAAAAAAGAACAGAAATAAATTCCTGTGGGGCATCCAAGAAGGAATAATAGTGCTACTACAATTTATAAATAAGTCTGTGTTCGCTTCACGAAACGTAAACGTACTTCTTAAAACGTTGTTCACCTTTCGAGCAATCTCATGATTAAGTACTTCTTAAATTACTGGAAGCAAAACAAACAAAATGTCGCTCCAATCAGTACATCTCACTTTTAACCAGCATATGGGGGAATTTTCTTTAGATGTTTTCTCCTTTAAACCACCGATAATTATGTGGTCAAAACAAGTGAAATATTAAAATAAAGTAAAATATTTTAGAGGAATGAGAAAGACACGAAAAAAACAAACAAAAATAACACACGCAAAATGGAAAATGAAATTTTGTGTTAGCAGTAGGTGTTAGTTAAAATGTCAATGTTTTGAAAAATAACTCAAGGCTGCCATTACGAAGTGTGCTAGCGTGAGCTGCCACCAACACACCGGTCGGCAAAGATGAAGCGCGAAGATGGATTAGTAAGCGCTGGATCAAGCATGGCTGTCACGAGAGAGGCCAGAGACACACCCACAAGCAACACGCCGCCAACGCCCTCTCGACAGCATGCATTTAGGCCGCCACCGCTGACCAAAGGACCTCACTCACTCACTCACTCATCCAGTCTGGCATCGGTCAGTTTACTCGCATAGCAGGTTTAGTTCATCACAGGCTACGACAGTACATAGCGACCGGGTTAGCGGCTGTAGTGGGACTTTTACTGAAGAGCTATTACTACAAATATGGACTCTGTTCAACTTAAGTAAATGTTCCATTTTGTGTAAATAAAGAACTGCATTAATCCACGTGTGCATTGGTGTTGCAGAAGGAGGATATCGGCCACCAAGAACAACAGACACTCCCTTGCTTCCTTGTGGTACAGGACTCTACACGAAGTCTATCGCCCATTGGTGGTCATAAATTCGTGAGTTAGTGCGACGAAGTTCTATCAAGCTCATGTTCTAAATCTGCGCGCCGTTGTTATGGAAGCACGTAAAGTACTGAACAAACAAGGCGCAGAGAAGTGACATTGGGCAACATCTTGCGAGATCTGTTTGTGCGGCATCTTTGTAGTGCAGTGTCACGTGTTGGCAGAAATTCCATTCCTGGAAAAGGCGAGAGGCGAAAACATCCACAAGTTTACGTCTCTTTAGAAGATGGAGGTGTTATTAAGGAAACGAAACGGGAAAGAATACATACACCATCCGTCCGAATAGTTCCGACGCTGTCGTATTCCCGGCGTATAACTTGACATCAGCGCAGTAACTAAGGTAGCAGCTTGAACCAACGACTGTAAACAACAAATGTGCATTCGACTAAGCAGTTGTGAACCGGCACTGTCAGGTAGTGCGTCAACGTTGTGTCACAAATCGCATTGGAACAATATCTGTAAATCGTGTGTTCAACGCGTTCTCCAGAATGATTTGGAGAAAAGTGTCTGCTGAGTTTGTCCCGTATACCTTGATTCCCGAAGAGAAAACAACGAATCGTGCACGCCTGAAGCGACTTAGCTGAAATGCAGAACTCAGGCAATATGGAAAAAACCATCATGGGTGACAAGACTTGGTACTATCAATAAAAACCTATCACAAAGCGACAAAATGCAGGATTTCACATGAAGGATCAACGCACTGACTACGTAAGTGACATTCAAGCCAGTGTGATGCGCTGAGGGACACATCCGAAAGAAGAGCTTTTCTGGCAGTTTCGCTTGGTTGTGTGAACAATCTGTGCGTTGTACTCTCTCTCTCTCTCTCTTCTTCTTCTTCTTCTTTTTTGTTACTAATCCAATCTCGATACGTTTTGGACTGACATCTGCAGCTGCGCAAAACATATTTTTTAACTCTAAAATTGAATTTTATCTTACGTGGGCCGGGGAATGGAGCTGTAAAACGGGACGGATTGTATGTGTTAGACATCCTACTCCCGAATAACATCTCTGTGCCGTAGAGGATACGAGCGTTCGTTATCAATCAATGGAAAATATAAAGTAATGGAAAACAAAAAGGGATGCTTCGGGAGATATGGCACCAATACTATAGGGGAAGAAAATATGTACTTCGTACTGGAGGTAGTAAATCCATATTTAATTCTCTCTGTTCTGACACTTCACTTATTTGTGTCAAATTAGATTGAAATTCAAGACAAAAAATAGCTCCTATTCGAGATGCAGGTTTGGTGTCCTACACGAAAATCACATGGTAAGCGCATAAAATTGTACAATAGAAGTGTTGATAAAGACTGGCTGTGACCGAAGATCAAACTATTGCAGTCAAAAGTCGTTCTAAGTTAGCCGCACGAGGATTTTTTTCTGTGTTGTTTTTTCATTGCCATGTTGGAACAGGCAGACAGGTCTTGAAAATTGCAAAGCTGAAATTAAATAAAGGAGAAAAATATGTAGATGTTATTAAAAAGAGCAACGTTAATGACTATAACTGCGATGGTGAAGTTGGTGTGATTCGCTGCAGAGGATGTTAATGGAGCTACTGCGTTTCTAAAGCTGATGAAGAGCTCGGAGTAAACAGTACAGTGGAATGAGATTGTGGAAAGGAAAGTGGGGGCGAGGACTTGGGAAATGTAAGAGGGTCCCGCCGTGTCTGTGGTGGGGATCGGAAACCGCTGGTTTCGAGATGCTCCGCAGAGTGGAGCAGGAGTGTGATTACACCAGGTTATAAAGGTGGGAGCAACTGGAATGGGTATGTGGTGGTCTTATTCAAATGAAGTACAGAACGAGCAATCAGTTAAATTTGCTGGAGGACAAGAGGTGGCTCAAAAAGCAGGGTGCTTCGCAGAACGGTGTTTATAAAACGGATTACATCTTCACCGGTGGAGCAGACAGGATGCTGGAACTCGGTGGGAAGGAGTAAGGAACGAAAGTTTGCGATTTAACGTCGCGTCGACGACAAGGTTAATAGTGACTGTTATGTATCAGGTTTTCTCGGCCTGACTCATTAACGGTGAGCTTCCGTGCCTCCAGCCAAGTTATTATTTTCATTAATGCACAAAACTTCGATGACCAGCCTAGTCATATTCTTCAAGTCCTACGAGTTGTACTGCTATGTGTACTCGCTCCATGGACTTCAACCGGACTGTGAAATATTGTTGGCCTCGCGCCGCTATTTATAGCTAAGTTCGCTTCCCGACACTCACAAAGCTCTCTGTTTTTCAGAGACCGAACTGACATACCGAGAACCATGAAACGCAAATCCTCTTAGCGCTTCGCGGCTCTGGTGAATGTCATTGACAGTGAGATCTTAATAAGCTAACAAGAGACGGCCACGATGTGTCGTGGCGCAAATTATATTAATGCATACCGCAATAAATAGAGCAACAAAATATACATACACCATAAAAATTGTAACTGCTATCGACTATTAGAAGAGGAGCTATCAGTCGTCGAAGTTACGATGAGAATAGTGTAAGTATGAATGTTCTATTACACAAATGGATTATCTGAAACAAATAGTCAATAATATGACATTAAACACTTCGTAGCAGAGTTTACGTACTTGACTCACTATCGGAGGCAAAAAATATGCAAATCAGCGGTAACAGCACAGTCAATGCATAGCTAGTTCTCACAGTGGGCACAGTTCTCATGGAAACATTTAAAGACAAAATTTTTTACCTAAAGTAAATGACGTCTATAATCATCGCAAGCGGGCAGTAAGAATATTGTGTAAAGTGGATAACTGTACCTTTCATAGAAGCCTTTTCAAGCATCTTTTATTACAATCATTTTATCAGTACAATTACTTCTCAGAGATTTTTGTTGCTGACAGTAAAAATTGGTTTGATCTAAAACTGTGATTCAGAATTGAGTGACGTACTCGGAAAATGCACTGGGAAAATATTTAACAAGCATCCCTCAAACATTAAGCCAAAAATTGGGAATACCTACCAATTCAAAAGACAATTAAGAATTATCTGTTACTCTTTGTTTCAACAACTGAAGAGTTCTGTCAACTACTAGTTATAAATGTAGGTACGTACACTGGTGTGCACATCTTAGGACGAAAGTGTCAATGCCAAGTGACCATAGCTCCATAAACTTGGACCATAGGCAGAAAGAACTGCTCAGTATACTACAGAAGATAACTGAAAAACGAACAGAAATGACACTTTTATTCAAAGATTATAATTACTTTGAAGTCACTGCGATTTATCATGGTCCGCTGGACATTACAAAAGGCAAGACATGGTTCTTAATAGGGTGTACGATCACCATGGACGGCAGTGAATTCTCTGCAACATACTTCCATATTGGCTACATAGTTTCTAAGGAGTTTGTGTGGGAGGGCGTTCCATTTCTGTATCAGCGCGGTTGACAACATTAATTTACATTTGGTGCGAAAAATGGCAGCTTGCTCAAAATGTGGGAGTATGTAAGTTAATGCTGATCAGTAGGGAAAACGATCCTGTAATTCCCGAATAGAATATTAGTGTTGTGCTACTTGACACTGTTACACCGATTAAATATGTAGGCGTAACGTTGCAAAGAAACATGAAATACAAGAAGCGCGTAAGGTCGGTGGTAGAGAAGAATGGTCGACTTCGGTGTACTGAGGGAATTCTAACAAAATGTTGCTCATCTATAAAGGAGACGTCGTAGAGAACAGTTGTGAGACTCAAACTTGAGTGATGGTAGAGTGATTAAAAGAAGACATCGAAGCAGTTTCGAGGCGTTCTGCTAGATTTGTTAGCGGTAGGTTCGGTCAGCACGCAAGTATTACAGAAATACATGATAGATAAACTCCAGTGGAAGACTCTGCAGGAGAGACGCTCAGTAGCTCGGTACGGGCTTTCGTTGAAGTTTCGAGAACATACCTTCACCGAGGAGTCAAGCAGTATATTGCTCCCTCCTACGTATATCTCGCGAAGACACCATGAGGATAAAATTAGAGAGATTAGAGCCCACACAAAGGCATACGGACAATCTTTCTTTCCACGAACGAGACTGGAATAGAAGGGAGAACCGATAGAAGTACTCAAGGTACCCTCCGTCACACACCGTCAGTTGGCTTGCAGAGTATGGATGTAGATGTAGATGTAGAATACTCCGTGAACACGAATGGGGATCGCTGGAGGGAGAACGACGTAATTTTCGCGAAAGACTATCGAAAAAAATTACAGAACTGCCATTTGCGTCTGACTGCGGAACACTGTTTGGCAATTCTGGACGCACCATCATATACCGGGACGCGGGAGCATGTAATTCACCCAAGAACAGTGTCGAAAATGATTGTTGTGTTGGTCCAAGTGTCAAGATGTGGGGAGGCATGGGCGTATTGACATCCAAATCTTTGAACGCGTTGCACTAACGGGTCAGTGTTATTGTAACATTACTCTTTCCCCATGTATGTCTTTTGAGGGTGCATTCGGCCACGACTTCATTTTAATGGATATCAATGGGTGACCGCATCGAACAGCGCAGGTCGTGGAACTTCTTGAACCAGACGATATTCGGCGAATGGACTGTGCTGCTCGATACCCCAACTTAAAATTCATCGAGAACGTGTGGGATGCGTTGGGAAGACGTAGATCAAGTCCACATGCACCAAAGGCGCACCTGGGAAGACTTAGATCATGTCCACATGCACCAAAGGAGTAGTGTTACCATGAAGGCAACAAAACGAGGCGCAGAATTTCGTTAACCTATCGCTGGGCTCTAAAGAGGAAATCAAAAGGGTCCTGGTATGAAAAGAAATGTCACCTCAGACCTCACTCCTAGATGCCAGGTCGTGTGGCGGGCGACAGGTTAGTATCTCACCGTTGTCTGGAGCGTCTCCAGACCTGTCTTCGCTGATTATCGGAGCTCACTTCGAAGCGGGAAACATCACTGAAGACAATTCCATTCCATTCAATGAAGACTCCGTACCTGACCTGAGTGTTGCCCGTCATAAGGCCCAACAACCAGGTTTGATGGTCTGGGGTGCCGTTTCTTGTCATAGCATGATCCACTTAGTTGTCATCACGTCACATTGCAGCACAAGGGTAAATCGACAAAATTCTACGCCCCGTTTTGTTGCCCTTCATTGCAAGCCATCCTGGACTTACGTTTCGATAAGATAATGCCCGCCCGCACACGGCGAGAGTCTCTGCTGCTTGTCTTCGTGCTTGCCAAACCCTACCTTGACCAGCTATGTCGGCGGATCTCTCCCAAACTGAGAACGTTTGGTGCATTACGGAAAGGGCCCTTTAACCAGCTCGGAATTCTGACGATCCAACGCACCAATTGGACAGAATTTGGCACGAAATCTATCTGGAGGACGCCCAGCAATTCTGTCAATCAATGCTATGCCGAATAACTGCTTGCGTAAGGGTCAGAGGTGAACAGCGCATTACTGAATTGTTGCTCTGTCTGTGAAGTTCTTTCTCTTGAATAAATCATCCAATTTTTCTGAAATTATAACAATTTGTTGTTCCATACTTGTACAACATGTCTACCGAATTCCGTCTCATTTGGGGAAGCTTTTTTCTAAATGGACCTCTGTTAACAGTCGGCAGTGGGGTACTGTGTCAAACACTTTCCGGTAATTTAGGAATATGGAATCTAACTGTCGTCCTTCATGCACGGCTCGCAGAACATCATGCGAGAAAAGGGCGAGATCATTTTCCACGAGCGATGATGAGTTGTGGAATGAAGTGGGAAGCCAGTGAATTTATAATACGAACTCAGTAAGGCAAACGTTTTATAGACTAGTGGCTGATAAGTAAAGGGGGCAGGGCTTCAGCTGCAGATCTTTCTGTGAGCGGCAGCCGCCAAAGTGGGGCCACTCGGAAACAAAGGCCCGCCGGCCCGGCCTCGGCGGCGCCTCGCAAGACGGATCGACCAGCCACGCCGCCCCCATCGCCGCTCGTTCCACTTCAATCGAAAACACGTCGCTCCAATTGGCCCATCAGTCTGACGAGGAGGCACTGCACGGTCGACTCGAGAGATCCCTCGGATTTAAGGCGCTTCGCCCCAGACAGATGTTACTGTGTACTGTTAGTTTCTCGTGCCGCTCCTAAGGTAGAGACACAGTATCGAAGGAAAAGTGTCGTACTATCAAAAGTATCGAAATAAAAATATCGATAACTTGAAGTAACTTGTTATTATCTGGTTAAGTAAATAATTCTACCTTGCTGTTGTGGTGATTTTTTTTATTAAATACTTTCTCGTTGGAAGTATTACCCAGAGACTAAAAATTTCGAAACAGATTTTTCACCTCACTTTATTATTATTCAGTCAATCGAAATACTGCCAAGTTTCAGTTCTGGTAGGCGCCATTCTGTCTACTGATTTAGTAGTTCTTGCACTTACACTGCTTTCAACAACAATACCATAACAAGGAAAAAGGGTACTCTTAATTACGCAATAATGTTCACCGTCTGAGATCAGTTGAAACGCCCCCTTTGGAAAATTAATGAATGATTGTTCTGATAAACCCCTTACGTTATTTGATTTTCAAACACCTGAAAAAAACTGAACGTGCAGAGACATTTCTCACTTTACTTATTCAGATCATCAATAAACTGACACACAATATTTTTAGCACAACGCAATCTGACATTCAATAATCCCTACAAAAGAATGGCCCTGACTAACAATAACCTACACCTTTAATGAATCACTTACCTCACAAAAATCTTCGTTACTCGAACTACTGCAATACAGCGAGCGCCAATACTGCCAGCCAAATAAAAGATTCTAACTACTGAAGTCGCTAACTACTGATAGGCATAGTTAGCAAATGAAAGATTTTGATAGAGAACAGACAATGTATTTACCTTAAAAATGTTCAAAAGTCATTATATATATATATATATATATATATATATCAAAAATGGTTCAAATGGCTCTGAGCACTATGAGACTCAACTTCTGAGGTCATCAGTCCCCTAGAACTACTTAAACCTAACCAACCTAGGGGCATCACACACATCCATGCCCGAGGCAGGATTCGAACCTGCGACCGTAGCGGTCTCGCGGTTCCAGACTGTAGCGCCTAGAACCGCACGGCCACTACGGCTGGCATATATATATATATATATATATATATATATATATATATATATATATATATATATATATATATATATATATATCAGTTCACGATATCCAGTATTACAAGTTTACTCTTTCTGATGGGAACAGGTCCAGTCCGTCCGCTCTCAAAATTCTGCCACCTGTCTCCCCACATCCACCACTGCTGGCGGCTCACCTCCAACTGCGCAACGCTACGCGCTGATCACATCCAACTGCCCAACACTACAATAGCGAATATTACAACAATGCCAACCAGCCACAGACTGCACACAGCACAGCCAGTGATTTTCATACAGAGCGCTATGTGGCGTTACCAATATAAAAACCTAAACAGCCTACTTAATCAGTGTTAACGGTTTGTGTGACATACTGAAGAAGACTACAGACCAAAAACTACTGACACCCGTTCACTGTATTGCGAAATACATTGTACTATATACGCGTGGTATTGCGCGATTACACCCTAGTTCTTGCCAAGACCGAGGGAAATTCAATTTGCACCGATCGAATTTCCTGCAGAGAACTAAAATATGTAAAAGGAAAAATATTATAAAGTGGACTGAAGAAGCACATGAAAGTACTGTGCGGTACATCGAAGACATGAAGTTCCTTATTAATAAGGAAACGGCACATACCTCAGACACAAGGCATTTGACACCGTTCCTCACAAGGGACTTCTAATTAAATTGCGTGCCTACATCGCCTCAGTTGTGTAACTGAATTCGTGATTTTCTGTTAAGAACGTCACAGTTCTAAATAACTGGCGGAAAGTCACTGAGTAAAACAGAAGTAATATCTTGTGTTCCCCAAGGAAGTGTTATAGACCCTCTGTTGTTCCTGATCCACACAAATATTTAGGAGACATCTGAGCAGCCCTCTTAGATTGTTTGCAGATGGTGGTGTCATCTGCCGTCATGTAAAGTAAACATATGATCAAAACGGACTGCATTTAAACAAGGTATCTGTCTGGTGCAAAAAGTAGCAATTGACTCTAAATCATGAAACATGTGAAGTCATCACATGCGCACTAAAACGAATCCGGTAAATTTCAGTTATACGACAAATTACACAGATCTAAATGCTGTAAACTCAACTAAATACTTACGGATTACGATTACGAATGACTTACATTGGAACAATTACTTAGATAATGTTGTGGGGAACAAACCAAAGACTACGATTTATTGGCAGAACACCTAGAAAAAATAACAGGTCTACTAAAGAGACTGCTTCACTACGTTTGTCCGCCCTCTTCCGGAGTACTACTAAGCGGTGCGGGATCCGATTCAGATAGGACTGATGGAGAACATCCAAAAAGTTCAAACAAAGGCAGATCGATTTGTATTCTCGCGAAACAAGAGAGAAACTGCCACGGATATAATACATGAACTGGGATGGCAGTCATTAAAACAAAGGCTTTTTTGTGCGTCAGAACCTTCTCATCAAATTTAGATCATTAAGTTTTTCCTCAGAGTGTGAGCATATTTCGTTAGCACCCAGGTACGTAGGGAGAAATGACCATCATAGGAAATCAGCGTTCGCATGGAAATATTTAAGTGTTCGTTTTTTCCGCGCGCCGTTCGAGAGCGTAACTTTACAGAAGTAGTCTGAAGGTGGTTCCATGAGTTACAGAACAATCACGCCGATGTAGATGTGGGGAGAGCTGCTAAGAAAATGCTGCTATAGGTTTGAAAAAAAATTTTTGTTCTCGCTTCTTTAACCCATCTACAAAACGGATTGCGATTGTGATGGAAACCACTCATCCGAAGCCTTTCTGGGTTCCTCTGTGATCAGAAATCATCTTTCTTTGAGATCTTTCTTGGGGTTTGGGAGCAGACAATAGTGTGAGGGGGCCAAGTCAGGTGAATGGGGTAGATGTTTGAGGATTTCAAAATGAAGATCTGCCAAGAGGGACATTGTCTTGCTGAAACAAGATTCCTTTTTATCACCTTCCCTCAACGTCGGGAGCCCAATTATTGCTTCAGTTGTTCAACATAGCACTTTGCCGTGATGGCTTTACCATGTCGTAAGCAGTCAATAATTAGGACTGCACCTTATATCTCAGAAGACAGATGTGAGCAACTTGTCTGCTGATATTTGTGTTTTGAGAGTCTTTGGATGTGTGTCTACATTCTTTGAATCTAGATCACAAGTGTATATCCATGTTTTATACACGGTGACGAGACGTTGCAAAAATCACACAGGATTCTGGTGAAATTGGACGAAAATGGACTAGGAAGCGACCTCTCCTCCACGCTTTTGGTCTGCATTGAAAGATTTAGGGACTCATTTGGTTGAGAGCTTTCACATGTCCAAAATCTCATGACCTGTGTAACCCACACCGTCTTGGGATACGCCCAGGGTCTCTGCTACCTTTTTAGCAGATATTCTACAACCAAGATCAGGGAATGAACAGTATCCAAGGTTTCCAGAACCGGTGACTTGAGTTGGACTCCCAGGACGTTCTTCGTGTTCAGTGCTGAACTGCACCGTTTTAAGGGCAGTAGCCTTATTCTTGATAGTGGAGTAGGAAGGGCAGTTAGTACCAAACGTACAAGACACATCATTATGAATTTGTTCGACCGTGTTCCCTTTTTCACTTTGAACTCTGCATTTTCTTGCGTTGTATTCACTTCAAACCAACACGGAAAAATAGGAACCAAACTTACCGCTAAGGAGTTACTACACATATAATGAAAAGAACAGGGTTTAATGCTGAAACTTCGGAATTAATCTACATCCACCCTAACTTTGGAAAATCACGGACTTGCCAGTACACCTTGCAGCAGAGGAAACTGAAGATAGTGGCGTCACGACAGTCAACAGAATTGTTTATTTTGCCTGTAGCGCTTCTCATCAATGTCACATAAGAGCCCGTCAGCTGTCCAGTGAGCATAAATGTGTATTTTTCTTGCAACAGCACCATAAACAGTAGTTACAGTACAGAAATATATAGAAAAAAATCCACTGACATGACTAATTTTACAGTTCACTTGTTTAATTAGTACTTCTTGTCGTTTACGAATCAATGGTGCTATGAATGGCCCACTGAAATCTTAATTGAAGCTTTCCAGGAATGTTTTGCCCGTTCTCCATACTTTCTGCCACTGTTTTGCAAGTTTAGTAACTGAGTTACTAAACAGTCGCAATACTCACGTACATTGTCGACCGAAGAATTGTTCACTGTGAAAGCGAAGTTCTAACTGACGCGTTCCGGACACAAATATTGCGCAATGATATTGAACATGTGACCATTAATGAACTCGAATCGTAAAAACACCGGGGTACCAAGTGAACGAACTGCGAACGAAAAGCTGCAAAGGTTGGCGATGCACCGCAAATGTTTTCGTACACTCATTATGTTGTTCATGTATACACTGCACGTTCTATTGTTGGCCTGTTGCGCTCGCACGTTCAGTTATTGATACTGCGAGTCATGCGGAGAACATTTTAGGTAAATAATAAAAATGTAATAACCATTACTAAGATCATTCGATAGAAAGAAGTGTCGATACTTTTTTCCCGTGCCCCTATCCGGAGCACTGTATCTCGGAGCTCGCAGCTACTCTATCTCTATGCTCTCACACAGTCGAACATGCTTGTACACGAAATGTAACAATATACCTAACATGCACAAGTACTTGGCGTACATCGCGCAACGTGGCAGCAGTTGTTGCAAATATTCCGAAAGCACATTGTAAGAGTAGGATTATCGATACTCCGCGATATCACGAATGTGCTAGAGGGTTCTGAACGTTACAGTTTGGTACCAACGGTCGGGCAATCAAAGAAAACTGCACACGGTTTCGAGACATTGGAGTCAGTCTGTAGCTAGTGGTCAAATGGAGGCGGTCGGGCCATGGCTGAGAGACACGTGCAGAAGGCTAAATTTGAATAATATATAGTGTCCAAATAATACAAATAAATATTCTGAGTCGCGATAGTAAACGAATATTTACAGGAAATAATATTGCGAAAGTAATTGTGAAGAATAAAAAGTTGCAAGCAGTCAGGAGGTCCCAGAGTGATACGTGTATGGCAGGCATTAATAGCACATTGCATTTTTTTACATAAGTTGGATATCGGAATAAGCTTGAGCAATTTCGAGGGAAGTATTTAAATAATTGAAATATTTTTAACAGGAACTAGAAAGGAATTGGTTTTGATGGTTAAGCAGATGAGTGATTTTGTAGAGACAAATAAAATGTAACTTACCAGTGTAATTTGATGATGAACATTGGAAGGAAGTACAAAATATAAAAATTTACAGGTGGGTACATTTACTTAAAACTATAATTTTTGCTAAGAAAATAACGAGCTCCAGGCGGGCGCTTACCATACGAGTGTGAAACGGCTATTGCTCGGAGTTATTTCACCATAATGTAGCACTCACCTGAAAGAAGAAAGAGCAAGGATTTTAGTTCGTACAACGCCGTAAAGTTACCAGAGTGCAAAAGTATTACAGCATTGTTAGTACATTACGGAGACACTATAAATAAATGTGGTGTGACTAGGTCCTCCCGTCGCGTAGACCGTTCGCCGGGTGCAAGTCTTTCGATTTGACGCCACTTCGGCAACTTGCGCGTAGATAGAGATGAAATGATGATGATTACGACAACAAGGGCCCTTAGAATTGACATTCTGTCACGCTGACCTTTTTTTTTTTGTTCGTTGTTGATCGTTGTGTTTCTTCGTTGAGGACGTCACATGACATCCGTTCAAGTTCGTTGTTGATCCTTTCACTCAGTGTTTTATTGCAGAGGCCAACCAGCTCTCTGACCGAACACACTGAGCTACCGTGCCGGCTTCATTTTGTTCCATACTGTTCGTTGAATTTTGTTCGTGGACGACGTTCGACGATACCCGTTCGGGTTGTTCGTTGATCCGTTCACTCAGTTTTTTTTATTACAGAGGGTAGCTAAACCCTCTGACCGAACACGCTGAGCTACCGTGCCGGCGCTACCGGGGTGGAAACGGAGTCACTGAAGCATAGTTCAATCCCGCGTCCGGCCATCCTGATTTAGGTTATCCGTGATTTCACTAAATCACTCCAGGCAAATGACGGGATGGTTCCTTTGGAAGGGCACGGCCGACTTCCTTCCCAGTCCTTCTCTAATCCGATGGGACCGATGACTTCGATGTTTGGTCCCCTCCCCCAAATCAGTCAGTCAGCCATTTTGGAGGCTACGTACAGTGCTGCCGCCTACTGGAAATGTGTTAAGGGGCTGAAGCGGAAAAATTCCACGATGTGGAGAAAGGAATATTCCGCGCGCGCGCGTGCGTGTGTGTGTGTGTGCGTGTGTGTCAATGAAATCCTAAGTCTGGTACCAAGTCCTTTGCGTCTTACACGACGATGTACAAAAGAAGCAGTTGCTGGCTACGGTCTATGTCTCAGTATAGTTAGTCAAGTCGACAGTGCGACCTGGTGTAGAGCTTTTCGGTGGGGGAAACGGGAATATTTTGGGGTGCTGTACCCAGTCAGGCTTTTGCTTGTGTGGAAAATTTCGCGAAAACATTGGTTGGAGCCGAGGGGATAGGAACTGTTTCAAATTTTGTGTTAGGTGTAGTATATGTATTTGATGGCGACAGAAAGGGCATCCGGCCACCCTTAAAACTAACGCGCCAAATCCGGTGAACCACAACAGCAGTCCCCGCCAGTCGCGATTAATGCTTGGAAAGAGAGAGAGAGAGAGAGAGAGAGAGAGAGAGAGAGAGTATATGTATTTGCGCCTTTGTTTGTGAACTGTGGAAATTTTCTTTAACGAAGAGCTTTTTGTGAATGGAGAAAGAAGTGTTAAAATATTTCTAGTGTACAATTCTTACGCCACGGTATGTCATTAATAAAACTCTCAAGTCATGGTTAACGCAAAGTGGCATGTATCAACTAGATGCCTTTTTTTTCGGATAACACGTGCGCACGGATATAACAAAACTTTATGACTCTGGACTGAAGTCTAAATTGCGGCAAGAAGCGACAAATCGATGTGGCACATCACGCCTATTATGAGTGAACGACTCAAAACAGAACTGCTATAACTTATATTATTGTCCAGAATGAGATTTTCACTCTGCAGCGGAGTGTGCGCTGATACGAAACTTCCTGGCAGATTAAAACTGTGTGCCCGACCGAGATTCGAACTCGGGACCTTTGCCTTTCGCGGGCAAGTGCTCTACCTTTTTTTTTTTTTTTTAATCTCATTTTGTTCGGTTTTGTTCGTTGCATCTGCTCGGGGCGGACGTCGTAAGACATCCATTTAAGTTCGTTGTTGATCGATTAACTCAGTTTTTTTTATACCATCTGGGCTACAGTAGAACGACTCACGCCCGGTGCTCACAGCTTTACTTCTGCCAGAAGGTAGGAGACGAGATACTGGCAGAAGCAAAGCTGTGAGCACCGGGCGTCAGTCGTGCTTCTGTAGCTCAGATGGTAGAGCACTTGCCCGCAAAAGGCAAAGGTGTGTACACTGCTCCATTGTTCTTGTCACTTCTTATAGCACTGTTGAGACTAATGTTCTGCTAACTACTATTCTTTATTACTCTTTTACTTCCACGCACTTGAAAAAGGTTTTGGTTGCTAATTTATTAGTTATATATTCAAATTGTTTCTATTGCTGACTTCTTTCTTGCTTTATAGATGATTCTCGCCCCTTTTTTGCTGGTCTTTATGCAGTTAATGTAGTAGTTTGATCTCTGCTAACGTGTTGTAAGCTATGTATTACAGTAAAGTTCGAATTTTACTTCTATCTTGGTAGGTGGAAGAATGCGATCTCAGAATAAAAAGACGTGAATTGTATTTTTGCAACAGGTATCCTAAAGACTACAAAACGGAACAATACATCAGATGCTGTGTCGACCCTTACTATTTTTAAAAATTGTCTTTCTCTGCCAGGTAAGGTGCAGTTACCTCACGTCATTTCGTTCATTAGTTTTTGCTCTGTTTACATTAACTTACGATCATTCATGCCAGTTGATATTTTACTAGCGCTTCGTGCGCAAGAACGTAACTTCATACATTACGAAGATAAAGAATTCAAAACAAACAACATTCTCGTTGGCGCATATCAGATAAAGAGACGAGAGGCTTTCTCGTAGCTAGGTGCGCTAGTGTCGCTGCAGCCGTCGAACGGAACAAACTTCTACGGCAGTGTTAAGACTAGTTTACACGACGACTTTGGGTTGCGCCACTCGTTGCGTGGAATGAGTTGCACCCAAATGGTTTCATATATGACTGTAGACACGGCGAAACCAGTAGATACACCAGTTTCGTCGTTTTGTGGGTTCTTGAGTCGTGCCTGAAATGAAAGTTTTGGCAGCTGCACGTCGCACGAGTTGTGATGGGGTTAAAGCTTGTTGCGTGGAATCGCTGCATAAGAAAAACATAAGGAACGTATTTCGATTCGTGACTGGATGGAGAAAAAACGTCAGCTTGGTTGCTCAGCATCCTTGCTCAAATAGTTTCTTCTAAATAGAGTTAATTGTGCGATAAGAAATAAAGGTACTGTAATGCATAAAGCACTGTCGCCAGAGCTGAAATTACATATCATATTGCGTGCACTACAATCGAGAACACTCGGCATGCTATAAGATGCGGTTTAAGTTGGTGATGATGCTTTTTCATTAACACCAATAATTATTAACATTAACAGCAATAATTATTAACATTAAGAGCAGTAATTATTCGAAGCAGGCCGCATTAATAAGAGATTGGTTTACAGACGACTCTCTTGAAGATAGATCTGAGCAGTGGCAATATTTCAAAATTCTAACATATGTGAATGGGGGACACTGCAGCGACGTTTTAAACAGATGAGTTTTGAATAAATAATGCAGCTTCTTGAATTTGTATAGCCTTCCCTCCTGTCAACAATATTGCTTAACAAAGAGTTGGGCAAATCGAACGGTGGATTTCAGTCTTGTAGATGAGAGCATTGCCACAGCTAGAATTATATTTGCTTGTACTTTTCTTAATTCAGTTGTATATGTGCTCCTAATTCAATAAATTTTGCCCTGCAGCTCAGATATTGTCAAACTATCTATGTTATGATCGCACGTGACGGTCTCAGGAGCAGCAATATGTTGCCTATTTTTGTAACCAGCATCACTGAAATCCCACTAACACCTATGCAAAGCATAGATATCCAAAAAGCGAACATGGTTTTCCGTTCCTCACTCGGGGAACACATAACCTCAAAACTCATGCTACTAGTCTCGCCAAAGTTGGAACACGCCAAAACTGTTTAGTTTCACCAACGAGTTGCGCATACGCGCGGCGCGCATGCGCAGTGGCCGGTGGCGCAGTTGCCTGCAACCTAGTGTTGTGTAAACTAGACTTTAGTCGCGACTGTGGTAGGAGCTCCCGTGTGCGTGACTGGTAGCCTACCCGCAGGGGCGCGGGTCTGGGTCGCGCTGCGGCGCAGCGCCTGCGCCCGCGCTTAATAATGCAGCCAGCAGTTCTTCCCCGGTCCCCACTTCTTTACGGCCCACGCCGGCAGTAAACCGACAGCGGCGCGAGGCAGCCTGTCCAGGTACAGGTGGCGTCTGCGCGGCTCGCGGCCCGGCCGCTAATGGAGCGCCCGCGACACGATTATTCACTTAGCGCCCCCGGCGTTCGTCTCAGCCTGCGGTTACGCCCCGCACCTAGGGCGCCCCATATTTTATACAGTGTTTGCCTAACTCACACTGTCGGTATCCCTCCTTCAGAAGTGAGCGAGAACCAGGACGCGTAGAGGAAATCCTGAACATTCTTGTCAGCTTAAAAAAACTCAGTGTCAGACATATTACGTACGCTAAGCGGGGTAACTGCTCTAGTGGCAGAGTTATTCAAGCACCGTGTGCAAACACACTCTGGTGTCTAGACAGTAACTACGAAATATTTTAGCCGCGATGGATTTTTTTTTCTCTGTGTAACTGCCTCTAACATGTGATGGAGTCTGGAGTCAGCCACGTTAGGTAACGTCGGTACTGTCAGAGGCGGCAGACCACCCTTGACGTTGTATCAGCTTAAAAGGACAATGAGATATGTTGTGTTTTACCTTACAAGTATACATTTACGTAAGTTTAAAAGAGTGATTCATTTCTGAGTAAAGGAGTGATTCACAAGGAGTTTGTTGCTCGTGGACAGACTGTCACGGGTGACTTTTACGCTGGAGTGCTCCGCCGCTTGAGGGATCGAGTTCGCCGCGTCCGGCCGGCGATCAGGGGCGACTGGATTCTCCACCACGACAACGCGCCCGCTCACACGTCGCGACCGCCGCCGAAGTTTTGGTCAAGTTCAACGTGACGATACAGCCGCAGCCATCCTACAGCTCCGACTTGGCTCCAAGTCACTTTTTCCTCTTCCTTGAATCTAGACGGCCTAAAAGGGAAGCGATTCGACTCCATCGACGCCATCCAGCAGGCTTCGACGAGAGCCCTTGACATCATGACGCCCGAGGCCTTCCAGAAGGGCTACGAACAGTGGAAGACGCGTTGGCAGCGCTGTGTTGATGCTGAAGGATCATATTTTGAAGAATTTTAGTTCGCTGCACTTAAATGTCCAATAAATTTCTAGTTCTGAGTTAAGTCTTGAATCTTTTGAATCACTTGGTATAATTTTGCACCCATATTTTCGGTGAGTTACGTCATTTTCATGTAAATTGTGTTTTTTCAATTTTTTTCAGATGCTCTGTTGGCAGAGATTTTGTCATGATGGTCTATGACCGAACCCGGTAGACGACATACAGGTTAAATAAAACGGCTTATAGTTAAAATAAATTTTCTAAAGATCTAACCCTTGTGTTGTCTCATCTCCTTTAGTCTTTAGGATTACGTACTACTCGGTACTGAACACCGTGAAAGTATCTGATAGGCGAACCTTTGTCGTAGTGAGTTGCGCAGTATCACAGGGAATTTTGTCGCCTGCATGACGAGCGATATTGTATGTATTTCATCTAATGAATTTATCATCAAACCTTTTTTGTTTAATGTAAAATACAAAGTGTTTTGTTTGTTTTTATTTGTTATACTCGTATGTAAGTCGTGGAGGTTGCCTAAGCGCTGACGAGTACGCTTTGCAGGAAATGACCTTATCACGGCGTCGAGCAGAATACAGTCGCTAACTTAGGACTATCTCGCTTAGATTTTTCCAGCTATTTCCGCATCTTCTTCCGTTCCTTCTGTCGTCCGCAGGCGCCAGGCTGTCCAACTGGGCTCTATGGTCCTGCTTGTGCCCTTTCCCCCTCCTCCCCCTCGTCTGCGCCTATGGTATTCCCATTTCCTCCTTTATTTTTCGCGCCGTTATTTACAACATCCCTTTTCCTTCTCAGGGCTTAACTGCAGTTCTGGAAGATAGTATTTCCGCCCAAAGCTTATCTCGTAACTTTTTTTTAATCCCTTCGCAGATCAGATTTGCACAGCATCCGTTTTTTCAAAACTGTTATTTGGTACTGCTGCATTCAGCAGCGTATCGTTCATCCGAACATACAGTGAGTGGAGCGTAGCAAAAAGTTGTTGATTTCGCTGTACACCCTGATTTATATTCCAGCTTTATTAACGGTGAAAAACGTAGTTCGTTTTTAAAACGAAATTTCCGCGCTTCAACCATGTTTACTCGCATCTACCTATCTCAGTCAACATATCGAGGGCAAATTAATAGTCCGGCTAATAACTTTCACCGGAAGTTACACATTTTATCGACAGAGTTCCAATTAACAGACTCTTTTAGAGGTATATTCCAATATTCACTTCTGTTTACATTTTTTCCAATAGACACGTATTTTGAAAGCGTAGTGATCGCTTTTTACATGTCACGTTTACAGTTATGCCCACGACCAAAACTGATACGACTGCGAAGTGACAACAATCCAGTCTCTGCTACAGACGGGCTTACCCGCTCTTGTATATGCAGGAGAAGGGTGATCGCGGCTTCTTTGAATGTCTGGTTCACGCCCTGGCTCCCTACTACCTCAGTAGCGAGCCAGGATGTAAATCCTACATTCAAAGGAGCTACGATCCCCCCTGAAAATGTCCTACGCAGATGGGGACGAAACGTTGGGTTTTAAGGGGAAATCCATTCGATCACGGCATAATAGCCCGGAACATTTTATTAATTGTAATCGATAAGTAAACCCATAGCAACCGGAATAACAAAATGCAAAACAGGACGCTACGAACTTTTGCATCGACCTAATACTTGTTCTGCATTTTGTGACGTGCAACATTCTACTTTTCTGTACCTTACAGGCAAGTTACCATCCTTCGCACCACGCTGACGTACTATGAATATCAGGCTGGATATTGGCGCAGATTATTTCGGATAGTACTTCATTTAGAGAACTGTATCACAGTTACTATACAGGGTGAGTCACTAACTATTGCCACCAAGAATAATTCCGAAAGTATGATAGGAGTTGGAAAGTTTGTGGGACAATAGTTACATGGGACAACGGGGGCCGTAATATGACATAGGTTTTTTGGTTGCTAGGTGGGGTCGCTTCAGAGGTATGAAGGTCAACTTTGCTTTTTATGGGTGGCTATAGTTTGGTATTTATTTTCTGATAGCGCCTATCGAGACGAATACAATGATGTTTAACAGTGAGGTCTTTATGGTCAACGAAGGTCACAAAGGTGGCATGAGCGTCAATTGACAGAAGGTGTTCGAAGTGATGACCATTGGTATCACTCCAATGCTGCAGTCTTCTTGTCATGGATTGAGTGGTATTTCTAATCACATCAGCACATGCTCTGACAATTCTCTCTCGCGTATCTTCAAGTGTAGTTGGATCGTCTTTATAAACAATGTCTTTTACGAATCCCCACAGTAAAAAAATCCAGAGACATCAAGCCTGGCGAACGAACCGACCACGACACATCTCCTCCGCGTGCAATTCAACGATTTGTCAATGGTCTCTGCAACTTATTTCTAGCCATAAGCGAAAAATGTGCCAGACACCCATCGTGTTGATACCAGATTCTGTTCCTAGTTCCTAAAGGTATTTCTGACAATAATAGGCTTAATGTTTCTTGCAGGAATGTGGTGCACTTCCTACCATTAAGATTTCCTTCGATGAGATAGGGGCCTATAATTCTGTCCTCCAGAATCCCACACAACACCATACATTCACCGATCACGGTTTTTTGTGTGCAACTTGCCGCAGCGAACGTGGATTTTCAGTTGCCCAATAATGCATGTTATACAAATTAACATTTCCATTGTTAGTGAACGTAGCTTCATCAGCAAATAAAATCAAATTAATAAATGTGTCATCTCTCTGAATCCGAAGTTGAGCCCATCGGCAGAATTCAATGCGATGCATACAATCCGTACCAGTTAATTCTTAGAGGAGACTGATATGGTAAGGATGATATTTATGGCGATGCAGAACACGAACAACACTACTCTAGCCCATACCAGATTCCCTTACGATTTGACGCGAATTAACACAAGTATCTAGAAACACAGTGGCAAGAATACCAATTTCAGTATCCTCGTTAGTAACTTTCCTTCGTCGGATATGTTTCCGATGCGCTAAAGATCCAGTTCTTCTCAATTTATCATATATTTGAATGTACGACGTGTAGGGTGAGTACGTTGAGGATATCTTTCAGCGTATAAGTCTCTAGCTCTCACTGAATTTCGTTGACATTCTCCGTAAACGTGAAGCATATCGACTTGCTCTTCGAAGGAATACATCACTCACATTCGTTTGATTCGACGATACTAGCCTTACCGTTCTTATTAGTGTTGTATTGCGAAACCGTCGAATGGTGTTTACATATCAGTGGCACGGCGACTATTTACTATTTGAACGATATACGAGGGAGAATTGTCAGAGCATGTGCTTCGATAGGTGCCAAAGTGATAAAGATTACCACTCAATCCATGATAAGAAGATTGCAACATTGCATTGACACCAATGGTGATCACTTCGAACACCTTCTGTAAATGGGCCTACATGCCACCTTCGTGACCTTCGTTGACCTTCAAAGACCTTACTTTTACACATGATTTGATTCGTTTCGACAGTCGCTATCAGAAAATAAGTACCAAAATATAGCATCCCATTTAAAAAAACAATTTTGACTATACCTCTGACGTGACCCCACCTAGCAACAAAAAACCAACGTCATATTATGGCCCCCGTTGTCCCATGCAACCTTTGTTCCACAAAGTTTTCAGCTACTATCATACTTTCGGAGTTATTCTAGGGGGCAATAGTTAGTGACCCCCCTAAATATTATAGTTGCTATGAATATTGTCTGCGGGTAAAAAGGAAGGGTCCTAGTACACTTCCTTGAGGTATAGAAGAAGTTATTTCTAGTTCTGACTATGGCGCACCATCCAAGATAACATACTGCGTTCGCCCTGTCAAGAAATCCTAAATCCAGTCACAAAATATCTTTCCTACACCATATGACTGAAATTTTGTTCGAAAATTTAAATGAGCACCTTTTAAATGTTTACGCATTCTTGCTCTGAAAAGGTATATTCAACCATATTAGCTAGAAAATACGCAATTTTGATCAACAGTATGTTGAGTGACAGGGAGATAACAAATAGTGATCATATAGAAAAATACAATCGTTGTAGCTATAGTCGTAGTAGAAGTATTACTTCTACATTAACAAAAGTAGCAGCACTAGTAACACCAATAGTTGTAATTATTTTTAAATTGTTCAAGTTGTAGTAGTAGTGGTGCTAGTAATAGTACCAATAATAGTAGATGACAACTGGCTTGGGACAAAACAAGTAGTCATAGTTGTGAAGTCATCGTAATATTGTGTCACAATATCTGTACGGAGATTATGACGCACCAGTGATCCAACTGCGGGATTTCTTTAACTTAAAAACACAATACTTTTCGAAAAGGCATGTTCTCATTATCACGTTCTTAAAAGTATTATGGTTGCTTATTGTTCTGGACTGCGTCTAATGGCGTAATACTTTTAACAACTTGATAAAGGCATCATATTTTCAACTGAAGACATGAAGTCTGTAAATGAGTCCGCAATCATTTTTATTTTTGGTACTTTTATTTTCACAAGTCCGTCTTGATAACACAGATTTCTTTACACTGGCTATAAATATTTTATATTTTTATATTTCATGCATCATTAATAACGTATAGATTTAGTCTTAACTAACTGAACATGGTCGCTTACACAATATTTATATTTACAACAGATTTGAAGATGGCGGTATGCCAAAACCGGTAATAAAGTGTAAAGACATCTGTGTGATCAAACGGACTTGTGAAAATAAAAGTGCATCATGTTTTATTCGACACATCTCTTATAATCTACCTGATTTTTATTTTGGCAATCATTAGCCTTTGCATCACCACAGCACAATGAATGTTTTTATCCGTGCTTATACTGTACTTGGGTAAACTTGAAGTTTCTCTCATACCGTAACTGCTACATTCTTGTTACGTACAGTATTTACATATTCACTGTATCGCTATGTAAAACTAATGGTTGTATGTGAAACATTAAGTTTGATTCCATTAGAAAACTGCTTCAATATAAAATTCATTGAGCAAAGTAAAGAACTTTTTAACAAATTGAGCTGTTACTCTTCAACACAGTTCACAGTTGCAGCGCTCTCCAAACATGTTGAAATTAATACCTCCGTAATTACTTTGTGTAATGAAACATTACGAAAAAGAATTCACAGTCTCCCAAGATCTGAGATGATGTTGAATTATAATCTCTGTGCAATATTTTCGCTTTGTTTTCTTTTGAAACAATTAATAGGTTTCGGTCAGTTCTTCTTGTATCACTTACTTCTTAAAATCTTTTCTGTCTGACGAAAAGCAAGAGATGATGCTGTTACGCAGTTTAGATTAACTACGTACGATTCTAAGCTGTATTATCTTTGTTTAATATTACTAATATTTCCTATCCTAACATCGTTTTAAACCCTTAACCTAAATTTAAGTTCCAACAGCCTAGGCCCAAAATGTAAACACGGCCGTCCGCTCTTCGAGCTATTCCACGATTCCGAAAATCGGTCCGACGTCGAACGAATCGCGCACGACTTACACGTGTAAAATCGAACTGGTCTAATTTTGTGAAATGTTTGATAAGTAATTACAACCTCGTGTACTAATTGTGTTAGAAATACAACGAAAGATTTATTATCAGTCAGTAGAATGTAACATAAATCAGTACCATTTATCTCCAATTCCTGAATAATCAATTCACATAATCAGCACTTCTACAAAAATCAATAACACAAGGCAGTGGTCTTCAAGGATGCAATATCGTTCGAAATATACGGTACATGTAATGGAACTTTGCATATCTTGCACTACCACGTTCTTTCACTACGTATTTTTACTTTTTGTGCAAATTTTATAGAGTCTTTATGGTTTTGATTTTGATGCTGTTGAGTCAGTGTGCTTATTAAAATGGGCCCAATATTGCGCATGCAGTCTTTCTGGCAAATCTAAGTACGACAAACATCCTTGTCCTTTGTAATCTGCGTCTGCCATACTCTTCAGTAATTATTCGGCTATTTCAATCCTAAAATTAACGTAACTCTGTTTTTTTCCCTTTATTTATTTTGTTGCACAAAACGTACCAATGGAAAACACCAATATCGAACAGATAAAATTCAAATTTTTTCTGTATTTTGTCAAATATTTTCTCATATTTGGGATGCATGTCAGTATTTCGTCATTTACCCATCAGTTCCAATCCTTCCATTTTTTTACTCAACAACAAAAGTCGATTTATAAGTACGATTGGCACATTGAGTAATAATATCCACTGTTTCGTGTTTTGTCGTCATAATATGGGCACTTCGCTTACATTTCCATTTTACAGATGGTTTTAGCTCCTTATTCTGAATTCCCTCCCCTTTCATTCTATTTAAATCTTTTTGCATATTCTTTCTATTGCACGTACTGTACCAATGCCATTTATTTTATAATTGTGCGATAGTGTCATAAATGATTTTGGTGAAGGGTACCAGTTACCGAGGTGTAAAGTGTGCCAACTGTGTAACATCGATTGTTATAGCACTTTCATAACACTTTTGGAGGCGTTATCATCCAATTTATCTTATCATGGCCTGCATATATTTTGAAGTCAAGAACCTGAATCTGACTCACATAATTTGTAAAATTAAATACCGAATCGTGCCAGACCCATGCAGTTTAAATTTCGCCTGACCGATGTACCGCGGTCCAGGCCCTAATACCGGACCACGAGTCTTACAAGTGGTTGTTGGTTAAGTGGTTAAATGTTTACACAGCCTTTCAAAAGTGCCTAATGAAGATAGGTGTTATTATTACAGCGATGATATTGATCAGTTGCCATTGTTGCTGCCTTAAATGCATACTGCACGAACACCAAAAGAACCTGCGTTTATTTAAATACGTTTCACGATCCTTTCACAATAAGTGCTACTACGCATCGAAAACACTAACGCTGTGATACCGATATTTATTTCACGCTGACGAATCACTCTGCTAGTAAGGGACAAACAATTACTATCTGTGCCCATTTCACCGCCGCTACCGTCATTCCACTTGAGGCTAAACAAGTGCTTTATGCAAGAGGTACAGAGGCTAGCGTGCGTCCCAAGGATTACCCCAGTTCGCTAGTACCAGCGCTACGTCACCACACAGTAGCGCTTGTGCTCGACATAAAACGATGGTGCTGAATAATAAAACTAGAAAGCTAAAAACTCCAGAATGAGATACTCACTCTGCAGCGGAGTGTGCGCTGACATGGAACTTCCTGGCAGATGAAAACTGTGTGCCGGACCGAAAATCGAACTCGGGACCTTTGCCTTCTGCGGGCTAGTGCTCCACCAACTGAGCTAACCAAGCACGACTCAGGACCCGTCTCCACAGCTTCAGTTCTGCCAGTACCTCGTCTCCTACCTTCCAAACTTCACAGAAGCTCTTCTGCGAACCTTGCACAATTAGCACTCCTGGAGGAAAGGACATTGCGGAGACTTTGCTTAGCCGCAGCCTGTAGGATGTTTCCAGTATGAGATTTTCACTATGCGCTGATATGATACTTCCTGGCAAATTAAAACTGTGTGCCGGACCGTGGCTCGAACTTGGGACTTTTGCCGTGACACCAACAAGCTACCTCTATTAGTTTTCAAGTTATTTACTGAAAAACAAATTTGGAACGAAAACGTCCTTATTCTTGGTGGATTAAGTATCATTTGTATTTGTAATAGGAAGTTTTAATAACAGCGCTCAATTACATTCATGAAATAACACAGCTGTGCTATGTTTCAAGACTGTACTGTAAATAACAACGATTACAAGAACGAAATTAGAATTATACGAATACTTTCAGCTGTTGACGGGCCACAAGACTTACATTCTCACCTTGCATGCCCACACATTACATTCGTAGTGTCCCACCCCAACACTCTCATTACTCGTCGAAGACATACTTACCAAGTCCCGTAAGAGTTCGGGGAATATGTGTGTATCCGCACAGAAGAAGGAGGTCATGGCCGGTATTGCTAGAACTACATACTTATGTGGATATGGTGTCTGTTCTTTCGGACAAGGCCGAAAGAACAGACACCATATCCATATAAGTATACGATTACAACATGTCATAAAGATGCAGTTCAGAGATTATGTTCTACTGTCGGTTTCGTTCTAAAAATTTTAGCCGACGAAGTTTAAATGCAGTAGAGCTAAATTTTTTTTCAGTAACAAAAGCACACTTAACTCTATTTATGCGAAAATTGAAAGATTGTAAATTGTTAAACGACGGAGATATTAATTAATACGAGACACTTCGCACCGAGATATAAATCTGTTCGCGTCAGCCAAATGTCTACTTGTGTTGTGCCTTGGATGACGTCACAGCTGAACAGACTTGAAAGCGTTTTCGGTAAAAGTAGGAGGTGACCTCTCGAGGGCTGTACGCCGTCCAGGATCGCTTAGATTTCACAGAAGTAACAGTTTGTGTGCCGTCCGTAGTGTTGACAAAACCGCGTGGCAAGTGGTGAGATTATTTTCCACTTTTGTGGCGAGCAATTAACTTGGATGGTTAGAAGTAAGGTCGATAGACCATTTTAGTTGAAACGTACCGCGGAGGTCCCCTCTGAACTGCTAATAGTGTTGTTTCTGATGGGGATATTAGTTGCAATACAAAGACTTATATTTTTTGTGTGTGAACATTCACAGAATACATCAATCAGTTAAAGCTCAAAACTTTCATTTATAGTCATAGTTCCTGATCCTGTTGGGTAACTAGCAAGTAGGAACATTGTCTTTCAGTAAGCACAACGAGTAATGTGGACTTTGAGACTGAAACGTATGGTCAATATATTTTCCATCACTTTATTGCTGACCGCAAAAATAGTTTTCAGGCTCTCGCAGACGGCAAAGGTAGGTGGAAGGCACGCACAGACAATTAAAGAGTCTTTTCACAAGGAAATAAACGAAGTAACGATTATTTGATTACTACTCGCCGCCATCACACGCTTTCTCCTCTAGCTAATCACATAAGTTTTTTCCCCAAGATTTGAGGCTTTAATGAAACAAATTAGTTACACATGTATCATTCAAAATATTTTCCATCACTGGCCACTACATCTCCCATCTTTCGGGCAGTGTACGAATCCCACGTCGAAAAAATTGTTCATCTTTTCAAGCGATCCACGAATCGATCCAGTTTGTGACTTCTTCATGAGAACGGAAGTGTTGGTCAGCCAGGCCATGCGCCATTGATCTAAACAGGTGATACTCAGAGGGAGCAATGTCTGGAGAATACAGCGGTTGGGGTAGGACTTCCCATTTTAACGTTTCCAAGTACGTTTTGACGTCTTTCGCAACGTGTGGTCGAGCGTTGTCGTCCTGCAAAACTATTAGCGTCCCTCTCACTGTATTGCGGCCGTTTGTCTTTTAATGCTCTGCTCAAACGCATTACTTGCGTTCGATAACGAGCACCTGTGATTGTTTCACTTGGTTTTAACACCTCGTAGTACACGGTTCCGAGCTGGTCCTACCAAACGCAGAGCATGATCTCGGAGCCGTGAATATTCGCTTTGGCCGTCGACGTGGAAGCATGGCCGGGATATCCCGATGATTTTTTGCGTTTAGGGTTATCGTAATGAACCCATTTTTCGTCCCCGATCACAATGCGATGCATAAATCTCTCCCGTTTTTGCCTTTGAAGCAACTGTTCACAAACACACAAACGCCGTTCAACGTCTCTTGGTTTCAGCTCACACGGGACTCAAGTTCCTTCTTTCTGAATCATGCCCATTGCCTTGAGACGTTTTGAAATGGTTTTCTGTGTCACTCCCAGTAATCGTGCCAATTGTTCTTGAGTTTGACTCGAGTCTTCACTCAGCAATGTCTCCAATTATGCATCCTCGAAAACATTCTCTCCTCCACCACTATTCCGCTCTACGACGGTAAAAACACCGTTCTTGAAACGTTGAAACTACTCACGATACGTTCTTTCACTAACAGCGTCCTTACCATACGTACCTGAGAGCAAAAACTCAAGTGAATAAATTACAAGTTTGTTTTTACACCAAGGATACGCTTTGTGTTGTTATCCTCAGTTTCTCGTTTAGTAAACCACTGTTTCAGGATTCTATCGCAACTGCAACAGCATTAGCATGTTGAAATTTGTCAATCGATTTTGTTTCTGTATCTCAAGATAGTGCACAATCTTTATGCATCTGCCCCCATTCAAAGTGAACTCCTGTACTGTTTCACATCGAATATCTTTTGATAAGTTAAACATGCATTTTGATTTTTATGAATACTTCATATCGAAACAAAACAGTAACACCTCCCGCAAATGACGAGAATTAGGCTCGTAAACTGACATTTTCAGTAAAGAACAACTTTATCACAAATCGACTAATGTTTGAAAGAGGTTACGTTCACCGAGATCCAAGCTAACTGCCTGACATCTGCGATCTGTTTCTTTCGACCACTACTTACCGTTGTCGCCACCTATCGGCAAACGGCAGAAGCAAAGTTGAAAACCTTTTAGCATTTAACCTTTCACCAAAGAGGAGGAGGAATTATGTGTATCAATCAAACCTGGGATGTTATACATTTTCCGCATTTGAGACGGTAAGCAAAAATGCACTGAGAGCCAGTGTGTTTGGCAAATGTGGAAGAGACTCCAAACAACGTGTATGGGTAGAGCAGCAGCACCGTAAGCAGTCAGTCGTTATCTCGCTGCTCCACGCGCCACCAGCGTCGTGCCGTAGGCGTCGGCCGCGACCTGTTTGTGGAGCAGTGGGAGGCAATTAAGCGGCGCCCGTAATCTCACCAGCCTGCACCGCCTACCTCCACAGACTCATACTTCCAGCGAGGGATTAGCACGGCTAGCAAGCAAGCCAGATCCTGCTAGCACTGACTGCACGACTCGATACGCCGGCAGAGTGCCAAAGTGTAGCCCCAGAAAGTACACTACTGGCCATTAAAGTTGCTACACCAAGAAGAAATGCAGATGATAAACCGGTATTCATTGGACAAATATATTATACTAGAACTGGCATGTGATTATATTTTCACGCAATTTGGGTGCATAGATCCTGAGAAATCAGTACCCAGAACAAACAGCTCTGGCCGTAATAACGGCCTTGATACGCCTCGGCATTGTGTCAAACAGAGCTTGGATGGCGTGTACAGGTACAGCTGCCCATGCAGCTTCAACACGATACCACAGTTCATCGACAGTAGTGACTGGCGTATTGTGACGAGCCAGTTGCTCGGCCATCTGATCAGACGTTTTCAATTTGTGAGAGATCTGGAGAATGTGCTGGCCAGGGCAGCAGTCGAACATTTCTGTATCCAGAAAGGCCCGTACAGGACCTGCAACATGCGGTCGTGCATTATCCTGCGGAAATGTAGGGTTTCGTAGGGATCGAATGAAGGGTAGAGCCACGGGTCGTAACACATCTGAAATGTAACGTCCACTGTTCAAAGTGCCGTCAATGCGAACAACAGGTGGCCGAGACGTGTAACCAATGGCACCCCATACCATCACGCCAGGTGATACGCCAGTATGGGGACGACGAATACACGCTTCCAATGTGCGTTCACCACGATGTCGCCAAACACGGATGCGACCATCATGATACTGTAAACAGAACCTGGATTCATCCGAAAAAATGACGTTTTGCCATTCGTGCACCCAGGTTCGTCTTTGAGTACACCATCGCAGGCGCTCCTGTCTCTGACGCAGCGTCAATGGTAACCACCGCCATGGTCTCCGAGCTGATGGTCCATGCTGCTGCAAACGTCGTCGGACTGTTCGTGCAGATGGTTGTTGTCTTGCAAACGTCCCCATTTGTTGACTCAGGGATCGAGACGTGGCTGCACGATCCGTTACAGCCATGCGGATAAGATGCCTGTCATCTCGACTGCTAGTGATACGAGGCCGTTGGGATCCAGGACGGTGTTCCGTATTACCCTCCTGAGCCCAAAAATACCATATTCTGCTAACAGTCATTGGATCACGACCAACGCGAGCAGCAATGTCGCGATACGATAAACCGCAATCGCGATAGGCTACAATCCGACCTTCATCAAAGTCGGAAACGTGATGGTACGCATTTCTCCTCCTTACACGAAGCATCACAACAACGTTTCACCAAGCAACGCCGGTCAACTGCAGTTTGTGTATGAGAAACCGGTTGGAAACTTCCTCATGTCAGCACGTTGTAGGTGTCGCCACCGGCGCCAACCTTGTGTGAATGCTCTGAAAAGCTAATCATTTGCATATCACAGCATCTTCATCCTGTCGGTTAAATTTCGCGTCTGTAGCACGTCGTCTTCGTGGTGTAGCAATTTTAATGGCCAGTAGTGTACATCGAAACCTATCTTCTTATTCATCTGGATGTAATTTGCTTCAGGAAGCTCATTAACTGCGCCAGTATTTGCTCACACAATAAATATTTTGACGATTCTACCTTGAGCAGTCCACCATTTGTTGTTGTTCACCATTTTCCTCATACATACCCTCGAGGAATCCGAAATTGTTAAACCTTGAAAAAAACCATCAGATGCTGATCAAACTTTGTGGAGGTGACATTCACATAAAGGGTATTAAATAATTAAGCTTTCCTTCCATTCTAAGGACACTCACACCCACCTTCCCACCCACCCATCCACCCACCCACCCACTCTCTCTCTCTCTCTCTCTCTCTCTCTCTTTTTCTCTCTCTTCAAGAAGATTGCTGGCTGGATGCTTATAAGAAAGTATATACCTTCCCATCGCATCCGAGACACACTCAATGGTTCAGGTAGGCCAGTCAAAAATCTGTATCTGCGTGAAACGCAAAAATTATCTTATTGGAATATGCCACTGGGTGCTCTGGTCATGGAGGATATCACAACAGGCTTCTCCACCTCCTCCTTATCCTTGCCAGAATTCAGCTTCCCTTCAAAAATTACCAAACCAGTACTGTTATATACGAATGCATAAAACGAGGCCATAGAGATTAGATTTCTGACAACACCTTCAATACAGACGGTGAATACAGCCTGGGATCCGGTGTTGAGGGAGTTGAAGCGGGGCCGGCGGTCGCGCGGCCAAAACGTTACCATATATGGTGCGAGACCGAGCACCAGTGACGTCACGAGCGACGGCGCGGCTATATAAGCACGGCAATAACCACACGACAGTCATCCACTTGACAATGGCGGAGGAGATCTCTGCCGAAAGCTCGTGGGCAATAAACCACTTGACACGGCTTGAAACCCGAGAATGTTTTATTAACAGTCCTGTTATTGTATGCAATTGGTTTCCATATGATGACTGTTGTGTTGGCAGAAGAGCCAACACAGTGTTGCTAGAGGAGGCCGAAATGCACGCGTTTTAGCTCAGGCAGGCTGGCGTGAGGAGGGAAGGACGATACTGACGTGAGGTCTGGAACATGACAAGGAATTATAATTCAGAAAGCGGACGTAATTAGTTTAATACTTCACTTTAATCCATTAATGATGAACGTCGGTCTTGACGGTACATGAGTCACAATATTATCTGTTCACAAGACATAGTAACTGAATATGGCGCCTTGCTAGGACGTAGCAAATGACGTAGCTGAAGGCTACGCTAAACTGTCGTCTCTGCAAATGAGAGCGTATGTAGGCAGTGAACCATCGCTAGCAAAGTCGGCTGTACAAATGGGGCGAATGCTAGGGAGTCTCTCTAGACTAGACCTGCCTTGTGACGGCGCTCGGTCTACAATCACTGATAGTGGCGACACGCGGGTCCGACGTATACTAACGGACCGTGGCCGATTTAAAGGCTACCACCTAGCAAGTGTGGTGTCTGGCGGTGACACCACAATGACCATTCAGCATATTCTTTACAGACACATTTGCGGCGTTCTGACAGCCTCAAGGAGAAGCAAGACTCATTGCAGAACACCTCAGAATGCTACTCAGCAGTTCAGATGACTCTGGCAACACGCCACGCATGTCTCTGTTGACTGTGATATGATGGTAATGATGGCCAATGCTTGGGACTCTAAGATATCAAAAAATATGGTTCAAAAGGCTCTGAGCACTATGGGAATTAACTGCTGTGGTCACCAGTCCCCTAGAACTTAGAACTACTTAAACCTAACTAACCTAAGGACATCACACACATCCATGCCAGAGGCAGGATTCGAACCTGCGACCGTAGTCTAAGATATCAACCCAGCTTTTAATAACCTGTTATTGTTTTTTTGTGGTGATATTCTGCCTATAATATCTGCCGGGGTATCAGCTCTTGTCACCCAGTTGAACAATCATACGATCTTTGTGGTGTAATCCTTCTGAACGTACAAACAAAGGTCGTGTGGTATGGCTGGCTGAAGACCACGAAGGGCAGATTTAGCTACCGAATTGAGAAAGTTTTTCTTTTCTTTCATGCACATTGGCATCTTTCCTTCGCCAACTATGAAGGTGGGTGTTTAAAGGTATCTCGTAAGTGTTAGTATCTACAATGTTTTTCTGTGTGTATGTGTGTACTTTGATGTCACGTTTGTGTTCTATAACGATGATGATGATGATGATGATGAAAGAGCCGAGAGGTTGAAATGTGCTGTCGGCACATAGCCTACTCCTGTCGAATAGCACAAAGGGGGCTGCCGAGATTAAGGGTGTGCACGCAAAGAAAATTTATTGTGGAGGCCAGCACGAGGCAGCTTAAAGCAGCGCAAAGATTATCTTCATGTCACCCAGTGGAGCAGT
This sequence comes from Schistocerca piceifrons, assembly GCF_021461385.2. Classification (NCBI taxonomy): domain Eukaryota; kingdom Metazoa; phylum Arthropoda; class Insecta; order Orthoptera; family Acrididae; genus Schistocerca; species Schistocerca piceifrons. The sequence goes on along the minus strand of NC_060143.1, from coordinate 347,548,243 downwards.
ACACAGTAGCAGCCGGGTGGCAGTACCGACTGCAGCGGAGAATCGCCGGCTATCTAGCTAGAATGAAACAAATTTTATTTGCCAACTTCATCGTTGCAGGTGGCTGATATGCTACACAGTGAAATCCGCAGCAAGGCCACCTCGTCTGTTCTGCCATTTTGCTCAAAGGATTTATAAAAACTATTACGTAAAAAATGATAATTTCGCATCTTGCAGCTTCATTACTCAGTTCCACTGTGCAGTGGTTATGATTTCGTTAATGGTCACAGTTGTTGTGATATTTCACAATTAAGTAAGAAACTCCACGAAATTCGAGTAGAGTCCAATGAATATCAGGGATCTCTATCAGTTTATGTTTGTTGCAGTATTGTGTTTTAAATGTAGCTAACACATTGAATTTTTCGTTAAACTTAGCAAGAAATCTATATCCACCTTCACTCTCGTGAAGATGGATTGTATGTAGTCAATTCAGTTATATTCGTAGGCCTACATGCTAACGATAAAGAGAGAATGAAATATTCATAAAGCCGCGTTGGATTAGCCGAGCGGTCTTAGGCGCTACAGTCATGGACTGTGCGGCTGGTCCCGGCGGAGGTTCGAGTCCTCCCTCGGGCATGGGTGTGTGTGTTTGTCTTTAGGATAATTTAGATTAAGTAGTGTGTAAGCTTAGGGACTGATGACCTTAGCAGTTAAGTCCCATAACATTTCCCACATATTTGAACATTTTTTTTGAAATATTCATAAAAGCCATTGTATCTCCTAAACGGTTTCGAATATCGAAACGATGTTTTGCCAAATGATAGCATGCAAAGGGGAGAGTATTTCGTCGTATGGTTAATATGCAGAACCTTTTTATTTCCTATGTATACAAGTAAATACAGACTTTTTGAGTAGAACAATGTTGTTTTGTTAAGTGCCACAGATGTATGGTGAAATGAGAATTTGTGTGGTATTACGACAACTCAAGTGAATAAATTACAAGTTTGTTTTTACACCAAGGATACGCTTTATGTTGTTATCCTCAGTTTCTCGTTTAGTAAACCACTGTTTCAGGATTCTATCGCAATTGCAACAGCATTAGCATGTTATTGAGATGACATTGTGTAAACAGTCCTGTGTTTTGGCAAAAGGAGGACATTTTAAGATGGCAACAAGAGAAATGTAGGTATTGCTTAAAATTCGACACAAGTGAAGCTTCTCTGAAGAAGAAAGAGGGTAAGCAGTCTGGGGCAAATAAATCACTATACATGTTGTAATTTCGGCAGAGTCCTGTAACCCTGGGCATTTCTAATAATGAACAACGAGAAATGAAACTTGCCAACCGATTTTGTTTCTGTATCTCAACATAGTGCACAATCTTTATGCTCCTGCCCCCATTCAAAGTGAACTCCTGTACTGTTTCACATCGAATATCTTTTGATAAGTTAAACATGCATTTTGAATTTTATGAATACTTACAAGTGGCTTATACAAGGAATTAACGATGTATTAATGAATAGAACTATGTGATTTTTTATTATCTGATGTAGGAAGTAAATTTTGTTGAAAGTAGATACTTTGATAAGTTTCAGTACCAGCTCTTCGTTATTGAAACCACAATGAGTAACAGGAACGTGCTGAAACGGCAACAGAAGGAGCGATTTATCTCCACCTAATTCGTTAACCCTTTTTACTTTCAGAGAAGCGTAATCAGTGGCCAAGCTTACGTAACAACATTTCTCTTTTTTCGATGTCAAAATTTGTTCCTTTTTCTTAAACACAATGGAGTTTTCCCAGTTTCGCCCCACTATTGTGCAGTTGCAATCACGATAGAATCCTGAAACAGTGGACAAGTCATGTCAATAGCACACGAAAAAGCACATACTTGATATAAAAATAAACGCGTAATTACTTCACTTATACCACCAACAATAATCCACCTTTCACAGTTGTAATTTGATGATCGCTCACAGAATCCTCTTAACTATTTATCTCCATTGTTGCCAGTCTTCTGCATCTCACAGTAGCTGGCTCTATGTTTCGTTTGTCTTCTCCTTTCTTTGGTTTATCTATCGGTTCAGTGACCTTCCCCACTTCAGCCTGGTCCAGTGAATACGTCTGTAGTTCTCGCATATGACTATAGATCAAAGTGTTTAACAATATTGCAAAACACTTTCCTCTTTGCATGCTATCATTTAGCAAAAACTCGCTTCGGTATCCTGAACTGTTTAGGAGATATAATGGATTTTATGAATATTTCATTGTCACAGTATGATTAGAGTGCATGAGTAGAAGTGAATGTGCTACGCACAATTTATTTGCTCAAGATTGGAGGTAGATGTATGTTGTCTACATCTGATACACACCAAAAATAACCTTATAGCGGCTCCCATTTTTCATTAAGACGTATTCAAATTTGGTGCAGTATCTTGTTTAATTGTGAAATATGGCAATAGCCATGACCATTAACGAAATGAAGGCACTTCACCATAAAGCTGAGGAATGAAGATACGATGCGAACGAATCAGATCTTTTTACTGAATAGTTTCTTTAAAACCATGTGAGGAGGATTTCAGAGCAGCTGGAGTGTGCGCGACGATCCGCGAGGTGAGTTGATCAACAACTGCACTTCTATTTGCCTGCACGCACCTCTGGAGCCATCAATCACCCTGACCCCCGATGCACCACTCTTGCCTCAGCGCCGGTTTTCGATAGCGCTATTTTGCCATGCGCGGTGTGCTTAAACCAAGGCGGCACGTGAACAGTTTAAAAACTTGGCCACTTCGGAAACCTCTCTTGGGACGAAAGCCAATGATCACGCCCTTTTGGAGGTCATATAAATCGTTCTATTTCCTCATTACGACAACAACAGCTGTTTTCCACGTCCCCTCAACACGTTTTATATACACTTTACACACCCTCTATTGCCGGCCGCGGTGGTCTCGTGGTTCTAGGCGCGCAGTCCGGAACCGTGCGACTGCTACGGTCGCAGGTTCGAATCCTGCCTCGGGCATGGATGTGTGTGATGTCCTTAGGTTAGTTAGGTTTAAGTAGTTCTAAGTTCTAGGGGACTGATGACCACAGCAGTTGAGTCCCATAGTGCTCAGAGCCATTTGAACCACACCCTCTATTTCCGTCTGTGAACGGTTATTGCACACTGATATCCAACATAGGTAGTGGTCACTTTAATGTGACTGGACAGTTTACGTGTTCAGTACCCCATATTTAGTCACACCTGGTATGAGCTGCACACACAGGAACAACATTCTAAAATGGAACACACAAGTGTTATGACCGCAATCACCTTTGTAAATTGACTGCCATTCTCCGGTACGCTGTCCACGAACCGAAGTCTGCCACCCGATTTACCTATGAATGAGGTAGTGTGATCGTTCCATTCCATATGCCTACAAATTTTTACATTAAGGTATAATGAGAAGAGCAATTTCAGTTGTGAGTCATTGATATGTAGCCACAGGAAGTTGTATGAAGTACACAATTTTACAAATGGTTCAAATGGCTCTGAGCACTATGGGACTTAACATCTGACGTCATCAGCCGGCCGGGGTGGTCGTGCGGTTCTAGGCGCTACAGTCTGGAACCGCGCGACCGCTACGGTAGCAGGTTCGAATCCTGCCTTCTATGGGACTGATAACCTCAGCAGTTAAGTCCCATAGTGCTCAGAGCCATTTGAACCATTTTTTTGAGGTCATTAGTCCCCTAGAACTTAGAACTACTTAAACCTAACTAACCTAAAGACATAACACATATCCTTACCCGAGGCAGGATTCAAACGTGCGACCGTAGCGGTCGCGCGGTTCCCGACTGAAGCGCCTAGAACCGCTCAGCCACAACGGCCGCCCTTGTTGGCATGGATGAGGCCATTCTGTTCGAGACACCTAATTACATTCTGGCTCAGAACATATTCTAGGATTCTGCAACAAGTGGGCTTTAAGGATACTGTTTGGTAGTTTTTTGAATCACTTCTGCCACCTATAAGACAGGTATGACCTATCACTGGGGACGGTTACTTGTTCGAGGGATCTACCGTATGGTATGGTTTAAAGAGGGATTCAATAAGCAGCAAATTCGGTGAAGAATCTGATAGGGATACCACTGGGTGGTGAGCTTTGCTAAATTTTAACAATTTCAGCCGTTTCTGAACTCTGGGGACAGTAGTATCTATTCACTAGAGAATTGGTCTTCTGCGTTCTGGACGATAATTTCTAAATGAGTTTCAACAGTAAAATTTGAGGCATCTCTCTCTCTCTCTCTCTCTCTCTCTCTCTCACACACACACACACACACACACACACACACACATGCACTCGCGCGCAGAGCAATTAGAAAATCAGTTTTGTGCGCTTCTGACGATAAACACAAATTGATGCATCAGGTAAGAAATATATTAACAGGACACCATCCTCACAGTTTCGTAATAACATTCTAAATGTTTCATACTCACATAACAGCTGAAACTGTCTTTTAAGTTACGACATCCTGTTAATCCCAAGTTGAAATGTGGTCGACCATTCCGTATCATAGGGGGCTACATAAAAAATGTGAGGATAATGTTTATCAGCAAAACATGGAGAGGGGCGGGGAGAAACGAGGTAAACATTAATTACGGCCGGCACTTCCTCCCCAGGTAGTGCTGAAACTGGCCGGCAAAATTTAATTACAGGGTGAGCAATGTATTACGAGGTTGCCAGCGGGGGTAGCAGCTCGGCTCAGCGAGGGAAAGAGGGTCTGAAAGTCACGTTAATATGCTGGTTGACATCTCCAGCGTAACCTGCTGCGCCCTTAACTGATTATGTTAAAACGAGGAGTCCCTAGGGAGCAGGGGAGCATCTGTCTTCATTTGGGAATAGCGTGTTGTCGGGGCGAGGGGAAGATAGGCTGAAGCCTGCCATACAGACAACTACAGGTGACGATGGCCTCATATCGAGAGGTTTCTAAACGCGTACGTAGAATGAGAAATAGTTGTTAAAGACGACAGCACCAGAGAGCTTATACATGTCTATTAAGTACGTGCACTCATAAGTTAATAACAGGGGAAAAAATCTTAACAGTCATAAAAAAGAAAAGTAATACCATACAGTTTGAAGTAACTGTAGAAAGCATTTCAGGCGATTATCTATGCTAGAGAAACGGCCTTGTTCCGGAAGGATTGCAGAGGTCACTGATGTCACCTACATTTAAAAAGGAGAATGGAATGATTGCAGAAACTACAGATACATAAGCTTACTACACTTAGGGTGTAAGATATATGCCAAGATATTACCCAAAATATTAAATTCTGTAGCAGAGACTTTTCTTATAGAACCGCCAAACGGTTTTAGACACGGTAGATTATTTATGGGTTGTGTTTCCTCTGTAACTCAGAACTCAGATAATACAAAAGCATGGAGAATTTATATCCCAATGTATCTAGATTTTGCTGATTACGAAAAGGCCTTCGAACAAGTGGTGAGATATTTGTTATTGGGAAATTTTAGGAGAGTATGCCGGTCGTCTGCATTTAGTAAGATCAGTTAAGATTTTGTATGTCGATAAAATATCGTGATGTGTCTCAGATCAACAACTATTACAAGAATGAGAAGAAACACACGAGCAGCCAGACAAGGGTGTCCTTTATTGCCCACCCTGCTTAACATACGAGGGATATTCAAAAAGTAGGGGAGGTTTCCGTCTGACGCCGCTAGGTGCGCGGCGATCGCGTATATTTTGGTATGTGCGTGCTCGGCAGCTCAGTCGGCATCCATCTGTGACAGCGGGAACGTCTCTGCGCGTCTGGTTTGTTCGATATTCGAATTTGAAATGTGCGCTGCAATCGAGAATCCCGCCAGTTGTGAGGTGCGGTCTGTGATACGGATTTTGTGGGCAAAAAACCTAGAACTTATAGAAATTTATGGTGAACTGTGTGAAGCGTACAGAAACAACGTAATGAGTGAATGTTCCTTCAAGAAATAGTGCATTCGGTTTACAAATGGCCGAACCAACGGTCATGATGAAGGGAAGAGTGGACACCCGAGCATTGTGACAGACGATCTTGTCGCTAAAATTGATGAAACGATTCATGAAAACAGTCGCTTCACAATAACGGAGCTTTTGTTTTCTTTTCCACAAGTTTCACGGACTTTTCTGTTTGAAGTTATCACTCAAAAGCTAGGTTACCATAAATTTTGTGCACGATCGTTGCCCAAAATGCTAACAGAGCACCATAAAGAAGAGCGAATGGGGGCAATGTTGGCATTTCTGGAGGCCTACCACAAACACGGTGATTCATTACTGGATGGAATCGTAACCGGTGAAACGCGTCAACTGCTCAAAAAATGTTTGCAAAACTTGTCAGCAAGGAAGTTGACGGCTACAGTGTTTTGAGTTAGTAAAGGTTTGCTTCTTATTGACTTTCTCGAACGTGGAGCAACCATAAATTCTGCCCGGTACTGTCAAACTTTGCACAGCCTTAGGAGAGCAGTTCAAAACAAACGCTGAGGAAACCTGACGTCCAAAATTTTGTTTTTGCACGACCACACACGGCAAAGCGCACTAAAGAACTCCTTAATTCCTTCAAATGTGAAATTTTCCCTCATCTGCTTTACAGCACCGATCTTGCACCAAGCGACTCCCACTTGTTTCCCAAAATGAAATGGTTCAAATGGCTCTGAGCACTATGGGACTTAACTACTGTGGTCATCAGTCCCCTAGAACTTAGAACTACTTAAACCTAACTAACCTAAGGACATCACACACATCCATGCCCGAGGCAGGATTCGAACCTGCGACTGTAGCGGTCACGCGGTTCCAGACTGTAGCGCCTATAACCGCAGGGCCACTCCGGCCGGCCCCAAAATGAAGAACTGGCTTGCAACGCAGCGCTTTGATGACGACGCGGAAATCCAGGCGGGCGTGACTCACTGACTGAAGTCTCAGGCGGCAGAATTTTACGACGAAGGTCTTTCAAAGCTTATCCACCTCAATGATAAGTGCCTCAAGATATTTGGTGACTATGTGGAAAAGTCGCTCTTTCAGATGTATATAATAAAATGTATTCTTGTAGTTAAGTTTTTTTAATGCCAAAAAGTTCCCCACTTTCTGAATAGCCCTCGTACACTGATAAAGTCATGGGATAGTGAAAGGATCATTTACAGACGGTGGTAGTATCACGTACACAAGATATAAAAGGGAAGTGCATCGGCGAAGCTGTTATTTGTACTCACGTGATTCTTGTGGAAAGCTTTCCGACGTGATTGTGGCCACACTACAGTAATTGACAAACTCTAAACGCACAATGGTAGCTGGTCCTAGACGAATGGGGCATTCAACTTCGTAAATCGTTACAGAATTCAATATTCCGGGATCCACAGTGTGACGAATTTGCAGAGAATACCAAATTACAGGCATTACCTCTCACCACAGGCAATGCAGTTGCCGACGGGTTCACTTAACGACCGAGAGAAACGTCGTATTGCGAAGTTGTCCGTGACATCAGATAAGCAACACTACGTGAAATACCCACAGAAACCAATGTGGGCCGTACAGAACTATATCGGTTGGATTTTTTTCCCAGTACTCTGACTGGTTTGATGCGGCCCCCCACGAACTCCTATGCTGTGCCAATCTCTTCATCTCGGAGCAGCACTTGCAACCTATGTCCTCAGTTATTTGTTGCTGGATGTATTCCTCCTTTACATCTCCCTCCAGTACCATAAAAGTTATTCCATCAAGTCTTAATGAAAGATTCTCATCTTTGCCCCTTGCTCCGTCCTCCTTGAGTTATTTTGCTGCCTAGGTAGCAGAGGTCCTTAACTTCGTCTGCTTCTTGATTCCCAATTGTTATGTTAAGTTTCTCGCTGTTCTCATTTCTGCTACTTGCCATTACTTTTTCTTCGATTTATTCTCAATCTATATTCTGTATTCATTACATTGTTCATTTCATTCAGCAAACGCTGTAATTCTTCTTTGCTTTCACTGAGGATAGCAATGTCATCACCGAATCTTATCATGATATCCTTTCACCTCCAATTTTAATTCCACTCTTGAACCTTTCTTTTATTTCCGCCATTGCTTCTTCGATGTATAGACTGAACAGGAGGGGGGAAAGACTACATCCCTGTCTTACACCCATTTTAATCCGAGGACTTCGTTCTTGGTGTTCCATTCTTATTATTCCCTCTTGGCTCTTGTACATATTGTATATTACCCGTCTCTCCCTATAGCTTACCCCTATTTTCCTCAGAATTTCGAACATCTTGCACCATCTGACACTGTCGAACGCCTTTCCAGGTCGACGAATCCTGTGAACGAGTCAGATAAATGAAGAGCAATATCGACAGCAGCAGAAATGGTATAACTGTAGTAGGATTTGTTATTAATAGGAAGATAGTGCAGGGAGTGACTTACTGTGAAAAGTTCAGTGTTAGGTCCGGGAGATACGATTAGACACCAGGCGATTGGAAAACAGTGGCCTGGTCAGATAAGTCCCAATTTTAGTTGGTAAGAATTGATGGTACGGTTTGAGTTTGGCACAGACCCCGTGAACACATGGATCCAACTTGTCAACAAGGCGTTGTGCACGCTCGTGGTGGCTGCATTATGGTGTTGGCTGTGTTTACATGGAGTGGACTGGGTTCTCTGACTGTTGGGCAACATGGGAGACTTCTGCAGCTATTCATGGACTTCATGTTTCCAAAAAGCGATGAAACTTTTATGGATAACGATGCGCCATGTCCCCGGGCTACAGTTGTTCGTGATTGGTTTGTCGAACATTCTGGATAATTCGAGCGTGTGCTTTGGCCACCCAGATCGCCCGACACGAGTCGTAAATGTACCACGGATTTGTCAAATCCATGCCAAGCAGAATCTCTGTCGTATTGCTTTCAGCAGGTGGACCAATGCTCTATTAAGCAGGTGGCTATGATATTTTGGTTCACCAGCGTATTTTCACCATATGGCGAAAATTTCATTTGGCTTTTATAAATAAAAAAAAAGACGTAAGAAGTAAATGACTGGACACTTCCCACCGCGCACAGCCAGTTTAATTATAAAGATGCGAGCCAAAAGATGCTAGGAGGGGTAGTTTGTGCGGAACGCGGCACAATTTCCGCGTCCCTTTTTCAAGCGGCTGCCTCGCTGTCGCCGGCCGCGTCGCTGCCAGGCCCTTGTAAAACCGCGCAGCCCGGTATGCCCGCCGCCGCCGCTGTTTTTAATTGCCACGACGTGCGGCCGGACGTGCCGTGTATCAGCCGCAGGCATCCCCCGTTCTGCGCTCCGCAGTTAGCGAAAATGATTCCAGCAATTACCGGCGCACCTGCAAGAGCCCTCCGTTAAATTCCGCGCACGGCAAATTTTTTTTGCCCGCATCGTCACTGCGAGAGGCCCGACCGCACTGCAAACATTCATTAGTAGGTCGTTCCCTAAGCGCTGTTGCGTATATCTTGAATAGCAGACGATGGCTTGCAAGATGATGAAACAGATTCTCGTACAAGAAGACATTCCTCTTATTAATTTAATATCTCGATAATGCGAGATTTAAACGCATAAATGCGGCAAAAACTGAAAAAAAGTTGTCGTTGGAAAATTAAGAGTAAAAAGTCTGTGTCTTACCATACGTCTAGATGAGAAACTAGGTATTACCCAAATAATAATTTACACCAGTCCTCTTTTAGTCCATCTCCTTCTACCGGCCTCTCTCTATCTCTTCCCATCCCTTCTATCAGCCAACGGCCTTCCCGCAGTGCTAACACCGGTTCCTGTCAGATCACCGAAGTTAAGCGCTGTCGGGCTGGGTTAGCCCTTGGGTGGGTGACCATCTGCCGAGCGCTGTTGGCAAGCGGGATGCACTCAGCCCTTGTGAGGCAAACTGAGGAGCTACTTGATTGGGAAATAGCGGCTCCGGTCCCGGAAAGTGACATACGGCCCGGAGAGCGGTGTGCTGACCACATGCCCCTCCATATCCGCATCCAGTGACGCCGGTGGGCTGAGGATGACACGGCGTCCGGTCGGTTCCTCCGGGCCTTCCTGGCCTGTTCGGGAGGAGTTATCCCCTCTATCCACCACCTTCTGCCCCTCTCCTCTATCTGTCCCTCCTTTGTCTGTCCGTCTCCTCCCCCTCTGTCCTTTCTCCCTGTCCATCTCCTCTCCCCCTCTGTCACGTCCATCTCATACCGCTCTATCTGTCCATCTCCTACCCCATTTCTCTCTGCTCCTAATCCCCCTTTCCCTGTCCACATCCTCCTTCCCCCCTTCTCGGTCCACCACGCTGTTATCACTGCTATCTGCACCCAGGCTACAGTCAGTCTGCAACCATGCGACCAGTACCGTCGCAGGTTCGAATCCTGCCTAGGGCATGGATGTGTGTGATGTCCTTAGGTTAGTTAGGTTTAAGTAGTTCTAAGTTCTAGGGGATTGATGACCTCAGAAGTTAAGTCCTGTAGTGCTCAGAGCCATTTGAACCGTTTTAACCGGCACCCAAATCCGAGGTTGATGGTTTTTAGTCCCACAGTACTTCTTTCCAAAGTAAGTAATACTCGTATATCCACCAACTTTGGCTGAAACTTATCCAGGAATTTCGAAGAAAATAGGTGAATTTGACTTACGCTGCACACGTATATGTCTGATTCCCTGCTGTTTTACACCATACAACTCCAGACAGGATGTTAAATTTACCTGTTGTATTCAGGTGGCTTGATCTGAGGTACCGAAATACACTGACAAGATTATTAGCTCGTTGTGTTGCTCACTCTCGCGACCTGGTTGCCACACTGAACAGCACAAATAAGAGACAAACAGCACTTCCTGAAAAATCAACTTTGCCACGATCGCTTGTAATTCTTTTTAATACGATTACTGGTTTCCACAAATCTATGCTGTCATTATCGGATTTTGTAACATTATTAGCTGTACCTGCGTTTTGCAAAGCTGAAAGTCACATAGTTATTTTGTGTCAAATTCTATTAAAAAGTGCCAGGGAAAAGCAGCACATGTTACAGACAAAAAACCACACAGTAAAAATATATAATATGTTGTACTGATGCCCCAGCGTGCGCCACATTTTATAATAATATGTAACTTTCAATGTTGTAAAAAGTACGTACATCTAATACTGTTACAAGATCCTAGGATGACAGCGTAGATGTGTAGGATCTAGTAACAGTAATAAAAAGAATTACTAGCGATCCTGGCAAACGTGACTTTTCAAGAATAATGTATGTAATGTCGGCTACTGTGGGAGTCAGCAACGACACAAACAAAGAAGGAAAGACGTTGCGTTGGCCAATGGCAGGTAACACTTACAGATTATTGGAACACTTTATTTCTAAAAAGGAAAGAAACGTAACTTCTCTTTATGAGGTGGCTTGATGTGGTTCCGGTGCCTCCTACATAAATTACTTTTGAATACTACTACTACTACTCGCAGAACGCACGTTAAGTATCGTCTTTATATTACTCAGTAGCGACTTTTTCAAAGTCTGCAATCGAACTAGGACCCGACCAGCGATGGGCGGCTGGTTAAGCCAGCGTTGACAGGTGGCACTGAACCCTGTCTTCTTGGATGTTCTTGGATGTGTGGTGCTGCCTGCTCTTCCTATTGGCGCGAGGGTAACAGCCTTCTTTATTCCGTTTCGCGGCGCAGCGCTGGTTAGTGCGCAGTTGATTATTTAGGACTGCACAATATCCCCCCCACCCTTCCAACGAACGAAAACTGTACTTCATACTTTTAAAAAGTTTGAAGTCAACTAAATACAGGAAGTAAATACCAATAGGTCATTTTCGAACATTTTTACGTCAGCATTTCTCATCATACGCATCATACCCCCATCCCTAACGGTAGCGAGGAATCTCACTTCCACAGTATTATTGTATAGACAATAAGTCGCGTCGTTAACAGATTTGGTTAAAATTTCTGCAGGCGTTTAAAACTGCTCCAGGTGCTCCTGCGTTATACTTCAGTGTCACCCTCTTTTCAGTCCCACCCCTGTGGGATCTAGGCTGTTTTTAGTCTCACAGTGCTTCTTTCCGGATAGTAAGTAGCCAGTAAACCCACAATTATTTAAAGGATCGAACTCCGCTGTACGAAAAAACTTCAAACTTCTCATTATTTTACAAACGAGTTAAGGTGCTAAGTATATGACGTTAAGCAAGTAAGCGAGAAAAAGTTTAGGAAAGGTTTGAAGTTATGTTTCAAGTTAGCTGGAAGTAGCTACGTCCTCTCGCTATCAAACACTAGATGAGTACAGTCTGGGTAATTTTTGCTCCATTTTAAGGAAACATTTTTTCAAGCATCTCAGTGTTTATAAAGTGATGTTCCAGAACTGTGTGTCATTGTTGTATTTGCTGTTGGGGTCTTCAGTCCAAAGACCGGTTTGCTGCAGCTCTCCATGCTACTATATCCTGTGCAAGCCTCTTCATCTCCGAGTAACTACTGCAATCTACATCCTTCAGAATCTTTTTACTGTATTCATGTCTTGCTCTCCCTCTACGATTTTTACTCCCCACGCTTCCCTATTGTACTAAATTGATAACACCATCATGCCTCAGAACGTGTCCTACCAACCGATCCCTTCTTCTAAGTCAGGTAGTACCACAAATTTCTCTTTTCCCCTAATTCTATTCATTACCTCCTCATTAGTTATGTGATCTACCCACCTAATCTTCAGCATTCTTCTATAGCGCCACATCTCAAAAGCTAGTATTCTCTTCTTGTTTAAATTGCTTATCGCCCTATTTCATTCCATACGTGGCTACACTCCATACAAATATTTTCAGAAAGGGTTCCCTGACACTTAAATCTACACTTGATTTTATCAAATTTCTCTTTTTCAGAAATGAATTTGTTGTCACTCCCAGTCTACATTTTATATCCTCCCTACTTCGACCACCATCAGTTATTTTGCTTCCCAAATACCAAAACTCATCTCTAAGTTTCTCATTTCCTACTCTAATTCCCTCAGCATCGTCTGATTTAATTCAACATCGCCTGATTTAATTCAACTACATTCCATCATGCTCGTTTTGTTTCTGTTGATGTTCATCTTATATCCTCCTTTCAGGACACTGTCCATTCCATTCAACCGCTCTTCCAAGTCCTTTGCTATCTCTGACGGAATTACAATGTCATCGCCTAACTTCAAAATTTTTATTTTTTGTCCCTGGACTTCAATTCCTGTTCCAAATTTTGTTTCCTTTACTACTTGCTCAGTAAACAGATTGAGTAACATCGGGATTGGCTACAACCCTGTCTCACCCTCTTCTCAACCACTGCTTCTCTTTCGTGCCCCTCGACTCTTATAACTGCCATCTGGTTTCTGTACAAATTGTAAATAGCCTTTCCCTCCCTGTATTTTACCCCTGCCACCTTTAGAATTTGAAAGAGAGTATTCCAGTCATCATTGTCAAAAGTTTTCTCTAAGTCTACAAATGCTATAAAAGTATGTTTGCCCTTCCTTAACCAATCTTCTATGAGAAGTCACAGAGTCAGTATTGCGTGTTCCTACATTTCGAAGGAATCCAAAGTGATCTTCCCCGCGGTCGGCTTCTACCAGTCTCTCCGTTCGTCTGTAAAGAATTCGTGTTAGTATTTTGCAACAGTGACTTATTAAACTGATAGTTTAGTAATTTTCACAAACGTCACCACCTGCTTTCTTTGTAATTGGAATTATTATATTCTTTTTGAAGTCTGAGGGTGTTTCGCCTGTCTCATACATCTTGCTCACCAGATGAAACTGTTTTGTCATGGCTGGTTCTCCTAAGGCTATCAGTAGCGCTAAGGGAATGTTGTCTACTCCCGGAGCGTTGTTCCGACAACGCAAATTTTTCACGCAGTATCATATCTCCTTTATCATCTTCATCTACATCCATTTCCATAATATTGCCCCCAAGTACATCTCACTTGTATAGATCCTCTATATTCTCCTTTCGCCTTTCTGCTTTCTTTTCTTTGGTTAGGACTGGTTTTCCATCTGAGCTCTTGATATTCATACAGGTGGTTCTCTTTTATCCAAAAGTCTCTTCAATTTTCCTGTAGGCAGTATCTATCTTAACCCTAGTGATACATGCTTCTACATGCTTACATTTGTTCTCTAGCCATTCCTGCTTGGTCATTTTGCACTGTGTGTCATACAATGATATAATTTTACAGGCCACTTAGGGTGTATCTATATATTGCACGCAAAATGTGTTGCGAACAGAATTAGTAATAACGAAGTAATAAATTAAAAAGTCATGACTTATGCGGCGGTTTTACTGTATGAACTGCAAAATGTAGTAAGCGATAAAAGTTTTTCATCATTTTTTGGAAGGTGCCAGTGAAAAAAGTATCATAAAGGTTTGAAATTACGTATAAATTTGCTTTCAAGTTGCTAAGAGGTGTCACTCTCAAATTTGGATGAATATAATCACGGGATTTGCGTGCGATACGTTACACTCGCTTTCCGTCCCCACCCCCACACTTTGAGAGGCAGCTGGTTCCTACCATCTCAGAACTTTTTCCCAGATAGCAAGTGATGTGTGTACCAAGTTTGGTTGAAGTCCATCCAGTATTTTACGGGGAGATGTTGAACATACATACCATACACAGACACATACATTTTATATGATGTAGAGATAAAGACATTGTTGGTCCTAAAGCAGTTTATAATTTGAAGTGATCCCGCGCTAGTAAGAGGCCGAATAAAAATAAAGCTCTAAATAAAAAATTTCATCGGATGTGAAATCAGTTATGTATATCACGAGAATTTATTTGTTGACAAGATGTTTAAGATTAAAATAAGAATTTAGTCGAACATGTTGGAAAATGAAATTATATATACTTTTAGGAAGGGAACAATAATTTAACAAAGATACTGTTGGAGATACGAAGACAGAAAATTAAAAGAAAATTTGAAATGGAGTGAGGCAGCTGTTTATGAGAATGTGCGAATTTAAAGCCAATTGTAATAGTAACATGATAAATTATGCTGAAAAAGAGCAACTTTTTGATCTTTTCCAGTTCAAACAATCAGAGAACAAATATGTTTTACATGTTGTGGGCCTTTCTTGGTCTATGGAGTTGTACTTTGGTAAGTTACTGCATAACGTATTCATGTGCATATACTTGAATATACAGTTTAGTTTGATTTTGTATTAGTTTCCTAGTATTTTAGTAACCCTCTTTTGTTTATTTTTAAACATATCATCCAACGATGAGTTACTAAGAAGTCGGAAACAAACAGTGATGATACCGTTTGTGTATTATTATGTCGTTAATAAACATGAACTTTAACTGCCGTTTGAAACTTCTCTTAGGTTTCTTTCACTGCTTGCTCAATGTACGGATTGAAGAACAACTGTGTCACTCTTCTCAACCAATGCTTCCCTTTCGTGTTCCTTGACTTATTGCTGTAGTCTGGTTTCTGTGCAAGTTATAAACAACTCTTCAGTCCACGTATTTTCTCCATCTCTAGAATTTTCAGCTGTATATTCCAGCAAAGATTATGAAAAGCTTTCTCTAAATCTACAAATGCAATAAATGTTGGTTTGTCTTTCTTAGGTCTACCTTCTAAGATAAGTCGTAGGGTCAATATTGTTTCACATGTTACTACAGCGCTATTTTCCCGAATCCAGACTAATCTTCCCCGATGTCGGCTCGTATTCTTCTGTAAATAATTCGTGGCAGTATTTTGCAACCATAGTTCACTAAACAGTTGTTTCGTTAGCATCCTACGAGGTGTGCTGAACAGTAATGTCCCCGAATTTTTTATTCTGTTCTCGATATCAGTTGAGGTATTACCTGTCATGAGTATTACTCGGTCGACTTCCCGTCTCGCCGACGCAAGTTGCAACCCTCTACCGCTAGAAGGCTCCGAATTGTAGCGTCAACGTCTCTGTCAGTAACGTAACTATGTGTGTGCGTGAGAGAAGCCTAAGAAAACTGAAAACACGAATTCGAAGATTACGTCCACATATGGAGCACACTTTCAGGATGACAATGCTCGACGGCACACGAGCGCTGCGACATCTGCAACAATTCAGTGCCTTGGGTTCACTGCCCTCTATCATCTTCCATTTCGGGTAAGTTATTCATGATTTCCTGCTTCCTAAAACGACCCTGACTCAGACAAACGGCGAAACGCTGTTGCAAACATTGAATGCTGTGGTTCTTGTTGGCGGGGATAGGTCCTGATACAACCTTGCTGCCCGCCGCCCGTTCCCATTTGCCTTTCCGTAAGTAAAAACTATGTCGGCAAGCTCTCTATTCGGATAAGGAACCATTGTATACAACGCTGTACCACATCCACTACAACGTGAGTCAGCAACAGAAGTGAATCGGACACAACGTTACAAATTACTGTGGCAGGAGAGGACGCAAGGGCATGACGTATGAGGAACAGTACCACCGCCTACGAGGAAACCATGCACACTACTCTATGATTGAATAAATGGTCCCTAGCTTGAAAACTACGCATTTCCGGGGGTAAGATCATTAGACCTTTTTTGTCCCGGATTATCTCATTGATCAGTCCGTAGAGTTTGTACACGGTGGAAAAAATCATCCTGTATATATTGCAGCGCATACCGACATCATTTGCATTGTTGAACAGATGTTTTCAGTGTAATGAAGGCACAAAGGTAAATGTGAGTACAAAATCGAAAGAAATGAAATTACTCTGCAACGGACCACCGGAAAGCACCCTCCAGATTTTGTCTGTATAAAACAGCACAGACTTGAAATTAAAGAGACTGCAACGCAAACTTCTGCAAATGTCAGTGGCGGTCACATGTCCGCGCATGCGTTGCAGAGAGATACACGGAAGCAGCGTTATTAGTTTTTGCATATAAGCGCGACCAGAGGCAGGGCAAAGGGGGAGAGTAAATAAGAGGACCTGTGCGCTAGCGACTAGCAACGCCGTGACGTCATTTTGCCACAGGCACTGCCCAGTGCAGGAGCCACGTTCACAGGCTGCATTTGCAAAGCGCTGATGGCACCGTGGGGGCACTCGCCCCTTATGAAATGTGACCGCGGCACGTGCGTGTCACAAGCGCCGCCGTCCAACGGCCCGACCGTATCGACTTTGTCCAAATAGCCGCGCGAGCCGAACTATGCGCCAAAAATTACTTTCCGAGAGAGCCGTCAGAGGAAAAGCCGTTACATACCGTTGGTCTGGTCTTAATAGAGTAACTCGGACGTGATAAAAGACCGATTTTCCTCTGTTATAGCACAGGACAGTCAACTTGGCGAGATTTTCTGTTTATAGATTGAGAGACCCACCAGTAACAAACGCGCATCGAAACTGACCGTTTCTGTCTGCTGTTGATATGTAAATAACTGAAAAACTTATTTTTACGTGGGGCGTTCAATAATCAATGCAACATGTATTTTTTCTCGGCCATTTTAAGTTGAAAAAATGCGGAAGCTCTTGTGGGACATCGTGGAATATTTATGCTTGAGCTTCTATAGTTTCATGAAGTTTTGGCAAATGGCGACACTGTATGTATCCTCCAAAATGGCGTCTGTAATGGAGATATGTTCCAAACAGAGAGCTGCCGTTGAGTTCCTCTTGGCGGAGAGCTCGAGCATCGCAGATATTCACAGGCACTTGCAAAATGTCTGGCAGTGAACAAAAGATGGCGAGTCTGTGGACGAGGCGTTTGTTATCATCGCCACGAGGTTGCGCAAACCCGTCTGATCTCCCGCGTGGCGGCCTGCCGCACACATCTCTGATTCCTGCAGTGTTGGAACGTGCAGACACTCTCATTCGGGGTGATCGACGGATCACAACAAGCATCTCGGTGCGCAACTGGACGTCTGTTGGTAGTGCTGACATATTCCTCCACCACGCGGGAGAAGCTCACAAAACTTCACTGAACTGTTCTTCCTCACCAATCCTACAGCCCGGATCTCGCACATTCCATCTGTTGGTTCCAATGAAGGATGCACTCTGCGGGAAGTAGTACGTGCATGATGGAGAAACTATTGCTGCAGCAAGATGTTGGCCCCGACGTCGACCAGGAGAGTAGTACCAGTAGTAGCCGCGACCGAAGTGAACTATGAAAGACAGTTCCTTAGAATTCGCTCCTCGCTCGTTCCGTTCATCTTGGTGAACCGTTCCTTTGGACCCGTTAGTTCGCGAACGACCCATCTCTAGTCGGAAGAGTCCAGGCTGGAGGGATTCCCTGGGCGATCTCGTCATTGTGGAAGGCACAGTGGATCAACACAAGTACGCGTGTACCCTTGGGACCATGTTCCCCTCTACATGCAGTTCGTTTTACCTCGGTCTCATGGAATCTACCAGCAGGACAATGCAATGCGGCACACAGCTCATACTGCACTTGTATGGTTTGAAGAGCACCAGGATGAGTTTACTGTACTCCCCTGGCCACCAACCTCCCCGAATTTAAGCCCAGTCGAAAATCTGGAGGACCACCTCGACCGAGCTGTTCACGCCATGGAAGCTCAGCTGAGAAATCTAGCGCACCTGGGTACGACACTGGAGTCGGCATGCCTCCACATCTCTGTCGGCACCTTTAAGACTCTCATCGACTCTCTGTCTGCACGTTTCGCAGCATCCCGCGCTGCAAAACGTGCTTATTCAGGCTTTTGATGGGTGTTCACATTAATGTAGTTGGCTAGCGTATAACGGTCAGCCTGGGTGTGGCTTTTAGACCGTTTCCCACGTTTGTTTAGGCAAATGCTGGGCTGGTCCACAACTTTCGACCCACAGAATATGACACACTAGCAGGACTTCCCTCCATTGGCAACTGTGGCGTCAGAAAGAACACCAGGCAACAATATTAAATAAAATAAAATTTACCAATCCTTGAATCAGCGGACTCCGTACTGGACAGAATAAACGCTACAGATAAGATGTAAAGTGTCTCGGACGTCCTCATCCAATTCCAATGGAAGACGTTACATGTGAGGCGTTGTGCAATACAATGTGACCTGCTGTCAAAATTCCAATGGGGTACGACACTGGAAGAGTCAAACGATTTATGTCTCGAAGAAAAACCATGAAGGCAGAATCAGAGAGATACGAATTCATGTGGAGCGTTACCAACATTCGTTCTTCATATGGACCATTCCTGATTGGATCAGGAAAGGGGAGAAATGACAGTGTTATTCAAGGTACTTTCCGCCACAAACTACAAGCTTGCTTTAGGAGTATAGACGTAGATGTAAAGCACTTTTCAGGTTTGAGCAGCACATCCGTCTGCTCTGTACTATGAAATTCAAGCAATAAATATTTTCTGACTGTTGTAAACACAATCAAGTCAGGTTAGTTCGATCTCTTGGCAGCTGCACTACGCTACAGATAACACCTGTTCCCCTCGCGGAACAACTGCTAGAGCGCTGACTACACAGAGGGTGGGGGCGAAGTGAGGGCGGAGAGCAGAACTATAACAAGCGACAAGAGGAGGCGCCCCCCGTTGTCTGCGTCTGTGCTTACCTCCAGGGCTGCCCGCCCTGAGGGGGGAGCGCCCTTCACGAGTGCGTCGTTGTTGTTGCTGTCGCGTTGGCAGCCCTGTGCAGCGCGCCACACGCCCAATTAGCGTCACAACGGGCTGGCGACGGCTGCAGCCGCCCCAGGCTGCCAGCCAGTTTGTGACAGGGGCAGCCCCGCCAACGACGTTTTGTGTTGGCAACTCGCCGGTTCAGCGTCGCCGCACCGACGAGTATTTTGACTTTCGCAGGTCCAGCTGACATATTTCTGAGAACTGTGATGACATTTCGCAGGTTTTTCTTACACTATCTGTTAAACGTTATCCGTACACTTACGTGTAATGCGGAATTGACCACTAGATGTCACGAGAGGCAATTCCACCACTATAAAAAGAGGCGGAGATTGTTGTGTTGTCAGTAGGGAACCAGTAACAAAAGAAATGATTGGTCAGCAGAGCTCAGAGACTTGAAACGTGGACTAGTCACTGGAGCTCACCTGAGTAACATGTCTATCAGGAATACTTCAACCTTTTGAAGCGGCCCAACTCGACTATTGACGATGTGATTGTGCACGGGAAAGAAGGCAAGACGCGGACGTCATGTACTGACGAACAACGACCGTACAGCGTAGCAGAGACTGATTGTGAGACATCGTATGAAATCAGCGAAGGGATCACTCCTGAGTTCCAAAGTGCGACCAGCCGTCCAAGTTTGATTCCACAAGGAAGTGTTGTGCACAGCGGCTGTAGACTATAGAGATGAAGAGGCACACAGCAATCCCATTAGTTTTTATTACTCTTGCATATCTCGATTTCGACTATAAATTGCCACCTTCAGTGCATTTGAGTTACTATCCAACAAACTCGACGCAGTACATGTCACCATACGCTCTTACTGGTGTGTAGTTGAGTTTCCTTCTGCCTACACAACAGTAAGATCGTATAGTGAGATGAACTGCTGTGAGTTTGTTCGAATGTATCTCAAATGCGTTGGAGATAGCTGTTTGTAGCTAAAATCTGGATATGGAAGAGTAATAAAAGTAATAGCAGGGTGACTGATTGCTGATTGCCGGCTGGCCAACTAGCACACTGTAAGTTCGTTTTCTCTGGTCGTCAGTTTTCTGACTGGTTTGGTGCGGCCAATCTTGTATCAACTCCGTCTCAGAGCAGCACTTGCAACCTTCGTCTACAATTATTTGGGCGATGTGCTTCAATCGTTGCTTCCCCTATAGTTTCTATCCTCTACAGCACCCTCTAGTACCACGGTAGTCATTCCCTGCTGTGTTAACACATTCTGCACCTTCGCCTTGTCCATTTTTCCAAATGTATCTTTCTTCGCCATATCTGGGGAAACCTTCTCATTCCTTATCCTATCAGTCGACCTAATTTTAAACATATTTCTAAATTACAATATATCAAATGCTTCTATTCTCCTTTTATCCGGTTTTCTTGCATAATTTACTACCATGCTGTGTTCCAAACACACATTCTCAGAAATTTTTTCCTCAGATTAAGTTCAAATGTGATTCTTGAGTTTCTCCCAGCGTATTTGATAGTCAAAATATCCACGGGTATGCTGCCGGTCTATAGTGTCCAATGGGCACAATATTTCGGCAATCATACATGTCGCCATCATCAGGTGAACTGACGGACTGAGCTCCTGTGAACGTGTCGGCACGGAGATCCGTACGCTACAGCTGCTCAGTTCCCTCTGAGCAGCCGTAGCGAACGGATCTCCGTGCCGGCACGTTCACAGGAGCTCAGTCCGTCAGTTCACCTGATGATGGCGACATGTATGATCGCCGAAATATTGTGCCCATTGGACACTATAGACCGGCAGCATACCCGTGGATATTTTGACTAAGTTCAAATGGTTCAAATGGCTCTGAGCACTACGGGACTCAACATCTTAGGTCATAAGTCCCCTAGAACTTAGAACTACTTAAACCTACTTAACCTAAGGACATCACACACATCCATGCCCGAGGCAGGATTCGAACCTGTGACCGTAGCAGTCCCGCGGTTCCGGACTGTAGCGCCTAGAACCGCACGGCCACCGCGGCCGGCTCAGATTAAGTCCGATGTTACACTCCTGGAAATGGAAAAAAGAACACATTGACACCGGTGTGTCAGACCCACCATACTTGCTCCTGACACTGCGAGAGGGCTGTACAAGCAATGATCACACGCACGGCACAGCGGACACACCAGGAACCGCGGTGTTGGCCGTCGAATGGCGCTAGCTGCGCAGCATTTGTGCACCGCCGCCGTCAGTGTCAGCCAGTTTGCCGTGGCATACGGAGCTCCATCGCAGTCCTTAACACTGGTAGCATGCCGCGACAGCGTGGACGTGAACCGTATGTGCAGTTGACGGACTTTGAGCGAGGGCGTATAGTGGGCATGCGGGAGGCCGGGTGGACGTACCGCCGAATTGCTCAACACGTGGGGCGTGAGGTCTCCACAGTACATCGATGTTGTCGCCAGTGGTCGGCGGAAGGTGCACGTGCCCGTCGACCTGGGACCGGACCGCAGCGACGCACGGATGCATGCCAAGACCGTAGGATCCTACGCAGTGCCGTAGGGGACCGCACCGCCACTTCCCAGCAAATTAGGGACACTGTTGCTCCTGGGGTATCGGCGAGGACCATTCGCAACCGTCTCCATGAAGCTGGGCTACAGTCCCGCACACCGTTAGGCCGTCTTCCGCTCACGCCCCAACATCGCGCAGCCCGCCTCCAGTGGTGTCGCGACAGGCGTGAATGGAGGGACGAATGGAGACGTGTCGTCTTCAGCGATGAGAGTCGCTTCTGCCTTGGTGTCAATGATGGCCGTATGCGTGTTTGGTGCCGTGCAGGTGAGCGCCACAATCAGGACTGCATACGACCGAGGCACACAGGGCCAACACCCGGCATCATGGTGTGGGGAGCGATCTACACTGGCCGGACACCACTGGTGATCGTCGAGGGGACACTGAATAGTGCACGGTACATCCAAACCGTCATCGAACCCATCGTTCTACCATTCCTAGACCGGCAAGGGAACTTGCTGTTCCAACAGGACAATGCACGTCCGCATGTATTCCGTGCCACCCAACGTGCTCTAGAAGGTGTAAGTCAACTACCCTGGCCAGCAAGATCTCCGGATCTGTCCCCCATTGAGCATGTTTGGGACTGGATGAAGCGTCGTCTCACGCGGTCTGCACGTCCAGCACGAACGCTGGTCCAACTGAGGCGCCAGGTGGAAATGGCATGGCAAGCCGTTCCACAGGACTACATCCAGCATCTCGACGATCGTCTCCATGGGAGAATAGCAGCCTGCATTGCTGCGAAAGGTGGATATACACTGTACTAGTGCCGACATTGTGCATGCTCTGTTGCCTGTGTCTATGTGCCTGTGGTTCTGTCAGTGTGATCATGTGATGTATCTGACCCCAGGAATGTGTCAATAAAGTTTCCCCTTCCTGGGACAATGAATTCACGGTGTTCTTATTTCAATTTCCAGGAGTGTAGATACTACCAGGCTCCTGTTGGCCAGGAATGCCTTCTTTGTCCATGCTAATCTGCTTTTTGCATCATCCTTGCTTCGTCCGTCATGTGTTATTTTGCCTCTTAGGTAGCAGAATTCAATTGATTCTAATGTTAAGTTTTTCGCGTGCGTGCGTAGTGAGTTAAAAAAAAAAGGGGGGGGGGTTGCCATGATCGAGCAGCTTCTGGCCACACTCTTCTGCAATCAATTCTAAGCGATCCTTGAGATAGCGTAAAGAGCAATGCGATTGGATAGTACGACTGGATATGAATAATTTTTCGGAGATAAAATCACGCAATACCCTGTGGCAATCCTATGGAAAGGCTTTGGTTTCACAAATAGCTGGAGAGCGTCGCCTGGCATTATGTTTCGTGCTAACAGTGACGTAAAGAGCAGGTAATTTCACGATAGGGGGGTTGTTTTTCTTATTTAGGGCGCGGTCCCATCACAGGGATTACGAAAACGCTAAATGCCACAAGCTATTAACACATTTTACAGCTTTGTGTATTGCGTACAGCAGGGTAACAGTCTGGAGAAAATGATTGTGTTAGCATGACAGTGCGCCCTGTCGTAAAACAGCATCCATCAGGTAACAGTCTGTGAGCAATAACAGCATCCATCAGGTAACAGTCTGTGAGCAATAACAGTCCTGAAATGTGCAGGCCAAATACGAGTCACGGTCTGAACACAATGGAATACCTTTGGGACGAGATCCAACGCTGACTTCGCTCCAGACTCCAGCAACCAACATCACTGTATTCTCTGGTTTCACCTCTTTACGAAGAATGGCCATAGAGATTCAGACACATCATGGAAAGTGCCCCCAGTAGAGTTCAAGCCGTCAGTTAGGTGAAGGATGGACACGCCTCATATAAGTGTCTACTAAAACTTGTGCATATACTTTCGATCAGGTACTGTATGTGTACTTTTGATCAGGTACCATATGTGTCGCCATCTTTTTGCTGTAGATGATGGCTATCACTGTTTGGACCTGTGACAACGCTCCAAAGTTGCAAGAAACCCTCCTCTTAACAGCGATTACTTTTAGCAGCAGTTGCTGAAGAATAATTTACTGATAGCTTTCTGGAAACGGAATGCTGAAATTGAAGATGGAGCTGGTGCCGGCGCGTGATCAGCGTTGAGGGGCATAGGCGGGAAAACAGTATTTAGAACTCTGAGCGTGACGAAAACTTCTAGATGATTCACGCTTGGTTCTGGACAGGCTGTATGGTGTATGACCACTACCCTTACACTCCCCCTTCCGCCTCCTCCCAACCCCCATTCTTTAAGAAATCGAACTGCTAATCCTCCGACACCTTAAAAAGTCAGATCACTTTACAAATTTACGGGTTCGAAGTTATATTTAAAGGTTGTTGGAAATCGCTAAAAGTGCTCTGTTGTCAAACACTGTATGTATATTAACGAACTCCTCGTTCAGGCCTTGATGCCCCTGCAGATGTCGACCGGCGCCGTGTCATCCTCTGCCTTGCGGCGAAATGCGGATGCGGTATGGAAGGTCATGTGGTCAGCACATCCCTCTCCCAGACATTCTACTGACTCCCCACCTTGCAGCCGCTATTTCTCATTCAAGTAGACCCGCAGTTGCCATCACCAGTTCCCATCAGCCAAAAGTCCTTAGAAGTACTGGCAATCGAACCTGGTCCTCCGTATGGCAGCCATCTAGCTCACCATTCGGCTATTGGGGCAGACATTCGACGTATATAGTTTGGGTAACTTACGCACATTTTAAGAAAGGGTAGTTCGTCACGCATCTCAATGTTTATGACGACTTATTTCCTAAACTCTATGTCGTTCAGTGGCCTAATATTGCAGGTGCATTCTGTGGTGGATGTGAATACTGTCTTCAAAATGTGTTACGAATAGAGTTATTAGCAAAGGAGTAACAAGTCAAAAAGTGATCCCCGAAACTGAAGTTTTACAGTATGAACAGCAAAAATGTAGCAAGCCATAAATTTGGTTTCTTGCACAATTCTGTGTGTGTGTGTGTGGGGCGGGGGGGGGGGGGGGGGGGGGGGGACGTCAGATCCGGTGAACGTGCTTCGACGACCATTCCACCTGTCATGAAATATGCTATTCAATACCGCTTCAACCGCACGCGAGCTATGTGCCGGACATCCATCACGTTGGAAGTACATCGCCATTCTGTCATGCAGTGAAACATCTTACAGTAACATCGGTAGAACATTACGTAGGAAATCAGCATACGTTGCACCATTTAGATTGCCATTGATAAAATGGGGGCCAATTATCCTTCCTCCCATAATGCCACACCATACATTAACTGGCCAAGGTCGCTGATGTTCCACTTGTCGCCGCCATCGTGGTTCTTCCGTTGCACAATAGTGCATATTATGCTGGTTTACGTTACCGCTGTTGGTGAATGGCGCTTCGTCGCTAAATAGAACGGGTGCAAAAAATCTGTCATCGTCCCGTAATTTCTCTTGTACCCAGTGGCAGAACTGTACACGACGTTCAAAGTCGTCGCCATGCAATTCCTGGTGCATAGAAATATGGTACGGGTGCAATCGATGTTGATGTAGCATTCTCAACACCGACGTTTTTGTGATACCCGATTCTCGTGCAATTTGCCTGCTACTTATGTGCAGATTAGCCACGACAGCAGCTAAAACACCTGCATGGTCATCATCATTTGTTGCAGGTCGTGGTTGACGTTTCACATGTCGCTGAACACTTCCTGTTTCCTTAATTAACGTATCTATCAGGCAAACGGTCCGGACACTTGGATGATGTCGTCCAGGATACCGAGCAGCATACATAGCACACACCCGTTGGGCATTTTGATCACAATAGCCATACATCAACACGATATCGACCTTTTCCGCAATTGGTAAACGGTCCATTTTGATACTGGTAATGAAGCACGAAGCAAATACCTTCCGCACTGGCGGAATGTTACGTGATACCACGTACTTATAAGTTTGTGATAATTACAGCGCCATCTATCACAAAGCGAAAAAAGTGGTCCAACCAAAACATTCATATTTTTTTACGTACTACACGAATATGTAATAAAAATGGGGGTTTCTGTTTCATAAAACGCAGTCGATATCCGTTTGACCTATGGCAGCGCCATCTAGCGGGCCAACCATAGCGCCATCTGGTTTCCCCCTTCAAGCTAGACGAGATTCGTTCTTTGTAGATTTTTTCGTTTGATGCTTATTTCATGAGATTTTTGACCCGGTCACTATCAATGGACCACCTTGTGTACGGAACGTGTGAATATTAGATCAGAATCGTCGAACCAGAATACAATATGCACCTGGCAAAAATATACCTCCAGCGTATTTCGACACGGGAACGGTAAAGGCGTTTCTGACTGTGGAGAGACGTCAGAAACTGCATGCATCGTTCAGCATTCTGCCGCGTGCGACGGAGTATAGTCGGTTGGCATTGACTGTCGGAAGCGTACCACAGCTGCTCATCCGCGACGCCGCCTGGCGGCAATAATTCGAAATATACGAGTGGCGACAGCTGGCGCCGTGTGGTTATTGCCGCCGTCGCACTGGCACACGCAGTGGCCGGAGGACTCGCGACAAAATAGCTCCGCAACTGGCACGCGAGTAATGAAATACAGCGACAGTGGCGCTGCAGCGAGTTCGAGGCACCACGTGCCGGCGTTATTTATAGAGCAGTGTCCGTATCATACCAAACCCCCAACCTGATTCTTGGAACGATGGGAAGTGTTGCGTTACAGTATAAAATATTATTTGCGCCCGTGCGTTTGAGCGCAAGTAAAATATAATGCGCATAGCAGCAAATACGATGTAGTGTTTGTGTAACACTAATATACACTACAGGCCATTAAAACTGCTATACCAAGAAGAAATGCAGATGATAAAGGGGTGTTCATTGGACAAATATATTATACTAGAACTGATATGTGATAACATTATATGCAATTTGGGTGCATAGATCCTGAGAAATCAGTACCCAGAACAACCACCTCTGGCCGTAATAACGGCCTTGATACGCCTGGGCATTGAGTCAAACAGAGCTTGGATGGCGCGTACAGGTACAGCTGCCCATGCGGCTTCAACAAGATACCACAGTTCATCAAGAGTAGTGACTGGCGTATTGTGACGAGCCAGTTGCTCGGCCACCATTGACCAGACGTTTTCAATTGGAGAGAGAG
Organism: Schistocerca piceifrons; assembly: GCF_021461385.2. Taxonomy (NCBI): domain Eukaryota; kingdom Metazoa; phylum Arthropoda; class Insecta; order Orthoptera; family Acrididae; genus Schistocerca; species Schistocerca piceifrons. Next base: position 347,521,143 of record NC_060143.1, on the reverse strand, counting down.
CTGGAGAATGTGCTGGCCAGGGCAGCAGTCGAACATTTTCTGCATCCAGAAAGGCCCGTACAGGACCTGTAATATGCGATCGCGCATTATCCTGCTGAAATGTAGGGTTTCGCAGGGATCGAATGAAGGGTAGAGCCACGGGTCGTAACACATCTGAAACGTAACGTCCACTGTTCAAAGTCCCGTCAATGCGAACAACAGGTGACCGAGACGTGTAACCAATGGCACCCCATACCATCACGCCGGGTGATACGCCAGTATGGCGATGACAAATACACGCTTCCAATGTGCGTTCACCGCGATGTCACCAAACACGGATGCGACCATCATGATGCTGTAAACAGAACCTGGAGTCATCCGAAAAAATGACGTTTTGCCATTCGACACCCTGGTTCGTCGTCGAGTACACCATCGTAGGCGCTCCTGCCTGTGACGCAGCGTCAAGGGTAACCGCAGCCATGGTCTCCGAGCTGATAGTCCATGCTGCTGCAAACGTCGTCGAACTGTTCGTGCAGATGGTTGTTGTCTTGCAAGCGTCCCCATCTGTTAAGTCGGGGATCGAGATGTGGCTGCACGATCCGTTACAGCCATGGGGATAAGATACCTGTCATACGAGGCTGTTGGGATCCAGCACGGCGTTTCGTATTACCCTCCTGGACCCACCGATTTCATATTCTACTACCAATCATTGGATCTCGACCAACGCGAGCGGCAATGTCGCGATACGATAAACCGCAATCGCGATAGGCTACAATACGACCTTTATCAAAGTCGGAAACGGGATGGTACGCATTTCTCCTCCTTACACGGGGCATCACAACAACGTTTCACCAAGCAACGCCGGTCAACTGCTGTTTGTGTATGAGAAATCGGTTGGAAACTTTCCTCATGTCAGCACGTTGTAGGTGTCACCACCGGAGCTAACCTTGTGTGAATTCTCTGAAAAGCTAATCATTTGCATATCACAGAATCTTGTTCCTGTCGGTTAAATTTCGCGTCTGTAGCACGTCATCTTTGTGGTGTAGCAATTTTAATGGCCACTTATATATATATATATACACTCCTGGAAATTGAAATAAGAACACCGTGAATTCATTGTCCCAGGAAGGGGAAACTTTATTGACACATTCCTGGGGTTAGATACATCACATGATCACACTGACAGAACCACAGGCACATAGACACAGGCAACAGAGCATGCACAATGTTGGCACTAGTACAGTGCATATCCACCTTTCGCAGCAATGCAGGCTGCTATTCTCCCATGGAGACGATCGTAGAGATGCTGGATGTAGTCCTGTGGAACGGCTTGCCATGCCATTTCCACCTGGCGCCTCAGTTGGACCAGCGTTCGTGCTGGACGTGCAGACCGCGTGAGACGACGCTTCATCCAGTCCCAAACATGCTCAATGGGGGACAGATCCGGAGATCTTGCTGGCCAGGGTAGTTAACTTACACCTTCTAGAGCACGTTGGGTGGCACGGGATACATGCGGACGTGCGTTGTCCTGTTGGAACAGCAAGTTCCCTTGCCGGTCTAGGAATGGTAGAACGATGGGTTCGATGACGGTTTGGATGTACTGTGCACTATTCAGTGTCCCCTCGACGATCACCAGTGGTGTACGGCCAGTGTAGGAGATCGCTCCCCACACCATGATGCCGGGTGTTGGCCCTGTGTGCCTCGGTCGTATGCAGTCCTGATTGTGGCGCTCACCTGCACGGCGCCAAACACGTATACGACCATCACTGGCACCAAGGCAGAAGCGACTCTCATCGCTGAAGACGACACGTCTCCATTCGTCCCTCCATTCACGCCTGTCGCGACACCACTGGAGGCGGGCTGCACGATGTTGGGGCGTGAGCGGAAGACGGCCTAACGGTGTGCGGGACCGTAGCCCAGCTTCATGGAGACGGTTGCGAATGGTCCTCGCCGATACCCCAGGAGCAACAGTGTCCCTAATTTGCTGGGAAGTGGCGGTGCGGTCCCCTACGGCACTGCGTAGGATCCTACGGTCTTGGCGTGCATCCGTGCGTCGCAGCGGTCCGGTCCCAGGTCGACGGGCACGTGCACCTTCCGCCGACCACTGGCGACAACATCGATGTACTGTGGAGACCTCACGCCCCACGTGTTGAGCAATTCGGCGGTACGTCCACCCGGCCTCCCGCATGCCCACTATACGCCCTCGCTCAAAGTCCGTCAACTGCACATACGGTTCACGTCCACGCTGTCGCGGCATGCTACCTGTGTTAAAGACTGCGATGGAGCTCCGTATGCCACGGCAAACTGGCTGACACTGACGGCAGCGGTGCACAAATGCTGCGCAGCTAGCGCCATTCGACGGCCAACACCGCGGTTCCTGGTGTGTCCGCTGTGCCGTGCGTGTGATCATTGCTTGTACAGCCCTCTCGCAGTGTCCGGAGCAAGTATGATGGGTCTGACACACCGGTGTCAATGTGTTCTTTTTTCCATTTCCAGGAGTATATATATATATATATATATATATATATATATATATATATATATATATATATATGTGTGTGTGTGTGTGTGTGTGTGTGTGTGTGTGTGTCTAATACTTTAAGATGTGATAATACTCATCGAAATAAATTTAAAAATTTAAAAAAAAGTCCAGTAAACATGGGTCCAGAAACGTGTACGTCCTGCGATAAAGACGTGTGTACAAGAGGTGTTCAACAAGGCGTCCATTCATGACAATGCACCCCTGAGCTCTCCGGTGTAAGCTATGACGCACCCTTTTTAGCATGTCCGGTTGTTGTTGTTGTATCTGCACGCATGGAAGTCACGACCCGGTAGTGTCCGCACATCGTTGACTGGCTTGGCGTACACTAACTCCTTGAAGTCTCCCCATAATTAAAAGTCTAGGGGATTGAGCTCTGGTGATTTAGCATGCCCCCCCTCCCCCCTCCCTCCTTCCCTCCTTCCCCCCTCCCCCCCTCCCTCCCTCCCTCCCCGAGCAATCCAGCGGCCCTGCTGAAATGTCTGCTTCCGATTCTCCCGCACATTGTGACGATAGTGTGCAGGCACGCCATCATGCATGAACTACATCTGTATGGTTCAGCCTCGATCAAGGTAGGCAATACATTAATGAGAAAGTCCATATAATGCGCCCCAGGTAACCTTTGTGGTGGAACGTGTGGCCCTATTAATCTACCGCCAAGTACGCCTGCCCAAATGTCTATTGAGAGTCGGTGTTTATGCCCTCTTTCCTCAATTGCTTGGTGGTTTACATCTGCCGATACATGCTGATTATGGAAATTCACAACACCATCTCTTGTTAACCCTGCCTCATCGTAAATAAAATCTTGGATGTGAACAGTGGATCTGCGGCACACTTCTGCAACAGCCATTGACAGAACCGCAGTCTGCAGCGATGATCCTGTGGCTTTAGGGCCTGAACACTCCGTAGATGATATGGGTACAGCGATCGTTAGTCAAGTGCGTCTCCCTCCCCCCCCCCCCCCCCGCCCCGCCTCACCACCTTATAAAAGATAAAAGAGTGAAACACGCGTTCTGCTGCTGCTGTCCGCAGCTCGTGGTCTCGCGGTCGCGTTCTCGCTTCCCGAGCGCGGGATACAGGGTTAGATTTCCGGCGGGGTCAGGGATTTTCACCTGCCTGAGATGACTGGGTGTTTGTGTTGTCCTCATCATTTTGTCATTATTCATCAAATTGGCGAAATTGGGATGAGCAAAGGTTGGGAATTTGTACGGGCGCTAATAACCACGCAGTTGAGCGCATCGCAAACCAAACATCAACATCATCAACATCTGCTGCTGCTGATCATCGCACACTGGTCCCAGGGGTTTCTTCCACTGAACGTAGCACACGCTCCTCCATGTCAGGCGCGCGGATTGTGCGGGGTCTTCCACTGTGAGTCTTCCAAGTTGCTAGGCTACCTGTGTCCCTCAGGCGCTGGAAAAATCTGTCGAACAGCTTTTCACCGGGAACTCTGTGCTGTGGATATTTTTCAGCGAAGAGGGCACGGGCTCGCAAGCTACGTCGAGTAGTAGGCTTCCTTTCCTAACAAGAGGTGGAAGAGAGAGAATGTAAATGTACTACATCATTTGTACGTACAAACAGCGCAAAACACTAAACACATCAGTGAATCCGCTGTTTGGAAGAAGGTAAAACGCCATAATGCGTACTCAGATTTGACAGTACTGTACAGTAAAGCGCACAAACACGTCGAGAACTAACGTAGCCTTCAACGTGACTCGAACCACACAACTGACTGAAGACCGCCTAATGATAGGTAGAGTACTGTGAGTAAGGCATCAAAATACCCTGCCGACACATTTGACGGAGCACCAATGCAACGACTGTGCTAATATCAGCACCCAAGCGTCGCGCAGCCCGTCCTATAAACACGAGTTTATCTCGGAATCTTCTTCTTCTTCTTTAAAGAATGTTTGGGAAATCTTATGGTACTTAACTGCTAAGGTCATCAGTCCCTAAGCTTACACACTACTTAACCTAAATTATCCTAAGGACAAACACACACACCCATGCCCGAGGGAGGACTCAAACCTCCGCGGGACCAGCCGCACCGTCCATGACTGCAGCGAAGTGTACGTCTCGGACCCATGTATTTTTTCTTTTTTGGATGAGTACTGCCATCTCTCAAAGTATTCTACACTTTGTTTTCGAACACCCCGTGTATTTCTCTATAATGAGTTCGAACGCACTGCCCACTCATGGAGAGTAAAGCGCGAGCAACGGCAGATTGCTAGACCAGCAAATACATTGGAGATGTGCGCCTGCTGCCGGAGAACAGAAAAACTCGGCCAAACACGCTTAGGCCCGTGCAGAACTGAAGTTTTCGAATGTACCGCATGTTCGAAGTATTAGATGCAAACTTATCGCCTACTATACAACCAAACATACAACAAGCAATGTCTTAATACACGCTCTTGTTGTTTGGCTCTTACTTCCACCATTTCCTCCAATTCGCCGAAACCGCTCGCTTCTTTGTTATTAACATTTTAATGGTCGCAAAAGCGCTATTAGACCCTCCTTAGAGTTGAATCCAGGCAAAGCTTCATGCTTTGCCAATGTACAGTCTGTTAAGTAAGATCGCGGTCGGGTTAGTCAGCAAAAAATACACTCCTGGAAATTGAAATAAGAACACCGTGAATTCATTGTCCCAGGAAGGGGAAACTTTATTGACACATTCCTGGGGTCAGATACATCACATGATCACACTGACAGAACCACAGGCACATAGACACAGGCAACAGAGCATGCACAATGTCGGCACTAGTACAGTGTATATCCACCTTTCGCAGCAATGCAGGCTGCTATTCTCCCATGGAGACGATCGTAGAGATGCTGGATGTAGTCCTGTGGAACGGCTTGCCATGCCATTTCCACCTGGCGCCTCAGTTGGACCAGCGTTCGTGCTGGACGTGCAGACCGCGTGAGACGACGCTTCATCCAGTCCCAAACATGCTCAATGGGGGACAGATCCGGAGATCTTGCTGGCCAGGGTAGTTGACTTACACCTTCTAGAGCACGTTGGGTGGCACGGGATACATGCGGACGTGCATTGTCCTGTTGGAACAGCAAGTTCCCTTGCCGGTCTACGAATGGTAGAACGATGGGTTCGATGACGGTTTGGATGTACCGCGCACTATTCAGTGTCCTCTCGACGATCACCAGTGGTGTACGGCCAGTGTTGGAGATCGCTCCCCACACCATGATGCCGGGTGTTGGCCCTGTGTGCCTCGGTCGTATGCAGTCCTGATTGTGGCGCTCACCTGCACGGCGCCAAACACGCATACGACCATCATTGGCACCAAGGCAGAAGCGACTCTCATCGCTGAAGACGACACGTCTCCATTCGTCCCTCCATTCACGCCTGTCGCGACACCACTGGAGGCGGGCTGCACGATGTTGGGGCGTGAGCGGAAGACGGCCTAACGGTGTGCGGGACCGTAGCCCAGCTTCATGGAGACGGTTGCGAATGGTCCTCGCCGATACCCCAGGAGCAACAGTGTCCCTAATTTGCTGGGAAGTGGCGGTGCGGTCCCCTACGGCACTGCGTAGGATCCTACGGTCTTGGCGTGCATCCGTGCGTCGCTGCGGTCCGGTCCCAGGTCGACGGGCACGTGCACCTTCCGCCGACCACTGGCGACAACATCGATGTACTGTGGAGACCTCACGCCCCACGTGTTGAGCAATTCGGCGGTACGTCCACCCGGCCTCCCGCATGCCCACTATACGCCCTCGCTCAAAGTCCGTCAACTGCACATACGGTTCACGTCCACGCTGTCGCGGCATGCTACCAGTGTTAAAGACTGCGATGGAGCTCCGTATGCCACGGCAAACTGGCTGACACTGACGGCGGCTGTGCACAAATGCTGCGCAGCTAGCGCCATTCGACGGCCAACACCGCGGTTCCTGGTGTGTCCGCTGTGCCGTGCGTGTGATCATTGCTTGTACAGCCCTCTCGCAGTGTCCGGAGCAAGTATGGTGGGTCTGACACACCGGTGTCAATGTGTTCTTTTTTCCATTTCCAGGAGTGTATATCTGACAATAAATTAAGCATATACACCCATAATATATTAACAAGAGAAAAAATGCAGCTAAAGTTAATAATACGTCCATTCACCCGCAGCGTCGATAATTGCTTGGGATCCTCGAGGCATGCTTGAAACCAAGTTTTCCTCGTATTCACTTGGAAGAGACCTCAAAATGCATCGAATTTGCGTGAACAGATGTTTCAAAGTGAACAGCTTCTTTCCTTGCAACTTCTTTTTTATGTAAGACCATACATTTTCAACAGAATAAGTGTCAGGTGACTGTGAGCGCCAATACAGTCCCTGCATACCTTTCTCCTTTTCTCAGTCGCTGCACAACCTGTTGCGATGCTTCAGATCATTGTCTTCCTCTAGTTTTCAGTCTTCATTTTTGTCGATAAACTAACGTTTGACAGTCGGCATCAAACATTTTTGATGAACGCGACGCGAAAGCTGCAGTCATAACTCTTCTTGTGTATCTCAGTCAAGAATTCAAAGTAAACTAATGCTCGATGGACATTGCGTGAAAGACTAAGGTTCCCTCTGTTGGACTGTGAAAGAACTATGGCGGTATCTTTTACCACCTATGTGTAATGTCGACCACGCTCTTACCTTAAGAGACCGTATCACTTTCACTTTTTATTTAATCCTGGTGTGAGTGAACTGAAAGTGGATTCAGTAAGAGAGGAAAATAAATGTCGTTTGCTTAGGATAGAAGTTATACATTTTTGCGTAATTAGTTGGAACGTAGGTTAGCCAGAGTCAGCGTCTGAAATGGAACTTATTTCCCTGTTTGGAATGTCTGAAATGTAACTGAGCGCAGTGTTAGAGCGGCCCCTCGAGACTGTTATTTTATTTTTGTTTAGAATTTCGATGCAGCTAGACTTTAGAGCGTGGGCCTATAGAATTCTTCATGAATGTGCAGGATTCATAAGTAAGCCACATACCTTGTATAATGAATATAAATAAAACACATTTATTGTTGAATTACTCATTCTTTACTGAAGTATTGAGAAGCTAAAGAAAGTGCAGATTTCTCGTAATTAATTAAAGAATATGAATGCGACAACAGGCAGAAAAAATGTTAGAATAATAATTTAACTGTGGCGGACTTACCTCCATTAAACAACATGTCCAGTTTTCATAACATTGATTTTTACAGTGCCTATACTGGCCACGTTCGTTGCGGGTGTATAATGACATCAAAAGGAAACAGCCCACGACAAAAAGTTAGACCCACTATAGTGAGTCATTTGTGAGTCCACTGACGCAGTTACGCACTGAATAACGAAAATGGTGCCATACCGACCACTCTGAGTTCGTTGAAGCATTTGCAAACATCCCAGGACACTCAGACATAGCTGTTAGCGACGCAAATGACGGTATAATTTATGATGTAATTATCGCTGGTTTTTCACCAGCATACAAAGACGATGGTAATGCTTGCTTGGCTGACGAAGTTGGCGTTTTATCTGTAGACATTATGGAACAAAATAATGGTTTATTTGGAACGTCAGGTAAAAACAACTTCGGCCAAACTAACGTTGGAGAAACGCCTGAATTATCTTACTGCATGTAAACAACTTGCGAATCTCGCTGAAAAGATATTTACGGATTACTGCAGAGTATAAAATTGTTTTTTTTTTCCCCTCGATCACAGCATGTGAAACTAATCTGTAATTCGTGTGTTTACGTGAAAATATAGCGTGTGTGCTTATGGTATTTAACGAATTTCCCTCACTTTTTTTCTGAATTTCCTGATTATTCGGCTTACGTTGACCCGGATGACATAGTATCCCATCTAACTCCGAATAAATTATTTTACACTGTAATTGTAATTGAAACTGCGACATTTACGGAGAAACCTTCTTCATCTTCTCGAAATTTAGCTCTAGCTTTAGTCAGTAAAACGATTGGCACAGTACTGTATATTTTTCGAGAGTTCAAAAAAATAGTTCAAATGGCTCTGAGCACTATGGGACTTAACTGCTGAGGTCATCAGTCCCCTAGACCTTAGAAATACTTAAACCTAACTAACCTAAGGACATCACACACATCCACGCCCGAGGCAGGATTCGAACCTGCGACCGTAGCGGTCACGTGGTTCCAGACTGTAGCGCCTAGAAACGCTCGGCCACCCCGGCCGGCTTTTTCGAGTGTGTGGTAGTCCTTGAGCCGGTATGATATTGGCAGCGACTTGCCGCCACGTGACTTCACGGTCTCCGGCGCTAGCTCGGCTCAGCCTCGACGATCACCTGTTGAGCATCGCCGGCGTTAAGGGGATTCACGGGTTGATCTTTGGACGCTGCCCTTTAGTCCACAAGGTACGGTACTGGAGCACTAGCAGAGTTTATTCTGTAAGCTCCAGTTCTTTTCAGCCAAGACATGATGGGATTGCCACCCCTATTTATACTGAAGCACCAAAGAAACTGGTATAGACATAGGCATGCGTATTCTATTACAGAGATATGTAAACTGGCAGAGAATGGTGCTGTGCTCGTCAACGCCTATAAAAGACAACAAGTGTCTGGCGCAGTTGTTAGATCGGTTACTGCTACTCGTGTGAAGTTATTATAGGAGCGCTCTCAATATACAACCTTGAGCAATGGGTTAGAAAACCAACTCGAGATGGCGAGAGACAGACCTGATCTTTTTGAGGAAGTTAATCTAGAAGCAGGTATTAGCGACTATAATGTCGTTGTGACTTCTATGTCAGTGGAAGCTGCAAAAAAAAACCAAAGAAACATCGCAGAGTTTTCTTGTTTCAGAAAACAAATAAAAGTGTCATTAATGAATATCTTCATAGTCAACTCCAAGCATTCACCGCGGGACACAAAGATACTGAGTATCTTTGGTCGGAATTTAAAGGCATTGTCCACGACGTGCTAGACAAATATGTGCCTAGCAAAAATATAGGGGAGGGAAAGGATCCACATTCGTTCAACAAACATATTAAGAAGTTGCTGAGAAAGCAAAGAATTTTGCACAGTCGTTTTAAACGTAGTCACTGCCCCGCTGATAAACAGAAATTATGCAAAATGAAAGCAGCTGTCAGAAGGACAATGAGAGACTCTTTTAACGAGTTTGAAAGCAATATATTATCTGCAGATTCTAAAAATAACGCCAAAAATTTTGTTCTTACGTAAAATCTATGAACGCTACAAATAATTCAATACCTTCTCTCGCTGAGAGTACGCGTAATGTAACGCATGATGATAAACTGAAGGCCGAAATTCTAAACCTAGCTTTCAAAAACTCGTTTACGGTAGAGGACTGCAGCACCATTCCCCCTATCAATAATCGAACAAACGCAAGGATGGCAGACATAGTGTTTAGTGTATCTGGCATTGTAAAACAGTTACGAGCCTTAGACGCCAGGAAGGCATCTGGCTCAGACGGTATCCCCATAAGATTTTATGTTGACTATGCTACAAATATAGCACCATTCTTATCCACTATCAGAGATCATAGGAAGAGCGGAAGAAGGCCCAGGTCATAGCAATCTATAAAAAGGGTAGAAAATCGGATGCACATAATTACCAGCCGATTTCACTGACATCGATTTCTTGTAGAATCATGGAACATATTTTGTGTTCAGACATAACGACCTTTCTAGAGAAGCTCATCTGCAGAAACCAGCACGGTTTTAGGAAACAGAGGTCATGCGAGACACAGCTGGCCCTCTTTGAGAATGATATACACTCCTGGAAATTGAAATAAGAACACCGTGAATTCATTGTCCCAGGAAGGGGAAACTTTATTGACACATTCCTGGGGTCAGATACATCACATGATCACACTGACAGAACCACAGGCACATAGACACAGGCAACAGAGCGTGCACAATGTCGGCACTAGTACAGTGTATATCCACCTTTCGCAGCGATGCAGGCTGCTATTCTCCCATGGAGACGATCGTAGAGATGCTGGATGTAGTCCTGTGGAACGGCTTGCCATGCCATTTCCACCTGGCGCCTCAGTTGGACCAGCTTTCGTGCTGGACGTGCAGACCGCGTGAGACGACGCTTCATCCAGTCCCAAACATGCTCAATGGGGGACAGATCCGGAGATCTTGCTGGCCAGGGTAGTTGACTTACACCTTCTAGAGCACGTTGGGTGGCACGGGATACATACGGACGTGCATTGTCCTGTTGGAACAGCAAGTTCCCTTGCCGGTCTAGGAATGGTAGAACGATGGGTTCGATGACGGTTTGGATGTACCGTGCACTACTCAGTGTCCCCTTGACGATCACCAGTGGTGTGCGGCCAGTGTAGGAGATCGCTCCCCACACCATGATGCCGGGTGTAGGCCCTGTGTGCCTCGGTCGTATGCAGTCCTGATTGTGGCGCTCACCTGCACGGCGCCAAACACGCATACGACCATCATTGGCAC